>NW_021940039.1:964801-995320 GCF_001715985.3 Manacus vitellinus | reverse complement strand
CCTCCAATTCTTGCTCTGTCATACCCGATATTTTTCTTATCATAACTTGTTCTAAAAGAAATTTAACACGTTTGCTCTCAGACTGTCGGCAGTGATTAACTGTGACGCTTGCAATGGACTCTGTATACAACATCTAGAAGAAATCTAACGTCTTTGCCCCTCCAGACCATCTGCAGTGATTTACTGTGACGCTCACAATAGGCTCTGTATAAGATACCTAAAAGAAATTTGACTTGTTTTCCCCCCAGACCCTCTGCAGTGATTAGCTGTGACACTTGGGCTCTGTGCACGATAAAAGGTGGTCAATGTACACTTAAAAATCTGGCATTGTCTGAGAAAATAATTTTCATAAACTCTTCCTGTCGTTTTCTCAGCAAAAACAGCCCATTATGAAAGCTCTGAGTAGAATTCCTCCACAAGTTCAGAAAGTTGAGAAGGGGATGATTTACCCTCCTTGTTTTGTCCAGGAATGCGAGATAGCAGATTTTAAGAGTTAATAAGTATTAAAAGCCACGAGGAGCATTAAAAGTGTGTTTCCAAGCGGTGTGCTCCCTGCAGCCGCGGCGCAGAGCAGCCGGGCAGCGCCTGCAGCTCCACGCAGAGCAGAGGTTATTCACATGGCTGTTCGAGAAACTCCATTCATATCTCTGACTACCTGGATTTGAATAGAAACCAGACAGCAATTCTTTGGTCCCAGCCACTATTCGCCCCGCTGGACAATAGAGATTTGTTAGCACACAGGCACAAGCCCTGGGACACAAAGCTGGAGGCAGCAGAGATAGGGGCTTCACTGCACAGGAAATTACAGCTTTTGATGCACTGTTGGCAGGTCTGTCGGTTCAGAACAGCAACATGCCTGTGCCATGTTTAAGAGCTCCTGACTGCCATTTTTAACCACCTAGAATGTCATAAAAGCTTTATTGTCGCAGTACATAAAATCATGAAGTCCATATGGTTACTTTTCAGTTGCCCCGGGTCTGGAAGGCAGAAGTATGATCTGGCTGGAGAATTTAATTTGGGGAGTGTGGGGAGGGGGAAATTAAAAGAATTTGAGGACTAGAAAACCTCAAAGTGTTTATAAAAGCAGAGATTTGTTACCGAGGCAGCTGATGTCTAGCTTGAGATGGGGTGGTGTTCTAATAGATTTGTTTTAGTGGTGGCTGTAAGAGGATGAGGCTGGACAGCTGATTTCATCCTAAAAGGTTCAGTAAATTTACTCCATGCAGCTCCAGCACCAGCTGTGGAGGAGGACATCGCTCAGTTGTGTCAACTTGGCAAACACCAAAATAAATAAGAAAACCCAAAGCGCTCAGTGTCTGGTACCTCCCATTTCCCCTGCTTTCCCCCCAGTCTGGAGTTAAAATGAGAACTGCTCGGAGACTGGGCTTTAATCCGCTGATTGGAGCCAATGAGCAGAAATTATTGAGATTAGAAACCCAACCAGCGGGTTTTATTAGCTGAGAAGCCAACCCCTCGCTGTGCGCGGCGCCGCGGCCGGGGCAATCCTCACCCAAGGAGCAGGAGGCTTGTGGCTGGTCCTCCTCTTTTTTTTTTGTATTTTTCCATAAATCGTCCCTCCTTGGTGCCACATAAAACACCTGGACCCATGGGATTTTCAGACTCTTAGAATTCTCCCAGGCACACAGTGTCAGGGTGTCTCTAGGTGGGAGCGTTGCTGTGACCGCGGTGGGAATGGGATGACTTGGCTCTTCTTCACCCAGGAAAAACAATGAAAGTGAGAGTTGTATATTGCATTCGGGAAATGTGTGTGTTTGTTATGAGCAGCAGAGATACAAAGCATCATAGAATACAGAAACAAATGCTGGGCTGTTTGCGTCCATATTAAGCACGTTGAAAAGGGGAAGAATTTTAAAGTGCGGAAGGTCCATTTTCCAGGGTGTTTGGGAAACACCTGGGAAGAGCGGTGCTGATGCTCTGCACCAGCCCTTGAAACAGATGATGGACTTGCTTCCACTGCTCCTTTGAGCAATGTAGGACAAAAAAAAGGCTGGATGACTAAACCAACACACTGTTAAAAAAGGTGCTACTTGTATGATTAACAAACACCCGCTCATGTGAGGGGCTAGCTCATAGAATTTTCAGCTGCTATATCAGAACATTAGAAATACAAATATGAATGTAAATACTTTTCACAGGAGTCAGTTTTGTCTGAGCAATTATATAATTTCCTTGAATTCTCCTCCTGATGGAGTACAATGGCTTGGGTGTATTACTTCTCAGTAAAACTTAGGTGATAAGAATCGGGCTAGATTACAATCAAGCTATTTTGATTTTACTTTCTTGCTGGTACTGACAAACCCACAAGGACCTAGCTAAAATAAGCCTTTGGACAAAAATATTATTATTTTAAATAAATGTAAGGATATTGATGGCTTTATCTACAAAGCACTTTCAGATGAAATTCCACAGTATTCTTAAAATACAGCAACTTTTCTGTTACCTGTAAGACTGCTAATTCACCTAGATGCTGATTTTAAAACCTACCCCTTGAAAGTGCTACCTAAAAAAAAATGTGCTGAAAAGTTCAATTCTGTCCTTGCCAATTGCATTGTAAGAGTTTGAGTACCTGTTAAGGAGATAGTTTTGAATGGAAACCAGAACATTATAGGTTGGCAAAAAGAACTGCCTAATCAAAACAGCCACAAGAGGAATGTCTGGGCATAACCTGCCCCTGACAACATCCACAGACTCAGCCTGGACATGGGAATAATCCCATCAGGCACATAAGAAAAGGATGTTGATGGCTCTTCTTATGTGGTCAGGGTTTATTTAAACTGCACATAGAAATAACAGATAATTCCAAAGTCAGTTTTCTCAACTCCAGTTATGGCTGTTCCAAGGGAAAGCTTAAAAAGCCTGGACCACTAACAGCCTTGGAAGTTGCAGTGTATAATCCCGCCAGTAAAATACAGTATTGCATTACAGGGTTGGTTGCCAATAAAAATGTGTCAGGTATGCTGAGATCTCACAATAGACTTGGCAATTTAACAAAAAATGTGGAATCCTAAGAATTTCATTTTATCTTAATAATAGCCAGCAGATGCTGTAATCGTTTCAAACCCACAGCATTGATTAATGGCACTCAACAGTTTCAAATGTTAAGAACTCAAAAGACAACAATTGGGTGTTTTGATGTAAAGGGTAACATGGAAGCATGTGTTTCCCTAAGAAGCACCATGGACATACAGACTGGTGACATCACCTTTTCAAACAGACTTCAGTCATTCCTGCTCTCCCTGTTCTGCCTGAGAGTAGCTCAAACCATCTGCAGCTGCCCTGAGCTGTAACACAAAGAAATGAACCCAACTGCCAGGAATGACTGGGTAAAACTGCACATTTCCATGTGCCGACTGCTGCATCTCAACCCAAGAACCCTCCTGCACTGGCAGTTAATTGTGCCACCCAAATACACCCGTGCGTGAATGAATATTGCGGGAAACCTGGGACGGGAATTCTGCCGCCCGGTAGCAGGTCCCTTTCCACCATTCCTACTTTGGGATCCTACCCACTTTGGGTTACTCAGACCTGTGGTTAACCCGTGTTTCCCTCGGAAAGGCCAGACAGTCTGGGCTGCGATGCCAAGCTGTGATTAAGGGCAGGGGAACGCGGCGGGCGGGCTGGACGGGCACGCGGAGTGGGAACGTGCCCGCCCAGGGCGCTGCCCTCGGCTCACACGAGGCTGCTCTGCAGCACAGCTCCAGCTGCTCTGGCACACGGGTGACAGGGGCCGTGTGCTCTGGTGTGGCTCCAGCCCAGGCACGGTGAGCCCCGTGGTGACACAGCCACTGCCTGTCCAGTACAGGCACATCGAAACGGAACGGGGCCAGCGAGCCATAGGTTATCCATGTTATCCATCCCAAACATTCCAGCAATACAGAGACTGATTCTTAACTTGCTAACCTAAATCAGTTTATAGTTTTCTTGAAAAACACCTTGTCAAATGAGCGTTCGAGGCTTTCCTACTTGGTTTCTTTTGGGCTTTGACCATAATTATTTTAGCACAAGAGTGCACGTCCCTCTCCTCTCGTGTGCCATCCGCAGTGCCTCTGTAAATAACGCTGCACCTCGAGCCTGGTGTCAGGACCAAAAAGGATCCGTCTGGGCTATGAGCAGAGGTGGTCAGGGTTTCACCACACTCTGCAATTCCCAGTCTCCCATATTTACATTTCCAGCTGCACGCACGCAGTGCCCCGGAGTGGCAGCAGCTCCATTTACATAACCAGAGCTGGGTACCCGGGGGCTCCTGCTGAGCTGAGCCCCCCAGTCCAGGCAGGGAGAGCTCCCACCTCACCAGAGAATGCTGGACCTGCACAGGAGAGGCTGGGGGGAGTCCAACAGGGTGTTACAGAGTGTGGGTATGCGGGGACATAAAACCCTCCCCTGGAACTGGGCATAATGAATGGCTCTTGGTAGTCAGATTTATTTCTTTAGGTGGAGCCTCAAATTCAGATTTTTAAGATGATAACACGTTTGCAGACAAGGTTCACCTTAAAAAGATTCCTAGTTATAAAACAGAATGCGTTCAAGTTTGCCATATTTTTTTTTTTCTGCTAAAGATTTAAATATCATGTGGCTTTAGCTTTCTTTCTGTTCACTGAATATCAAGGTCAATTAGGAATGATGTCTGGCTAGTACTCTCAGAGCAGATTAGACAGTTGCATCAAAAACTAGGACCATGTATAGGTCATCTGTTACTGTGACCTAGATTTCTGAGAATCTGTTCAATTTGTTTTATTGAAAATGTGGTCCTCTCTCAGTTCTGTTTCTCATAGCAAACCTCTCTGTAATAGCAAAAAATAGCTTTATTAGATACTTACAGACATTGCTTACTACTTCTGCTAAGACACAAAGAAAATCAAATCCATGCAGCAGACCTGTGCCTGTCATCCATTTAATTTTAAAATAACTTAAGGTTCTGAAAGGCTTATGCCTTATAATCTAAAGCATTTGGTCCACATGCCAAATACTAAGCAATCTGAAATACATAATAGCTTAGCTGCAGCTTTGTTTGCCCTATTTAATTCATTTTTTACCCTCAGTAACCAGTGGGTAGATGCAATATTTCCACAGTCTACTTTGGAAAAGAAGAACATACAGAAATATTTGAGTGAGCCTGTTTTGTTTGTATCTGTGTGAGCTTTGTGGTGCCCAGGGAGGAGAGCTGGTGTGGATTGCCCAGATCCAGACGTCCCTCCCAGACCCACCTGTTTACTGAGGATAAGGATGGTGCCATCTGAATCCTGACACTTTACAGCACATCCACCTATGCCTGCTGGGTTGTCATTCTGAAACCACATAAAAGCAGATTTCCATTTGGAACATTTTATGACAAATTTCCTCTCACAGCTCTTAATTGTTCCGGTAGAAACCAATTACTGGAACAGAGATCATGCAAACCCCCCTCTTGTTGGTGTAAGTACTGGGAGAGGGAAGGGCAGAAGGTGCATCTTAAAATATTAGAAACTATTTCCAAACACCAATGAGTTCAGTGCTAAAACTCTAAAAATACTGAAGTGATTGCAGAACCCACAATCCAAAGACCAGACCTGGGCATTATCATCATCATCAGTCTCTGTGGCTCATCATGTTGGGGTACAGAGCACATCTGGAACACTTGTGCTCTCATGACACCCCAGGACAAAAGGCTGGTAATACGATCAAACAGCAGGAGAAAGGACACCAAAAAAAAAAAAAGAAAAAATGCCAACAGATTGAGATTCACAAATTAAAATCTGCAGTACATCCCTCCCTCATACATCGTACTTAGGAAATCTGTTCCCATTTTTTCAAAATTCTAAAGCCAGTTCTACCAACTCATCTGAATTTTATACTACTTTCATATTCAAACTTTTACGTGCATCTCACAGCACACTGGGACCAATTTATTTTATAGGCAAGATAAAACCCGGCAATATTTGGGTGACGTTATCCAAAGATCATTCTTCTAAATGAACATAAGTACATTTTCTCCTTTTTGTTTCACATGATGGCTGCATTTAAATAGGCTAAATGTATAATTCAGAGAAGAATGGCTGAGTCCTGCTCACCTGGGGGTCATATCCACATCCATCCAATATTTAAAAGCACACAAAAGCAAAGAAATTAAATATATAAGAGGCGGGGGAGGAAGTCTTTCTTCCAACAGAATATTTGCCTGGTAACCAGATAGAAGAGACCGCCTCTTTTTTTTCCCCCAAATCACAGTTAGTTGTTCTACAAGAGTCTTTGAAGACACTTCTATTTTAAATTTTAACACCTGAAGAACATTTAAAGATGTGCTGCTCTGGCTGAGCCGCACACGGAGCAATGGGAGGGAAGTCCCACAGAAACATGGTTGAAACTTTGAAGCCAGTGCTGTGTGATCAAGGCACATTCAGATCATTTGTAAACAAGGCTGAATGAATTTGGTGTGAAAATGGGAACAAACAGCAACGAGACACAGTGGAAATCCATCTATCTGGGGATAGGACCACGTGCAGGGCGTGACAACGTGTTTCCCTGACAGCACAGAGCACAGACATCGAGGCTTTGTGGCACCTGCCGTGGCTGGATGGGAGTGACCACAGCCAGGAGATGGGAGCCAGGATCCTGCAGAGGTTCAGGGAGATCAGCACTTGTTCTGTGTGGCACCCGTTCAGCTCACGAGGAAGACACGCTCGTGGAAAGAATAACGCTGGGAAGGGATGAGAAATCTCATAACCTCTGGGAGGAGGAGGAGGAGGATGGACAGGATGGATCCTCACCTGTTTTTTTCCTGCTCATTACAATGTCATTGTAATGTCATTTTCTTTGCTTCAGTTATTTACAGTTATTGGAAGTAAAATCTTTATTGCACTGAGTGTATCATGAAATGGAGTCTGACAAGATGGCAACGTAAAACTGACCTGGAGGTGCCACACTGCCAGAACTGAGCCAAAAAGTGAGATTCTACAGGTTTTTCTTTTGAGGAGAACTCCAAATCTTGAAGTCTAACAGATGAGAATTGCTGGATTATAAAGCTGAAAAACAGGAACTAATTATCTTCAAAGGGACAGTAACCCACGAATCAGGAGAAGACATTACGATTATGAAAAGCAAATCCTTCATTGGATTGCTCTCCATCCATGCAACTTCCCAAGCAGATAAGCTAAGCTTTATCCACCTGGAATTGCTAATATTTCAAACAGTGAATTAAACATAAAAGTCCCAGTTAGCATATGAAAAAAAAATAAATCTATATTTTTGTAGCGTTGTACATGATCCCCTGTATGAACAGGGGATTCTGTTGGAGTCATGTCCCCAGTCTGGAGTCGCAGGAAACCATCTCTGAAACATCCTGCTCAGGAATGGGCCTTCCCTTATGCAACAGGGATCATACTTTAGTATAGTCTTTAGAGATCAACCCATATAAACAAAACAAACACCTCCAATTTCTCTGCAGTGTATTTTCCCTGTTTGCCCACTGCACATGCAGGTTCTGGGCGTGCCTTCAGTATCTCACCCGGGAGAACTGAAATGGTGCCTGTAAAACACACCCCAGGGGTGAGCCCACCCAGCACGGGCACGGTGGCACTGCCTCACCCAACCAAAGGAGACCTTAATGCCAAAGCCATTCTCATCTCCAGCTACATTTACACATCTCAGAAGCAATAACAAGGGCATCACTCTGACCTTAGGGACCAGCAGGAGAACCCACGGTGCTTCCTGCCCTCCCTGCCCTGGCAGAGACTGGCTAAGTCCAGCTCGTTCCAACCTCAGCACAACAAGGCAACTCCCTGCAAAAGAAGAACTAATTTTTGTGAAGACTGTCAGACTGATGACTCTGCCAGCAATCTCTAAAATGCTAAAAGGCAGAAAACAATCTCGGTAACAGAATCATCTGCAGTTAGGATCATCTCTCTCCTTCCCGAAACCGAGGCACAGGAACTATGCCTGAATTCACAGCTGATGGGAAATCTTTTGATCTTCACAGACACAGAGTTACCAGCCAAGAACAGTGAGCACAGGAGGATCTTCTGAAGAAGCACTTATCCTAAATTCAAACCACCACAATGAATGTAACGTGGCCTGGGTGTGGAGCAGTGCAGTACTGCAGTGATGGAGAACTGTGAGCATGTTTAATACAGCAGAAGAGACAGTGTTATTTATATCTCCCAAAGCTGCTTACCCAGCGTCAGATGTGCCAGGGCATAGTGCAACTGCAGGAATCCATCAGGAGGACACCTGAGATTCCTCTCCATTAAAAGTGATGGATCTAACACAGCCAATCATCTTCATGGCAACAAATGTTCTCTTAAAAGATGGGATAAAAGTTCACAGGGAAGCTGTGCAAATTCATGAAGAGAAAAAGGCATTCCTGGTGACTGAAGGCACAGAAGCCTGTCTCCAGAAGTCTCTGTGTGTTGAAAAACGTCCGGAAGACAGGAGATGATTAGCAGGAAATGTGTGAGCTTCTCCTCCTTGTATCCTTCTCCAAACATCCATTAGCCACTGGTTTGACTGTATTTTAAGAGTCAGAACTGCTTTATTGATTGCAGCCAACAGCTGCAATTCAAAAGTGGTCCCAAACATCAAGGTAGTTTTTCCCAACAAAGACAATTTCTGAAGTTGTGTGAAATGGGATGGTGACACCGCTACTGAGACATCCGGGGCCGAGGTCAGTTCTGTTCCCTGCAGCTGCAGGTACAAACAGCTCACTAATGCAGCCTCCTCCAAACCCATCCCTGATGGTCTGCTCAGAACAACATCCTTTGCACCACCCTTGGGGTGCTGGGAAGCTCTTACAGTCCTGAAGAAGCTCCTTATCCCCTCCCCAGCCCACCCGGCTGAGACTGCACTCAGCCTTCAGGAAATGTGGTGTAGAGGCAGACAGGGCTCGAGTCATCGTGTGTCCCATCCCTTCCCTTGCACAGAAACAATTCTGGAGACAGGACAGCGAGCTGGAGTCTAATCCAGGGTGATCACTGCTGAGTAAGTAGGTCAGCAAGGAAGCTCCTGCCCATGGTCGTGTCTTCCAGCCCCCACCGCCCTTCTCACTACAAGCAAACGTGACAAACACTTCCTTTAGCAGGTTACAGGAGATGGAGGGTTTGATTCTGAGGGCTTGCATGTGTGTTCTAGAGAGATAAAACAAGTTGTGCTTAAAAAATACAACTATTTCACCATTTTAATGGCTCAGAAAGAGTTCAGTAAGGCGCTTAAAAAAATACATGGCATCTCATTACTCAGCCTGGGTTGTCAGGTTGCAGATGCTGACTAGCTCACTCACAAATGCCTTATTTTAAAATATTATCATGTTTGGCAAAACCAAAATAATTTTGCTTTTCTGCTAAAATGACTTGCTGAGCCTTAGTCTAATATTTTTCAAGAATAAGGAGTGTCTAGTATAATTTTGTTGCAAAATCACATCCCTGTAGGTCAAAAAAGTTTCCCAGTCCTTCATATGCTCTTGAAACAGAAGTTCATACCTCGAGTTTCTGAAGAGCCATTTTTCCCTGCTGACACCTACTGCCAAGGTTCTTCTTCCCCCTGTGAAGACAGACCCATTCCCAAGCCCAGGGCAGGGTTGCTGTGCTCTAACTGGCTCATTTGTGCAGGTAAAGATATTAACAGGCAGGACAGAACTCCTGAGCCTTTGCTGTTTCACCTCAGAGAACTCTATTTTACTGGTGACAGTCTTTCTGATTATTTAATTACTCTTCACTCATCCTCTCAGAAACCTGTTCAGCTCAGAGATGTCCTTAGGGCAGCCTGTGCCAGAACTGGATAAAGTATCATTTCAGCAATTTCAGGAGAACTAAATGCAGATGCACCAGCCTCTGTTCCTGTTCAATATTTCATTGTTTGCACAGTAGTAAGACTCAGATTGTGCACACACATGCAGTTAATTATCTCCATGGCAAGTACTGCTTCATGCAGCCGAGTCCTTTATCCTCACACATGGTCTGTATTCCTTGTTCCCAAACATGTAACTTTGCATTTGACTGTACTAAAGCATTCATTTACACTTGATTTATCTAGAGATCCAAATTTGTGTCACTTTTCTGTCTAAAAAAACCCCCAAATCTGCTAAAATGGGATACTCCATTTCTCCCAGGCCAGTAACCTCGATGCTTTAGGACGTGGCCAACAGTCACTCCAAGGCTGAGCCAACTGGATCAAGTTCCCACTTGGAATTGCACTGAGACCTCCCTGTTTGTCATTTGTTAATCCTTTTAACATTTGCCACAGCAAATTTGTATCATACCAGTTTAAATTGTCATTTGGTATTAAGTCAAACACCTTACAGAAGTCTAGGGTATGATGCATCCACAAGCAAGCTTGTCAACTCAGAATGAGATCAAAAGAACTTGATAAGTCCTCCATAAATCACTGGAAACTGGTATTAACAGCATTTCTCTCAGGTCCCAGAAGAGCTCTGCATTTATTTTCTCTATGATCACCACCACAGCACTACGTCCTAAAGGGGCAAATGGAACAGACTGGAAACTTTGTGCCCTGATTTCCTGTAGTCCCAAGACTTGTGAACTGTCAGACCAAGGAATTTTTGGACAGTTAAAAATAATCTCCTGTGCTAATTGTAGAAGACTGCTGAATCTGAAGTGTTTGGCCATGGCATTGCTACTTAAACACCCGAATTTCAACGAAACAGCAATAACTAAAATTACTGCCAGCAATTCCATCCTTGTGTCTCCCCAGGGTGTATTTGTGTGCTTACCCTGATGAAGTCATTTACCTTGATAAAGAAAACACATTTTTATATTACAGTTAAAGCTTGTTTCAGGACAAAGCAAATGTGCTTGCACATGGCATTTACATGGATGCTCCAGGCAGGCAGTGAGACACTGTCATGTCCTGAGCAGAGTCTTGGCCCCAATTTCCATCCCTGGGGTCACACACCTCCCTTGTGAGAGTCACAGCTACAGCACAGGGGGTGGGAGAGAAAGGGAAGCTGCTTTACTACCAGATGCATATGTTAAATTTATTTAGTGATACTTCAGGGCAGTGCTGCTGGGATTCCTGCCCTGCTATAAATAAAAGCCTTATTGTGAGGAGCTAATAGAATGATTGAATTAGGGTGTAAGAATTGTTCAGGCGCCGTAAATACCCAGAGCACCAGAAACATCCACAAAATTAACTAAATCCTGTCCTCATACTCGAGTTACCAGGTTTAACCTCTGTGTTTCAGGGTTTGTATGCAGATTTTGAGGAAACCATTTTCTTTGTACAGAAATCCGCTCTCTCCACTGTAAGTTGAAAGAAAACCCCGCATGCTCTGAATGTACAATATTTTCATTGTAAAGCTCTAGGCAGCAGTCACTGCCTCCCTGACTGGTGCCATTACACTGGTGAGCTCACAGGGGTCCCAGTTTACAAGGCATTCCACGCACAGAACTAACAGAGTCGGGCTTTAAGGGACCCCTGCCCCATGGCCCCCTGCCTCCAGCATCTGGAGAGGGTGTCAGCTCCACCTAATGCTGTTTTCCTGACAGAAAATAATAATTAAGCAATAACAATAGAGGTGGCAGCTCTCAGCTCCGGGCTGGTTTTGGTGCTTCCTAAGCAAAAGAAGTCTGAGAGGAAGGTATGTTAAGGTTCAGTGCAGACTGTAACTTTTGGAGTGTGCCTTGCACATATTGCCCACTTAGTGTTTCCAGAGAACTGTTTTATCATTTCGGAATCTGTCCAAAAATCCAGCTTGATGGAGAGCTTTGAACTTTGCAAGGGGGAAGGAGTGTACAGCCAGGATATAGAAATAACATGTACAGTTTGTTTTTAACATTCAGAAGAAATTCAAGCTCTAAAATCACGAAACGAGAAGATGAAAGTTACCGCCTCGAAGGTCAGTGGAGGTATAAAAGAAGGAAGGAGTAGTGAACTGAGAAAAAAGCCTCTCTCACAATGTAGTTTAAATATAAACACACTGTTTTGGTCTGTTAAAACCAAAATTTCATGCTTCACTTGAACTCAGTTTCCTTGATTTATGTTATACCCACCACATGTAGTCACCCTCCGCTCTGGGACACTCCTGAGGCTTAACACTCAAGGCTGAGCACTGCTTGTGATTAATTCAAATTGTCTTTGTTCTTTCCACCAGCTCCTACTCCAAAAGACGGCAAGAAAAAGGTGAGACTAATTTTCGGAGAGTTCTTTTGATTTTCAGTATCAGTTGATGTTTAATGATACCATTAAAATCAATCAGTTTAAGTGCAGACTACAGCCTGTATTCCTGGAGCGAGATTGCTTCAAGTACTTTATGAGACAATACACTTACTGTTAAGTTACATGTATTAGCTCAGGATATTCAGAGAGACACTTATCATCCCTACAACAAGAGAAAATACTCCGAATTTAAAGCAACTCTCCGGAATTTAAGCTGTAAATTATCCCCATGGACTCTGTAGGCTCCACTTCAGTCACAGTAAATTTATTTCAGATACAGCAGCAGATTTAATTTTTAACAAACAAACTGCAAATAATTCCTCTCTCAAACCATGCAAGCCAGGTGGAAAAGGTGGAGATAATTAGATCCAATATAGAGACTTAAAGAGAATAAATCCCATTTTCCTCTTTTCAGGGGAAAGAAGAGAGGGGACAGGAGCTGTAGAAATACAGAGACAGAGATTATGCACTCCGTTAAGAAGTAGGTCCCCTGCTCTCACTTCTGTTGGTTTAAAGTTATAGGTGCCCCCATAACTTTATTATTTTTTAAGTGAACTTTATAAAGGAATCTGAATCAGTATAAACACCCTTAGTTGCAGCTATTGAGAATATGAATATCCACAGGAGGAAAGGCTTTTCCACAACTGCAATTCTGATACATTCAAAGCTGTTTTAAGGAACACTAAGTCAACTCAGCATCCATAACCAGTGTTACACTTCTGCAATTCATTAGTCCTTGTGGTTCCATTTCGTAATTAAAATACTTTGCAGTTTAAGACTTTACAATAAAGAATGTGCAGTCCTCAGCAGTGTTTCCACTGCCAGTCTATGGAAAACATATGCATGGAAAATATGTACAGTGCATGTATACAGCCATCTTTGGATAGCTTCAGTGAACATTCAACGCTGTCGGTGAGTTTGAGAACTAGAAAAAACCATCGACCGTTGACTGTACCTTGAGGTTTATCACAAACCCTCTGTTGAATGGAAAGCCTGAACCTTCAGAGATTTCACATGTGGTTGCCATTAACAGGTCATGATTTACAGATTATATTAAGAGCTACGGAGGTTGAGTTTTTCCAGTTCTACTTTCTCTAAAAGTGAATTGGTGCATAAGAAATGTTTGTTTTCCCTTAAAAAAAAAATCAAAACTTTATACTAGAGCAGAATTTCCACAGAACAGAGTATGAGAGCAGTGGAAGGTTTTGTATGGGCAGCACAAAAGCAGGAACATATCCGCACCATATGGTACACTTGGAAACAAATCTGAGCGCGGTGTACGTTCAAAATAGCAGAATACAGGCCAGATCAGGAGGGAAATCTCGTTTCCATTTGGGCTGGCAACTTGAGCTTCGCTGGAAAAAGCTTTGGAATGTCAGTTCATGTGCTCGCAGGAACCTGCGCTCGATTTCAGCAGCTGCTCACCGGGAACGCCGGGCAGGGACCGGCTCCCTCCCGGCTCCTCCCGGCCGGGCCCAGCTGCTCCCGCGGCTCCGGCTGTCACTTCCCAGCCAGGCAAGCAAGGAAACACCCTTCCTTTGAAAGGAACGGAAAGCCAAGGACTGGGGCACCTCAGTGGTACCTACGTGGAACCTTCTCCACCCCAGCTGGGGGATCAGGGGTAGGACTGTGGGCTCTGAGAGCTTGTGCCTTCAGAGGGTGCAGGCACTTGTTTTGCCCCCAGGGCACTGCTGGACCCATGAAACACCAAAAGGATGTGCCAGGGAATGTTGTCTTGAGCTGCTCTAGGAGATCTTGTAACATCCATCCTTCTGCCTCTGTATACAGTCACAGATGGGCAGGATTAACAAAAGAGATACCTGTCTGAGGCCCAAGAGAAAGCACAGGCTGTTGAAACTTAAGGCTGTTCCCTCCTAGCACACCTGGCATCTTCATGTGCGTCTATCAAATGACCATGGGGCAAAAATAATCACCTTTACAAAAAAAAAGGGCAATTTATGTTACTTTTAAGGTAGTTTCTCAAGAAGATTCTACTACTCTCCCAGTCAAAGTGTGCTTGCCAGAGCCACCAAGACTCTGAGGAGCCCTGAAATAGCTGTATGTCCTGAGGTCAAGATGACTGCAAAGGGACTGTTCCCTGTGACAACACCCTCCCAGCAGAGCAGCATCTTCAGCACCTCATGGCTGCAATCAACATTCATTGCTGTCGGTGGGTTTTCATTTCTATCAACTCACTGATCAATGAATGCAAACTGCGGACCAGCCAGCCAAGGACCAGCCTCCTACAGCCAAGGGCCAGCCTCCTACAGCCAAGGCCATGCAGGCTCGTATGGCCTGGGCAGTTTTCTGGCAAGAAAAGCAACAGTTTTGCCAAAGAAGTCTTATATCCAAGTTCTGCCTCCCAAAACCATGTAAGGCAGGTCTAGGGCTGTGCCATTATCCCACCAGAGAGGTTCAGGACATGTCATCCAGCTCCTTCATGAGCAAGTATGAGTGCTAAAAGCATTATGTAACTTAAGAACTGCACAGGGATTTTTAAAGGGGCAGAAGAGGTGAGGAACTAACTCAATTTTAATAAAAGTTACGCCCAGCTGGTAAATATCTCACTTTCAGTAAAGTGTAAACCTACAGGTTTACCTGGTTATAGGAAATGAAACTTCCTCCTAAGTGAGCCCAGCTATGGAACAGCGCTGGGTCCTACAAAGTGACCAGTGAGATGAGAAAGGACTGAGGCTGTGGGGCTTTGGATTGACAGGGCAGGAATGGGACAGAGCAAGGCAGAAAACAGCCACTGATTTAAGGTGCTGCTGCAGAGAACATTCTCCATGGCTGGGGTGGGCAGGGCCAGCTTTGATTATAGTGGAAGGGTTCAGGAGCTGGGGCTGACTGCCTGGGGCAGGCAGGGACCCTCCTGCCCTGCAGCTGTGCAGGGAGGAGCACACACATCTGTCTGCAGGACAGACAGAACTGACACTGCCTTGAGACAGAAGAGCAACCTCTCAAGCTGCCCTCCAAGTATTTTTTAATGACTGGCATGACATAGCTGTGCCCAGGAATGCCACTGTGGCTGGGCTGTGCAATGCAGTAAAGGCAGGAGGCCCCTGGGTTGCCCCCACACTCTGAGGAGGGGCCACTCAGACCAGGGATGGTGGACCCCTTCTGCTCAGCAGTGGTATCACTCAATTCCCTGTGCAGTAAAGGGTTCAAGCACTTCTCTTATGCCTTGTTTCCTCCTCCAGTTGTTTACAGGCTTGTTCTGAAGCAGCCTGTTGAGGCACGCTATGCTGATATCCCACAGGAGCCATCTCCCTCAGCTCACTGTGCAGTTCAAGTCAGAACAACTCACTAATGACTTTTAAACTCCAGTTTGGTGAATATTCAAAATAAATCTGTGTGCTTGTTCTGCTAAAAGACTTGAACTTGTTCAATCTTACGCAGGAACTCCACCGAGTTTAACAGTTACACACTCACAGACTGAACTTTGCAAAAGTGGAGCTTTAGGAAAAAAATCTCCCCTCTCCCTGAGCCTGACAGTGAAGGGCTCTGTTCAGTCACCCAAAGCGAGCACTTCCACCGACACCCTGGGTAAGTGTGGTGCTTTGATAGAGGGAATTTACTACAGTAATGTAACAGTGAGCAGCCCAGAAGCACGGCTGCCAAATTGTTTTAACATTATCAAAACGAGGATGACTCATTTTTTATGCAGTTTGACATTTTGCCTTTGAAATCTCAGATTTTTCAGCACGCTTGGCAGGCTCCCTCGGAAGTGAGAGTGCACAATTTGGATTTTTTCCAGCGACATCTTACACGATGTACAAGAAAGTACTTGTGCGTTATTTTAAACAGACATTTCAGCCAACTGGTTTCCCCCACGTACACTTGTATGAAAGTACAAAATACAGAAGTCCTGACAGAGGTGTTCATCTCTACTGCAAGGACATGTGAAAATAATTCACTGCAATTACTCTAAGACATTTCAGACAAACAGGGAAAACTACAGTAAAGGGGCCATCACCCTGTTTGCCAATGCACAACAAGCCAAAGGCTTCAGCAGACACTCCACAGATCTTAAAGACTCTGGATGCACAAATAAGCTTAAGAATTCATTTTCCTACTCTGCTGAAAAAAAATCCTGAGGATTTTTTTTTTTTTTTTTGCTTTAATCATGTTTGGTAATGAGACAGCAAGGGGAAAAAAAACTTACTAAGAGAAGACAAGTTAGCAGACATGTTCAGAATGTTTTTAAATCCATGCTTGGGAAGTTTTAGATGTTTGTGGCACCAACTGTTCACTCCCTACCAGAGCCACCCCCCACAGATCCGCCTGCCCCGGAGCACATCAGGGTGATGCTGAGCACCAGCACGTTCAGTGCTGCCAATGCAGACGTGGGACAGCTGGGGCTGGAGAGGTCTGGGATCTGCCCCAGCAGGAATTGCCAGGGCTCATCTCTCCATCCTGGAGGCTCCAGCAGGCCTTCCAGCACTTCAGGGACCCCGCCGGACCCCACTGCCCACCGGGTGCCCACCAGCACCGACGGGGGGATCGAAAGACAGGGAGACATCAAAAGAACTCAAGGAGCTCGGTTTATTTAGTTTATCAAAAGTTTATATAAAGATCTTCATAGGGAACAGATGTTTGACAAGCATTTTTCAGTTTAGCAAAAGATAACACATGAAAGCTGTGGCTAGACAAACTCAGAGCAGCAATAACATACAGTTGTTTAAGGGGAAAAGAAGGTCATTCAGTTCATATTGGACAGCTTTGCTCTTAGTATTGGCAGATACATTCTGCTGGGAGAATACTGTGGAAAATTCAGTTTTGTTTTAATTCCCTTTAATGCAGGAGAGGCCTGAATGCAGTAAATCTGAGCTATGTCAGCCACAAAGGCTCAACAGAATATTAGCCAATATATCAATATAAACTACACATCTCTAAATGACAAATTATTGTACATATGCATGTGGAATTATCTGTTTCCACATAAAAATGATCAACGGCATGAAAACCTGGCTAGATGCCTACAAAGGTGTATTTTATTAATCAACAGGCAAATAACTGCAGAGACATTTACAACTGGGAGCCTGCCATACCTGCATTCCACACAGCTGTTCTCATGGCAAAGGAGAACAGCTCCACATATTCCCACTGTAGGGGAACCACAGTTCTCCCAAGTTCCCCAACAGAAGTGCAAGTCCACCAGCACAATGGCAAGTGGAAGGGACAATGTCCTGGCTCTGGAGGGCTTTTAGCAGCTTGAACATCTGAGCATTATTTCTGAAATGAGCTGTCTGTTTGAAATTGCAGATTTGAAAAATCCACAGGGTTCCCAAACAGTGAGATGAGAAGCTGCCCTGAGTGAGGGGTTTGCAGAGGCTCAGCCCTCTGTTAAGGACACGGTTTCCCAGTCCCACCAGTCTGACAAGGGCCTGTTGCCATCTAGTGGATTCCATGGACTGGTCCCTCTGCACAGCAAAGGCCACTAGATGGAGCGTTAAGAAGGAATTCTGAATTCCTGTTTTTCAGGTGTCCAGCAGCTCAGATTTTCAAAGTCTCAGAAAGTTACAGGCCCAGAATTACCATGAAATTGCAGAGGATTCCACCAACTGCTCTCAGTTCCATGAGAAATTCCAGGCTCTACCTTTCCAAGTTTAATACTGAAACACCACAGATAATACTTCCCTGTCAACAGAATTTACCATCACCTCAGGGGTTTATATCCCTCACATACAAGCATCTACTTCATTGAGATACCTCTGGTGACAAAGGATCTTACACAACCTGCATTCTGCTGGTGGAAATAATCACATACAGACCTGGTCTGTGCTACTTTTATGAAAAATACTTCATCAGCTCTCAGCTATGGGGAAACTCCACTTCCATGAGTAAGCATTAGCTCTAAAACTTCTCGAAGCTACTATGGAGTATCAGTTCACATCTTTGGATTATCTCAGAATGAGAAATTCCACCTTATCATGTGGCAAGAAAAGGGGTACTTACTGCCCATGGAGTTCATAGGGAGGACAGGAGAGGAGGAACTCATCTGCTCCACATCTGTAGCTAATGGGAAAGTGAAAATGAGAAAGATGTGATGTGCATGTTACCAAGAAGTTTTTATTTTGAAAACTTTCATTTACACTTAAATTGAATATGCTTGTCTTTGGTCACCTGAGGAAGCTGCTTTAGAAGCAGGTAGTTTTTAACAGCATCAGCCTTCCCTCTTTCAAGATATGTCTATCTCATCCACGTTATCTACAGATGTACTTTTCCAAGCATTTGTACTGGTAATCTGTAATTTGTGATGGTTTGAGAGTATCAATTCAGAACAACTTCCAGCACAAAAATTCTGGATTACATCAGCTTTAAACTGCATTCAGACCATTACTGTGGAATGAAAAGACATGATGATCTCCCATCTGTGTCCAGTGCACTTTTAAAAGATTCCAGATAGGAAGAGAGATCCTCTTCCAAAGGGAGGCAAAATGCTGGTATTTGATCTGGAGCAGCATCAAAAACAAGTGTTTTTAAACACAAGACACTCCAAAGCCTTATTTTCTAACAGCTGAAAGAAGAAACAGAACTTCCTGCCTGTGTTTGCCAATGAAAAACCCCAAAGTCAGAATGTGATCCAAACCAAATGCCAGATGCCCTCTGTGTTTTGGGAGGGATCCACCTTTCCAGGACCCAAACCAGGAAAGACCTGTCTTCCAGTAACAGGGTCAGCTTTAACCCAAGATTAGGTAAACCAAAGATACGTTCTTTGGGGCTTGATCTCTGTGAAAAGACCACAGCCCCTCTCAGCACATCACCACAAACACCGAAGTCGAGCAGATCAGTCTCCCTCTCCATCACTTTGGTGCTGGCAGATCCCACATAATTATATACTCTGTAACTCCTGTTTAGCTTTAAGACCCAGTAAATGCACACTACAAGTTACATTCCTAACCACAGAACACAGCCCCAGAAGCACAACTCCAGCCCACAGCCAGGCTGTGCTGCCAGCCCAAATCCTGCCTTTCACATTCCTGCAATTCCCATTTCTCTGGCAGGAGGCAGTTCCCCGAGGATCACTGTTTACACTGAAAAGTGCAAAGTTCTGCTCTAATGAGGCAAACCACAAACAAATGTAAACACTTCAGCAGACCATTTTTACAGAACGTGAGAGCAGACACAGCACCACAGTGACTTAATCCCCCTGCCGTGCCTTCCCACCTCACCGAGGAGCCTCCTCGGAGTAGCTGCTCACAGCACCAGCCACAGCCCAGAGCAGCAACAAACACAATCACAGATTTATTCAGCAATGCCCTGGGTCGTTCCTGTCCTATTCCCCAGTGAATTTTCAAGGCATTTGCTGCCTAGAACATCCACACATTCATTTATCATCTCGCTGCGTTCAGAAAGCTGCACGTGACACGCCGCCTGCACCTTCCCAACAGGCACAATCCAGAGGACACTGCACAGGCCTGTGGTGTGCTCGGAGGAAAAAACGATTTTGCATCTTCCCATTTGCCACCTCAGTCTCTCTAATGTGGGAATTGCTGACCCTCCAAAGGAGCCAGCAGCTCACACACTATACCTGTGTTTATAAGTTAAAAAGGACTCTTCATATGCAGCACAGCCATTTCAGATCCCTGGGAAGAGTTTTGTACTCTTCCTTATTGGAAGTTACATGAGCTTTCACGTACAGCCAAATTAAGCCAACAAATAAGCACAGTTTAAAGTTACTTTTAATCCTCTGTGAGTGGCAAGATTTAGCCGGTGTAGATTCAGCACTGAGCACAACTCAGCTTTCAGAAAGGCTGAAGGCCCAGCTCAGCAGATGGTCACTCAGGGGTTACCTGCTGCTCTGGCACACAGAGGTCACTGCCCAGCACGGGGGACAGATGGCACAGGGCAAGCACTGAGAACCCATTGTGTGAGCAACAGTCACTCGGGAGAAAGCTACACCTGCCAACATCTGGAATAGTTTATCAAGTATCATTCAAAAAGCAACTAAATATTGCACGTGCCTTCTGAAGAGAGCTTTCTGAGCGGGGTTCGGAGAAGGGCAGTGCAAATTCTTTTAAGTCCTTTAGTTTTAGATTGTTCATGTTATAGGCTGCCAATAACAAAGTGTAACTATTTCCCAGCTCTGCTTGGGAAGGACAATTTCAGTTCATGCTTGAAATTATGTATTTTAACTATTTCTAATGTGTTCACCAAGGCGGACACCGCGGTCACCACAGCCCGGCTGCTCAGGTTGGAAGGCAGAATTCCCTCAGTGTCCTGCCCAGTGCTGCTGGGAACCTGGTGATGCCACACCCGGGGCACGGAACATGGCACGGCTCTGGGATCGAAGAGTAGCAACACCTCAACACTTCTGTTCTTGTGTTACTGGCAGGTGGTATTTATAATGTATTAACCTCAAAATCACACTTGGATTTTTTTGTAAGTGTATAAAAGCACAACTAATTATCCTACACCTGGCCTTGGATAGGAGCATTTAAAAATTTCTCTCAATATTAAAAGAATTCAAACATGGCAATGCTGATTTGGCTCTCTTATCCATAACTCCCTCCCCTCCAGCCCTTTTTACCTTCATAATGACATGTGACACATTAAACTCCTAAAATCAATTCAGCTAAGGAAGAGGAGATATGGATTAACAACCAGCTAAGATTTTGGAAACTGGTTTGCTCTAAAAGATGAAAAGGACAAAAGTCTGCTCAGCTATGAAGAGCAGCTGCTGCCAATACAAGTATTTACCCCCTGACCCCTCCTCTGCCCACTCAGTGAACAGTGCCAATTGTTTTCCTGTATTATACACTGTTTACAAGCCCTGAGTGGCATGAAAGGAATTAATAATTCAGCTCATGGAGCTGATGACCTTTATTGGGGTACCCCTATTTGCTGAGTAGGAATCAGAGCAAAAAGCTCCCTTGAAGCCACAGGGTTTCTTTAAGAGTTTTTCACTTTACAGCCTAATTGGCCACCATAACATAAATCAATTATTTCTCCTGTTTTAAGCAACAATGCTACCTATTCTCAACCACTCGATTTCTAACTTCTCTTGTATCAAGCCAGGCCTTGTTCTTTGACTTTTACAATGGTCTGGTAAACACACTGGCAAGGCCAGCCTGGAGAGCTTCGCAGGACCAGGAACATTTGGGAACACCAGCAAAAAGAGGTTATGCTATTTTGAACTTCTCTTGACCTTTGCCTGCCCTTGTCCCTGGTTATGCTAATTGAAGGGGTATATGGGCTACTCCCAGAAATGAACTTAGCCTGAACCTGTGACACAGCATTGGACTTTGAAGATGAGTTTGGCACCCCCTCCCCAAAGGCACGTACAGGAAGGGACAGCAGGTAAAACACAGTACCCTGGGCCCTGCAGGGAGACCCCAGGTGAGAGTGAGCAGAACGTGCTGACCCAGTGAGTCACATCTTCCCCCGTGCCCAGGCAGCTGCCAGGGACCAATGGCATGGATCCATGTGGCAAACCCACAGCTGTGCTTGTGGGGCTGCAGACAGAAGGACATGGTCATAGCACAGCCTGCACAGGCACAGGGTATTCCAGATGTGACTCTGTCATATCCCACAGGAGGCACTCAGTGCTCCTCTCAACCTCCTGGCTCTCAGACCAGCAGATGATGGGCTGTCACCACCACAAGCACATCCTGACTCACTGTGAGGTTCTCCAGGACCCCAGGTCACCCTGCCGAGCTGCTCCCCAGCCTGTACCATTCCATGGGGTTATTGCATTCCAGATGCAGGACTTGGTGTCTGTCTCTGTTTAACTTTGAAGTTTCAATCAACCCTTTCCTTCAGGTTATCAAGGTCCTCCTGAACAGCAGCTGTGCCCTCATTGTGGTGTCATCTGCAAGTGTGACGAGTGTGTCCATCCCATCACTCCGATGGCTGATGAAATTGCTAAATAGTATTGGCCCTAATACTGACTCCCAAGGACAACCACAGCATAACAGGCCACCAGTTAGTGCTTGGACCCTTGACTGCCACCCTTTGAACAAAACAGCCCAGTTTGTCACCCAGTTTGTCTACAAGGATGATATGGCAGAGACTGTGTCAAAAGCCTTGCCTAAAGTTAAAGTTAGTGACAAAATTACTGTCTCCTCCTTCATGGATCCAGTCATTTCACTGCAGTAGGAATGAGGCTGGTCAGGCATGATCTTCCCTTGGTAAACCCACTGTGACTGTTCCCAATTACCCTCCTATTCTTCAAGTGCCTGGAAGGGTCTTTTGGGAGGATTTGCTCCATACCCTTCCCACTGAAGGAATGAGATGAGGATGACCAGCCTGCAGTTCCCCAGAGCAGCTACTACTGAGCAGAGCTGAGTTAAAGGTGATTCATTGTCCCTTATCAGCTCAATTTTACTATACAGAGACATTCCTCCCCTTTCCCCTACATTGGGTAGAGCTTGCCTTACCTCAACACTGAAAACACACACTGTTTGCAGAAAGAAGTGGGAAGTAAGGTCATTGTGATAAATATTTTTACTCATTTTCCTTCACACAGAAAACAATCCCAGTTCCTGCTTACCAACAAAACTGAAAGGAAACCTACACAGAGTTGAATGTTCCATGAACCTGCACTGCGTTCCTCAATAAACACTCTACAGACATTGTTATTTTAAATGCCTGTTTACATTCCAGTAAAATTCTGTCAGCATGGTATCTGATTTATTGATGCCATCAAAAGTCACAGGATTCCTGACGTGCCTCCTGAGGCACAAAAATCAAAGCAGAAAGGAGCTGCACGTTGCTGTGGTATCAGCATTACCCCATATGGGATGGGATGGGTTTCCAGAAGCTGCCTGTGTTTTCTGAGGCAGAGCACAGTGTGCCCTTCTGGAAAGCTGGTGCTTCCCTGGGAGATTTAGCAGGCTCTGCTCCTGGGAAAAATGGGGTGGTGTGGATGGAAGTGCCAGCCCTTGGTAACAGCAAAGTGCATCAGGGCAGGTCATTCCTCTAAAGGGGAATCATACACAGTTTCATCTTATTTTACACTTTTAGGCTACCAAAAGAGCAAAGTTTATACACAGTCAAGCAGCAAAGCTTTTTATAAAAATGATGATGATGAAAAGAGCCTCGAGGCATGTCCTAAAATAAAAGTGATCATCTGTTTCAAATCCAATGCCTCTCAGCATGCAGTGCCCTATCCCACAGGCTTTGTCCCTGGGCATAAAATTTTGCATCTTCTCTACCTGGAGTATGTTTTGGTTGACCAGGATATTGCCCACCAGGCAGCCCAGCCTACTCCAATATTGGAAGATCAATTGCATAATCATTCTGTAAATCTGGAGAAATTCTTTATTGACTTTTTGATCACTGATAAAGTGTTGGCCAACACAAGGCATATTACTATAGCAAAATCCATCTAGAGTCCACTAGAGTTACCTTCATTAAAAAACAGAATTGTCTGATATTATACAAGAGATGATTTTTTTAAGAGTTAATATCAACCCAGATTAATATTCATCTACTGATAGTTAATGGCACATTATGATATACAGAATATGCCAGAAATCATGTTGCAAATTACTCAGTGTTCCCAGGGGCGAGTTGTTCCAAACCCCAACCAGTGCACCAGACTGGAAACACCCCTGTGACTGGACCTTTTCCCCACAGCACAGGTAACGTGCCCGTTTGATCCCGCAGCCAGTGCAGGAATGGCACTGACTCCCTGGGATCCCGGAGAAGCACCGACATGTGAGCAGTCTGAAAACAGCTGTTTGCCCTAACCTCGAGGTTAATTCATTTCACAGCATTTATCTCCCAATTTTAATTAGTGGAGCTAATATTACAGCTCCTGACTGTAATGGACTTGAGCTGCACTCTGCCAGGACCTGGCTGGCTGCACCAGCCCTGGGATCAGGAGGCTGGGCAGGACTTAGGGAGTGAACTGTGCTCTGAGGATCACGACAGAAGCCTTGCATATGAAAAACAGGTACCAGCACTGCACATTGGAACAAGCTTCCTCATTGTTACCACATGTACACAGAAGCACTGCATCATCCAAATCAACCACTGGGTGTATAACTAACATTAAATCAGCACTAGAGGGAAAAGCTTCCCAGCTGCCTGGTGCAATGTGCTCCTGCCATGTTCAGCTACGGCACAGGATGGGCAGTGGCAGCACATGCTCACTGTCACATCAAACCCACTGCTGGCATTTGGGATTTAAACCTGCGAGTCCTGTGGTTCAGCACACGGGAGGGACGTGTTAGAATATGAAATCCTCTGCCCTGTAAATCAATCCCCAGAGCCATGGCTCTCCCTGCACGTCGTACAAGGACCAAGGCACACGGTGAACACTCAGAGAGTCAGTGTGGGAACAGTGGTGGGTGTTACTCTCCCATTTTTGGGAGGTCTTCATTTCCCACAGGCCCCCTGGAAGTGGTTGTGGCTCATGCCAATGGCTGCAATACCTGACCAGTCCTTCAGACTCCAGGTTTCGTTACATTATTGGTTCCAGTGTCCTGCTCGTGAAAGCCAGAGACCCACGGCCTCACCCAGCACTCAGCCCCACCAACACCAGGATCCCGGGTTTTGTTGGAGTGAAAGGCTTACTTACATTAAGCATTTGGCCTCCCAGGAACAGGGATTACAAACGGGCAGGAATCAAGGGAAATTGGATTCTTTCTCCCCACCTACCTCTCTGCCTCCTGTCTCCCATGTTTGCAAACCGTATTAGCTCCTGCTGCTTGCAATTCCAGAAACACTTCCCTTTCTCTTCAGGGCTCATTCCAGCCACATCTGCCTACTGCTATAATCTCATTTTGCAGGACACCACATCTCGTAGTAGCTTTTAATTCTGGTAACACATCTAAGCGTCTTAAAAAGCACATCAGAAACTGTTTGACAGAAAATGTTCATCAGGACAGAAGCACCATTCCTAGCACTTGGATATTTGTGGATATTTGTCTCCACTTATACTGGGAAATCACCTTAAATACAGGAAAAATATCTGCATTTTTAAAGAGGAGGCTCCTAATCTTTTCAAGGGGAAATTCAATCTGGATTGAATTTAGTATATACTGCTGCTCTGAAGAGCAATCTGAAATCTTAATTCACATTTAATCTAACTTAAAAAAATAATACAGGACTTCATGTTTTGCTGATTTTCATGAAAAGGCAGCAAACACAAATGCTGCCTCTTTTAATCTTGGGTTTTAAGACGTATGATTACAAGTTTTACAGTTCCAAAATAATTGTTACACACATTGCTAAGGGAAATCTATTCTTTCTTTTCAAGCTGCTCCCCACTGGTGCTCCACAGATGGCCACGTTCTGCTTGGGCAGTGGTGGGTAGGGCTGGTGACCCAGCACCCCCTGCACCCCCACCCAGCCACACCTGAAACATCTCAGAAAAAATCACCCCAGTGTGATCTGCTGCCTCGTGGACTAAACAAGATGAGAAAGGCGGTGGCACTGCCATTTATTTTGCCATAATTGTGGCATTTCTTACGCAGCAATTTTTGAGGAGGTTTCCCTAGAAAAAAACAAAGCTACAAATAACTCTCTTGTTATAGAATCTTGCTAGATTATTTTCTAGTATTTCTTATTTGAATTCAAATTATTTGAATTTCAATGTATTTCCATTTCAGATTATTATTTGAATTCAAATAACCCCTGTCCACATGCTACAATAAAATATTCCACAGATATTGACAACTACTGTTTACTTATTATTGGGTAACCTATATATCTATATATATATCTATATGTATCTATACATATATTTTTTAGCATAACTCAAAGATGAAAAAAGAGGCCAAACACCCAGAGGTGCAATTCTTTCCCAGCACCAGTTTGCAAGAGAAGCTGTTTCCAACTTATGTTGTTTCATGAAGAAAAAGTAAAATTTTAAAATTCTGATCCTCTAGATAAAAACATGCTGCAGCTGGACCTGCCACATCAGAACACAGAGGTTTGGGAACAGGAAACAAACCCTTCACCTGCCAGCTACAGAAAGGTAAAGAAAAAGTATCTCAAAACAAACCAGCTCAGCATTACTGGAAACAAAATCTTCCGTGCAGGCTGTGAGCTGTTGTCTGCCCACTTTGCCTCTTCCAGAGGACGAGTCCCTTCCACTGAGGGTGTAAGTTCCCACTTGTGAGTAAGGACGAACACAACCCTTTCCTTCTGTGCACGGGGGACATTTCTGGCAGTGCCTGTTCCCCACATTGTGTGATTGATTACGCTCTCCCCCTTAGAAGAGTTGATTGGTTTCCTGGTGCCAGGAAAATGATTGATGAATATTTCAGGCCATGGGCCTCTCTTCCTGCTGGGTGTCCTTTTCACATGTCTCCAATGGGCCTGGGGATTTTTTTCAAGACTAGGAAGTGTCATTTTTATGGATATCACCCTGTGATAGGGACAGTTCACTGAGCAGAGGCCCCGTGTAAATCCGAGTGAAATACTAAAGGTCAACTCAAGTGTTAAGGTGATGGACTCAGTCAGCACGTACCAGGTAAGCAGGAGAACAGCACTGGGCAAAGAAAAGCTTCACAAAGCAGCAAAACAGGAGGCAATGAGCAGCCACACCCTGAGCTTGCTACTGCAAACTGGCAGCAGCAAACTGGTACCCAACACTGGCATCTTTCCTCAGTTTCCTTCAATTTTGTAAAACACCACAAGTAAGGTAAATTTGCAGGTAAAAAAATTTGCTTGTGACCCACAGAAAGGGCATTTCCTTACTGCTGTTGATAAAACAGGCAGAGGATGTGGAGTCTCCTGGCAAGAGCACACACAAGACATCTGAAGCAACAATATACTTAGGAATAATTCCTTCTAAGTATTGCCAAAAAACATAGAACTACAGCTGTAAGAGTGAATGAAGAGATTTTTGGAGGACAAGCTGGTGTTTGGCAAAACTTTCAGAGACTCAAAGTTCTTTTACAGATTTTTACTACAGCCACAACAGCCATCATTTAATCACTTGGCTTCAGGATCTGAGGGCTCCAAAGCAATTCCCACAGGTAAACCCTGGGCTGCTCAGAGCTGGGGGGTTTTACCCAACAAGAGAATTTTGAGATTTAGTCCCCAGGACTTCACAGTTCCAGATTATGTTTCCATAAAAACTATTTAAGGTTTCTATCACGTTTCAGCTGAGAGGTATTTCCAGACAAGGACATCACAGCAGTTTGCAGTCAGCCTGGCACGAGAGCTGTGATAAATTTTTCCTGTTTTGTTTTTTTTTTTTTTCCTGATGTGTTTGTGAAGGGAAAACGGGTTTAAAAAAAATTAATCTTTCACACTGACCAGCCATTTCTCTAAGTTTAAATTTCCCCACCCCTACAAGCCCATAGCTGGGATGGTTAAGCAACGGGAGGCAGACATGTAACTTGTGCTCTCTGAAGGACGTGGGGTCCACCCTGAGTAAATGAAACCTCCTTATCGAAGCACTGGAGGAGAACTCAGATACTCCAGGCATATACTGCTTTCAAGATAAGTTATGGGCAATCATTTACCAATAAAGAACTTCACTGAAGCCTCTCTGTGGTGCATTTCCTCTTTCTAACAAAACCTGTACAGAATCATTTTTATCAACATATAAAATCTGTAAGTCTTCTAATTATGTAATTAGAACTGTAATAATTAAGACCAAAGCTAAACCTCGAAGGGTCCCCTTGTCCCCCAACTTCCCTTTCTCAATTAACTCTGCACAGTGATAACCACTCTGGCTTAAAGGCTAAAAAAAGGACAGGATCAAAAGGCTGGTTTAATACAGCTGGAGGGGAAGAATGCATTTCAGCTCCCCAGCAGCCATCTGATGAAACCCTGGGCCAATTCTCTATGTAAATGACTTAATTAGAATTACCAGATTACACTGCTGAAGGCTTTATTTAAATAGGCAGTTTATCAACAGGATAAACTGTGCTCCCATTCTCACAGAATGCTGGTGTAAATGCATCTGTTCTAAGCTCTACCACATAGGAGCTGAATGGTAATTCAATAAAACCACTGGCACGTTTTCCCCACCAAAAAAAGAGATGCCACAAAGGATTTGCCAGAGGCAGGGCAGAAAGACAGCTATTGCTTCCCAACAATCACGAAATAGCCTCCTAGATGAGAAAGTTCCCTCATTTTCTGTAACACAGCATCTTTATACTGTTTTATAGCAAAGCAGGGAAAAAATCCTGTTGCTGCAGTGTCACATCACACACTGCATCTGCTCAGCATCCAGCACAGTCCTGGGCTCAGCACAAAAAGGCATGCATAAACCCATCTTCCTGATTAATGATCTACAGAAGACATCAATACCAAATTCCAACTTTACACCAAGAGGTATTTTTCCATCTTACCATCAAATCAAACAAAGGAATTAAGTTCTTCCTAAACCACAAGTCTTTCATTTCCCATCACAGACCCGAGTTCAGAATTCAATTTATTATTTTCCATTATTATTATTTACAATAGCAAGAGCTATCCACATTCAACAAGCTAACGCTGAGCTGAAATAACACTGTAGCTTCTTGTTTATTCAGAGACATTTGACTTCAGCAGCATTGCCATCCGACAACTCCATTTGTTTTTCTTCCTAAATCTTCAAAGAAATGTTTATAGCAAGACCCAACTATATCAATGAAATAGTCTTTGTTAAGCAAAGGCTTATCTCATCAGATGCAAAGCAACCAAGCCTAAAGAACCACTAAAAATGTCAGTGTTGTGCCAGTAAAGTTTGGGAGCGCTGTGGAAAACGGAAGGGATGCAGGCAAAGGGGTTTTTCTTTGAAAACCTTTCATTCTTTGTGCTCTGACAACCTTCCCCTTCTCTCTGGTATGAAGTTCATCCAGATCAGTAATCTGCCTATCTGAAACTCTGATAATTTTAAAGGAACACAAAATTCAAGTTGTTTCCTGATAAATCTGTCTTCTGTGACCACGCTACACAACAAAGTATCTAAAGTTACCTTAATTCTAGATAACCTGCCTTATCCCTATTTTAGCTAAAACAAAAAAATAACTAAAACTGTGTAAAAGCCATCACGTTTCACTCACAGAGGAAAAACGTGCCAACTGAAGCTATAGGGAATCTGCTCTTAAATGAGACCCTGTTGAGAAATAATTGCTACTACTGCAGGAAAAATGAACACCTTAATGTAATTACTTTAAAAAAATTGGTTTTGCTCGTTGCCATTAATTTGCTCAATGACAAAATACGTTTCTTACATGGGAGGGGAGGTACTCAAATTGGCAAGGGAAAAACCATCATCTTATATTCTGAGAACGTCAAGTGCCCCCTCAAATAACGAGGCTGCAATTGCCCGTAACTGCTGAAATAAACCCACGTCATTTGAAAGTTATCCCGAGGCTTCTCTCACTGAAGACACCAATAAACTTGCAGCAGTTTACTCTGGGTTAACACAGAAGCCACGTGCAGAGCTTAAGTTCATTAATGATTTTAACATAGCCACCAAGAATACAATCCGACTTTTACATCTCTGTCCTGCGTACCTGTATTTGCATCATACAATTTTAACTGCTTTCACTAAGATGCTAGAGGTATCAGAAGGGCCAGTAATTTTCCTTAGAAAGAGGAAATGTTAAGAATCTTCATTTGTCATTACCATTTGCAGGTATTTTATAAGCCCATGAATTAACAACCCAGTCTTTTCTGCTCCTCCCCTGGCCGCCCAAGGCTTTAGAAAGACTGAAGGTCAAGCAATGTCTCAACACTGCGCCAGTATTTCACATTTTTGAAGGCAAAGTAGTAAAAGGTTGTCATATTATCCATTCAAGAGACTAACTGCAGCCACAGGTACGTCTGTCACATGAAACAGCTACACGAGACATGCAAGGAACTCTTAGAACTAATCTGATTAATCAAAAGAGATTCCCCCGAAATCCCACCGAGAAAAATAGCAAATGCAGACAAAGTATTAATATTGTTGGACTCTTAGGGACACCAAAGCAACAACACTTCAGAAATTAAGCCATAAAGTTCAAAAGTATTAAGGATGTATTAAAGTATTAAAAGCGTTATTAAAGTATCTAAGGGTATTAAGTGTCTTTCATCCAAGTGGACATCTAATTAAGCGAGGAGGAATAAAGTGTTTCCAGGGACACAACTCAGAATTACACACCAGGGTGGTTACAGAAATGCCCGTTTCTGCAGTTCCCGCACTGCGTGTGTTTTGGTACCGCCTGTATCTCTCAAACCGAGGATGCTGCCTGATAAAAAGCCTCTTTTGTCTGAGCAAACCCTTTGTAGAGAACCCGAGTACCTTAAGATGGTAAAATGCAATTGTAAACCATAAAAATTGGCAGGGACATTCAAGTGCAGATGCGGCATCTGCATACGGGAAGTGTAAAAGGGTCCCAAATGGTGCCTATAAACCCCGGGCCGGGACCGGCTCACAGGGGCGAGGGAAACACACCCGGGGGCTGGACCGGGACA
>NW_021940039.1:961461-962683 GCF_001715985.3 Manacus vitellinus | reverse complement strand
GACCCACACGGTGCTGTCGCCTCCTCCATGCCTCCCTCCCCGCAGGTGCTGCCTGCTGTGCTTTCTCCATTCTTGCCGTTGGATGAGATCCCTTCAGTGGGCATGTGTGTGCCACACAAGTGCTTGGCATGGCCATGTCCCCGTGACCGACACGGGACGCCCGAGCAGCGCCAGCACCCGGGGCCTGGCTGCCATCAGCCACGGCCCAGCCCTGCCAGCACCGCTCTGCCTCGGCTGCAGGATGTGTTTGACACCTTGTGCCAAGCCTGGGAGGAGGAGGAAGAGGAGGGTGACATGGTTTCCCTCCCATGACGGGGACATGCCTTCCAGCAGCTGTGCCAGAGGCGTGCGGCGCAGCAGCTTATCAACACAGCGTGTTTTCCTCCCAGACGAGTCCTCTGGCAGCAGCCAAAGGAGAGCTTAAAAGCTGGCCAAGGGTCATTGTCAAAGGTCCTGCTTTCTCCAAATAATGTCACAAACTCAGTGCTCACATGGATGCTCTTGCAGGAGGTTTCAGAAACTGGGAAAATTACCCAGCTCATAAAGCTGGGAGTGTGGAAACCCTCAGCAAAGTGCAGGGACACTCTCCCACACCAGCCATGGCTGTCCAGCCCCTGTGGATCTGGGACCCACTCTGGAGCATGGGTGGCACCCACCTCCTGCACCCTGGGCTGGGGTCTGCAGTGAGCAGGGGGATCCAGGGAAAGAACCACCAGAGCCTCCATGGGGCTGTAGCAGCCCTCACACGGGTTTCTCAGGGAGCCATTGGATTCCCACCCGGAGCAGGCAGTGCAGCACAGGCTGCCTTGTGCCTCCACACCCAGACCCACCTGTCCAGTGTCCATGTGTATGGCAGGTGTGGGCTGTGCCCTGCCAAGCCGGGCACAGCCAGGCACAGGCTGACAGAGGGCACCCAAGGCAGGTGACCCTTGCAGAGGCTCCCCACGTCAGAGCCTGGTTTTTAATATTTCCTTGTTTATGAGTTTTTCTGTATAAATTGAACATGTGGTTCCTGTTTAAGGAGCTGGTAAAAGGCAGAACAAGGTTTAGTGTTACGGCCCCACGTGAAGGCGGGCAGCTGCCCCGGCTGTGGAGCAGTGAGGCACACACAGGGCTGGAACTGGGGGGTCCCTGGGAAGGGCTTGGCCCTTCCTGCCATGGGGGAGGCTCTGTGTGCCGGACACCCCCTCACCGTGCAGTGTCACAGCTGCTGTGGCTGCTC
>NW_021940039.1:955594-959449 GCF_001715985.3 Manacus vitellinus | reverse complement strand
GGATTTCTACACGGTTGAGACGGTGAGCTCGGGGGCCGACTGCAAGTGCTCCTGCACTGCACCCCCCTCCTCGCTGAACCCCTGTGAGAACGAGTGGAAGATGGAGAAGCTGAAGAAGCAGGCGCCTGAGCTCTTTAAGGTACCTGAGGCATGGTGGGACTGGGGGCCAGACGCACCCTCCCCGCACTGCACAGCCCTGCCCTGTGCCCACTCCTGTGCCCTGTGCCTCACCCCCACACTGTGCCCCTGCCCCATGTCTCAGCCCTGCCCTGTGGCCCATCCCTGCTCTTCCTCTGCAGCTGCAGTCCATGGTGGACCTGCTGGAGGGAACGCTGTACAGCATGGACCTGATGAAGGTGCACTCCTACATCAGCAAGGTGGTGGCCCAGATGAACACACTGGAGGAGGTGAGCTCTGGCAGCACCATCCCTGCAGTGCTCCCTGCTGAACTGCTCAGGACTTTCTGGGGGTGCCGTGGTTCCAGCCTCTCCTCTCCTGCAGACCATCAAGACTAACCTGAGCAGGGAGAACGACTTCATGAAGGAGAGTGTCCTGCACCTCACCAACCAGATGAAACGCTATGAGAACTACTCCGACATCATGCTCAGCATCAAGAAGGAGATCTCCAACCTGGGTTACCAGCTGCTGCAGAAGGACGCGGCTGCTGTCCCCGAGAGCAAGGCACAGGTACCCCGAGCCACAGGTACCCCAGGGCCCGGCCCTGCACAGGCACAGCCGGTGCTGCCAGGCAGAGCTGAGCTCCCCCAGGCTTGTGAGAGGTGCACCCCTGGCAGCCAGGGGCTGGTGCCTGTGCCCACTGCCTGGCTCGGTGGCAGCAGGGAAGTGGAGGGATGGGAGGGGAGGGGGTCTGACAGGCTGTGCCCCCCAGGACACGGCAGGCGGCCGAGAGAAGGAGGCGGGGCGGTACCCCAGCACCCGCAAGGCACTGGGGGACAAGGCGGCCCCCCGAGCGCCCAAGGAGAAGCCACTGAAGCCTGAGAAGCCCAAAAAGGAGAACACCAAGTCCAGGGCAGGGGCCCAGCCCACACCCAAGCCCAAGCCCCTGGCGCACCAGCAGACCGTGGTCCGAGGCATCACATACTACAAGGTGGGGCAGGCGGCAGCGGCGGAGGGGCCGGCCGGCAGCCGCGGTGAGTCCAGCGTGGGGCACAGGCGGGGGGCATGGGAGCACCCTCCCACCGAGGCAGAGGGCCTGGGGCTGCCCCTGCAAATGCACTGACTCCCAGCTTGTCCCCCCACAGAGAGCCCTGCAAGGGGGCCAGCTGTGCCGGAGCAGCAGGAGGAGAGGGGCCCCCCAGCCCCCCCAGCTGAGGGGACCCCAGCCCAAGCTGTTGCACAGACAGAGACCGCCGTGCCCAACACCACGGCTGTGCCCAGCACTGCCCCGGCCCCCCGCAGCACCACCCGCAGCCTCCCCAGCCCCCTTGGGCAGGGGGATGACAGCACTGGGGACCCCGAAACACCAAACAGAGGTGGGTGAGTGGGGGGCAGCTGGGAGGGGGCACCCGGCCCGGCAGTCCCAGTGCCTGTGGCCAGGCCAGGCCAGCAATAGCCATGCCATGGGGAAGGAGGAGGAGGCAGCTGCCTGGGGCAGGGATAAGCCCTCGTCCCTCTCCTCCTCCACGGTACCCAGTGAAGGAGGTGGAGTGTGAAGGCACCATCGAGTCGGTGGAGCCTCCCATGGAGCACCACAGCTACGGGCGCAACGAGGGGGCCTGGATGAAGGACCCGGCAGCCAAGGATGACCGTATCTATGTCACCAACTACTACTATGGGAACAGCCTGGTGGAGTTCAGGAGCCTCGAGAACTTCAAGCAGGGTGAGGGTCAGCAGCCGAGTGGGTGCAGGGGCCTCAGCTCCTCCTGGGTGAGTGCCCAGTGCTGTGTGACACTGGCTGTGCCAGCCCTGGGGCGGTGGGCAGCTCATGGGGACCTGCCCTGGGGAGCACCCACAGGGCAGTGAGGGGGACACAAGTCCCCTGCCACTGCCAGCACACTCGGGGCATTGTGCATGGGACCCCAGTGCTGCAGCGGGTCCCAGCGCCTCTCCCACCCCCTCACAGGCCGCTGGAGCAACCTCTACAAGCTGCCCTACAACTGGATTGGCACCGGGCATGTGGTGTACCGGGGGGCCTTCTACTACAACCGTGCCTTCACCAAGAACATCATCAAGTATGACCTGAAGGAGCGGTACGTGGCGGGCTGGGCGCTGCTCCACGACGTGGTGTATGAGGACACAACGCCCTGGAAGTGGAGGGGCCACTCAGACATTGACTTTGCTGTGGATGAGAGTGGGCTCTGGGTTATCTACCCCTCTGTGGACTACGACTACTCGCAGCAGGAGGTGATCGTGCTGAGCCGACTCGACCCCGGGGACCTCTCGGTGCGCAAGGAAACCACCTGGAAGACGGGGCTGAAGCGCAACACCTACGGGAACTGCTTCATCATCTGCGGCATCCTCTACGCTGTAGACACCTACAGCCAGAAGGAAGGGCAGATCTCCTACGCCTTTGACACGCACACGAACACGGAGGCAGAGCTCCGGCTGCCCTTCCTCAACCACTACTCCTTCACCACGCAGGTCGACTACAACCCCAAGGAGAAGGTGCTCTACGCCTGGGACAACGGCCATCAGATGACATATGGGCTCCACTTCGTGGTCTGAGCGCCCGGGGGTTCCCATCTGCCCTCCTGCACCCACCCTCTGCTGTGCCTGGCTGGGGCACCCTGACGCAGCCTGGGCCTGGCACCCCGACCCCAGCTGGACCAGGGCTGTGGCAACAGCCCGGCTTCCACCCCAACCCCCTCCCCATCCTCTGTGCCCATCAGCTGCCCCGTGCCCACTGCACTGCGGGGCAGAGAGTGCACAGCCCCCAGCAGACACCCCCACGACAACGTGGCCCCCGGCACCACGGCAGCTCAGCTGGCATTGCCTTCCTGGGGAACAGAGAGAAGCCCAGCCCCACGTCCCTCCAGCACCACTGGCACCATGGCAGCACCCACCCCATATCACTGCACTGAGCACCCACTGCACTGCCCCCAGCCGAGCCCCCTCCCCGCACACCCACCGGGACCCCGCGTGCCGGCACCGCAGCTGCCAGCGGCGACAGCCCCGTGCCCTGGCCTGCACCCGGCCCCACGAGGCGGGCAGGGCCCCTGGCTGCCAGGCACGAGCAACAGGTGCCGGTTGCTATTTTAGGAAATGTGGTTAAGATGCCCTTGCTTTTGCCGCTCATTAGCTTGTTATTTAAACGCATTCACTGGAGCTGTATGAGGCCCCTTCAGGCAGCGGGTGCAGAGGAGCCAGCCCGCAGCACCGGGGTGTCCTGCCTGCACACCTGCCTGCACACCTGCCTGCAGCGAGCCCTGGGAAGGGGAGCCCGTGGCCCTCTCGCTCTCCAGGTGAGGCAGGGCAAGGGGCTGCGGGCGCTTGGCTTGGTTTTGGTCATTTTAGACGTGAACAGTATTAAAACATAACATGTGAAAGTGGGCTGCATGTGCTTTCGTTTGTCCTCAGGCTGGGCAGGGAGGAGCAGGCAGGGCAGGAGCTCGCCAGCCCCATCCCTCACTGTCCCTGTCCCTCGCCATCCCTGTCCCTCGCTGTCCTGTCCCACGGCCAGGAGTGCCCAGGGGTTGCTGTCACATGTGGCTGCTGTTCACTGCACTCCTGGCAGGCACAGCTCCCCACGCCGATCCCAGAGGGACACCCCACATCCCCCCGGCAGCACCGGCACGATGCCACGGCAGCACAGTGGCAGGCAGGTCTCAGACCAGACCCGGGGCAGCAAACGCTGCTGTGTCCTGGGGTAAAGGGGATTTGGCATCGCCCAGCCTG
>NW_021940039.1:952977-955288 GCF_001715985.3 Manacus vitellinus | reverse complement strand
TCGGTGCCGCGGAGCCAGGCGGTGTCCCAGGAGGAGGAAATGTTTTCCCCTGCAAAGACCTGAAGCCGGTCGGTGCCAGGCGTGGGCAGCCTGGCACCCCCTTCCCTGGACCCACGCTGCTCCCAGGTGCTGCTCTGGCTCACGGCGGCCCCAGCAGCCCCCGCCCTGCCTCGGCCCGGACCCCGCACCAGCGCTGCGCTGCTCCCCTCGCTTGGCCGCGAGTCCTCGCCACAGAAAGGAACCGGCCGACTTTTCCCCCCGGGCTGGGTCCCTGCCAGGCTTTTATCTAGCGATCCCCAGCAAATCCCTGTCCAAACAATACGGATTTCTGACATTTTTTTGCGGTAAAGTAAACTCCCAGTACATCTCTAATTCCAGGGCTTTGTTGTTCTTCCGCAGGGGCTGCCGTGGCTCCGTGCTGCGCAGGGCTGGGCTGCGGTCGCCCCTCTGCTCCCCTCGGTCAGAAAACATGGGAAGGGGGGATGAAACCTGCATGGTCAGAGGACTACCTTGTGTTGGGTCGTTTGGGCTGCCGCGGGGAGCTTCAGCCCCAGCAGCCCTTTGCGAGCTGATCCTTGTCCTGGCACCCGTCCCCGATGCCTGGTCCTGGTCTCTGGTCCCGGGGCCTTTTCCTGGTGCAAGTTGCAGTCCCAGGCAGGACAAGGCAGGCTGGGGAGCATGGGGGTCCCCAAGCAGTACACGGTGGGGACATGTGGGTGGGGGCAGGATGGGCTCCCACCGCGACGGGCGCTGCTGACTTCCAGACATTCCTCCTGTGCGTGGCCGGCACCACCTCGGCTCATAACGTGATTAAAAGATTAAAATCTCTCAGTTCAGCAGCAAGCAGCAAATGAAGCTTGAGACAGGGATGTTGGGGGGCTGTGGTGCCCAAGGGCCCCGTGACAGCAATGTGGCGCCTGGGAAGGGCAGCCGAGGCCGTCTGGGCAGGTGGCTCTGGTGCCGCAGCCCTCAGCCCCAAAGTCCCCTCCCGCGGGCACGGCTGCCCTCGGTGCAGCCAGGCAGTGAGCCCTGATCCCCCCCCCACCTCCTTCTCAGTTACTGGCTGGGTTGGTTTGTTTGTGGTGGTTTTGCCTCATTCCTGGCCCCGCTGCCCAGGCTGGCGTCCTGCTCTCCCCATGGTGCCCCAGCACAGAACTGCCTCGGGGCTGAGGTGAGCCAGGGGTGGCCAGTCTTTGGGTGAACAGGATGTACAGTGAGCAGGGCACAGTGCCAGGGACATCCTGGCCAGAGCCTGTCCATGGCTGCAGCCTGTTGGCACCCACTGGGGGTGCACCAAAACCTGAGTCCTTGTCCCACCCCAGGAGCTGCAGGATCCCACAGCTATCCAGGCACAGCCAGGCCTAGGACCAGGGGCTCAGCAGAGAGCTGTGCCTGGGACGTGGTGCCCAGCCACACCAGCAGCCTCTTGGCAGAGCCCAGCAGTCCCCAGGTCCTCCATGGGGAGCAGGAGGCTCAGTCCCAGTGCCACAGCCCTCATGCTGTGCCCCCACCCATTGGCCGCCTGTGCTGGGACATGTGCCACATCACTGGTGCCACCAGGGGCCCTGCTCAGTGTCTGGAGAGCTGCAGGGTGATGCAGGGATGTGAGGTGACGTGGAGCCACAGGTGCCAAGGCTGACAACCCTGGGCAGCTGTGGGAAAGGGCTGGGCAGCGGGTGGTGGGTGGTGGCGGTGGCCGGAGGGAAGGGAGGGGACCCGCGGGCCTTGGCGGTGCTGCCGCTGACTCACTCACCAGTGGAAACAGAAATCTGTTCCCAGGCTTGCTGCTGCCAGCTCCAAAGCACCCCAAGCCCCTGGCACGGCAGCCCCTCGGGGTGGCAGGGGGCACCTGCAAACACCCCTTCCCCAGCAGCACCCAGGGCACAGCAAGGCAGGAGGAGAGGGCTGCCCGCAGGCCACTCTCGTGGCCAAGTTCTGCTCAGCCCGACGCAGGGGCTTTCTTCATCTCCCTGCAGATGCACAGCTGGGCTGGCTGGGGGCCAGGAGCCCCAGCACACATCAGCCCCTGTCCCAGGGAGCCCCAGGGTCACCTTTGCCTGGGAGCCCCCGGGACAGCGGGTGCAGGGCCCTGAAGTGCAGCACTTGCGTCCAGACACTGCCTGTATTCATGGAGCAGCAGGGCCAGGGCAGTGTGGGGGCTAGTCCTGCCCCAGCCTGGCCAACAAAACGGGTATTCAGGGCCGGGCGCGGGCGGCTGCCCCAGGCAGACCTGGGCCATCTGCGCCGCCGGCGGGACGCGGCATTTCCCCACCGGGCTGGGCGCTCACAACGTGGGGCTTGTGGTCACCAG
>NW_021940039.1:948210-952872 GCF_001715985.3 Manacus vitellinus | reverse complement strand
CAGCTCTTCCTGGCACGTGGAGGGCAGTGGGCAGCACGGCAGGGCATGGCCAAGGGCACCAGGGTGTGCCCAGGGTGGTTGCTCCCAAGCTCCCTGCACTGCACAGCACCTTGTGTGTCCATATCCCGTCTCCACACATCCTGCTGCATGCAGAAATGGGGTCACCCCCCGTGGGAGCACTCAGGACAGTGGGAGCACTCAGGACAGTGGGAGCACTCAGGACAGTAGCTCAGGGCTATCCCGGCAGAGGGAGGTGACAGGAGAAGTGACAGGAGCAATGCCAGGAGCAGTAGAAGAGCTGGGGTTTGTGTCCATCGCAGCAAACACCAGCCAAAGGAGGTGGGGCCCGAGCTTCCCTCAGCAATGCTAAGTTTATGGTTGAACAGTCTTGAGGGTCTTTTCCAACCTAAATGACTCTGATTCCATGACTTGAATCTCCCTCTGCGGGTCCCCCATTCCCTCAGCCCCTGCCCCGGCTGCAGAACGGGGTCCAGGAGCGGGAGCTGCCAGCTCCCACGGACACCATCCACTTGGGGCTGTGCCCGCTGTGCCGGGCAGGAACATCTGGTGCCGCTGAACGTGTTCCAGGGCACAGGGCCAGGGCTCCCCTCCAGCGGCACCAGCCCCGGGCCATGCCCCGCAGCCAGCCAGCAGCTGCGCCTCCGTCCTCCTCCCCGCCCGGGAAATTATTTATTTGCTGAAGAATGGCTTTTCCCAGGAAGCTGCTCCAGGGCTGAGGGACATCTTCAGTTACGAGGAACAAATAAACAGTGTGAGCCTCCGAGGCCCTGGCGCTCTGCAAACACTGGTGCTAAACCCAGGGCCGGCGCCGGCAGCTGTGCGGGGTCAGCGCTGGGGAGCAGGGGGTCCCCCGGGACAGGGCTTCAGGAAACCCACCCTACACCCCCCCAGCACCCTGCCAGAGGGGCCACACTGCCAGCAGTGACACAGGGGTGATGCTGTGTGGTCCCCTCAGAGCCAGCACAGCACTGGGGTGTTCTGGGAGTGTGTGGCCCTTTGCTGGGGGTTCTGCCACTGGGCACTCCTCACTTTGGGGACCAGCAAGGCTGAAGAGCCTACGCTCAGCCCCGACAGCAGCAGCTTCTGCCAGGGAGCTGGGGCAGCACAGCCATCCTCTGGGGCTGGCTGGTAAAGTGGGAACCAGCACAGACCACTGGAAACACGGCCAGGACAGGCTCTGCCTTGCACTCACAGCAGGAACAAGTGTCTTCACCTGTGCCCTGGAGGGAGCTCATCACTTCACCTGCGTGTCCACTCAATCAGTGTGTTGTTCCCGGTCACTTAAAGGGCTCTTGTCTGTGGGATGTGTCCCGTAACAGCACAGGGCCCTTCTGATGGAAGGGCCGGACTGGTTGGTTTTGCCATCTGGCTACGGGTGGATGGAGTAATTCAGCCCCAGGATTTAGTGCCAGAACCTGCTCACCTCCTCAAATGGCTGCTGTGGGCTGTGCACAAAGCCTGAGCTGTTCTCCCATAGTGGCTCCCACTTCAGCACGGGATGGCTCGGGGATTTTCAGTGCCTGCTAATTAGTTGGAGGTTCTTCTCCATTTTTGTCCCTCCCCCCCGTTACTGGTTGGCACTCAGTGATCTGTACTGCGACTGGATCCTGGAGACAGCAGATCCTCTCTCGGCAGCACGGCTGCTCCCATGGCTGGGGTGGAAGGTGACACCTGGAGCACACCCTGACTGTCACCGGACTCTGAGGTGCACAGTGCACAGTGCACAGTTCGTGCTGTGTTTGCTTTGCCATGTTGGGAATGGTGGCAGAGCCACCTGGCTGCCAGAGCAGCACAGGGCACACACCTCTCCAAAGAGAAGCCCAAACGCAGCCGAGCATGATCTGGCAGAAGCCACCTGCCCCAGCCTGCCCCATTCCCAGCACAGGGGACCAGCCTCTCTCCTGTCTCCTTTGGGCATCAGGCTCCTGGGGCAGAAATGTGAGATCGGGGATCCTCACAGGGGTGTGCTCCTGATTCTGGGGGGCCACACGAGCTGGGCCAGCAGCTTGTGCTTCTCCTGGAGCAGCTCAGGGCTGGCCACAGCAGGATACACAGAGATGGTAACACAAAGCCATTTGTAACCCTGCCTGCTTTCCTGGGAATACTGCATGAGCCAAGGAGCCAGTTCCCACACGCAGCACGCTGTCCTACGGCACGCTCTGGCAGCCTGGGCCCAGGACTGTGCCAGGCCAGGTCCCCTTCGCTGCCAGACACGTCCCATCTCACCCCGAGCTCCCAACAAAGCCCTGGCACAGCCCTGGTGACATCATGGAGCTGCCACTCCTCACGATGCCGCCATGTAGGGAAAATTCCCTGAACCACAGGCAATTAGGCCTCTCTCGACAAAACTTGCTTGAGGCTTAAAAATCCTTCATTGAGTGAGCAGAATTAAGATCTTTTCCCCAGGCAGAATCTGGATCCCATCTAGGAACTCCCTGATGGGTAGGGAATTTTTCACGTTCGAATGCGTTGGCCGCACTAACACAAACCATGAGTGCTGAGCCCTCACGCTCCAGCAGCACCGCGGAACTCTCCCTCACAGCAGAACCAAAAAAGGCCTTTGGAACTGCAACCCCATCTTGAGTCCCAAAGAACTCCTTAGGGGACAAAATCAGAGCATTTAACCCTTGCTGTGCTTTGCAGGTGGAAGTGTGGAACTGTGAGGCCAGGGATGCCCTGGGAGTTCAGAGATGCCACTCTTGGAGCTCAGTGTTCTGAGCTTACCTGCCCTCATCAGTGTCCACATCCAGAGAGAGCACCTGGGCTGGAACTAGTGCCCCCAGGGGGGCTCTTGGGGGCTACAGTGAGTTGGCCAGAGATCCAAATCAAGTGCTGACAGAATCCTTCAGGTTCCATGAAGACCTCTAAAGCCCCTCAGCAAATTCATTCGTTTCTGATAACACTTAAACACTGGCACATGACAAAACTTTAAATATTTGCTCTTAAGCTACTGAAGTGATATTGACTGACTGCAAACATCTGTGAAAAACTTCCACTCTAAATCAATCTCAGATTAAATTATTTTTACAGGTCGAGTTGAACGAACCTCACAGATCTGTACCCACTGCCTGCTCCACAAAGAGGAAAATAAACTGCCAGCTCTGTATTTTGTAGCAGTCAAACACCCGTCCTGTGAACCCTCCCATGTCCCTCCCCAAAGCTGATGACTTCTTTACCCACCAGTACCAAAATAACCACCAGTGACACTTGCAAAGCAAACTCCCTTTAATGAGCCCCCAGCCCCGGCTATGCCTTGATGGCGTATTTGCGGGCCGGGTACAGACGTTCCTTCCGCTGCTGCTTCTTGGTCTTGAGGTTCTCCTCGTGCTTGTTGAGCCGGCGCCGCATGGCCCGGGTCTTCTTGGGCCGCAGGTCCAGGGGTTTGTACTTCTTGCCCTGCTTGCAAAGACACACAACAGTCAAGTTCAGACACTGCTCTCAGAGCCGACCTCCTGCCAGAGCATCAGCACCACTGTTAAAACCTCTTTCCCTTGGCACCACCATCCCAGTCTGGAGGTTTGAGAGACCTTCTCTCTGCTGGGAAACAAGAGCTGATTATAACTTTTGCAGCAGTTGTACTTCTTTGACTCAAGTTCAAGCAATGCTTCATCTTAAGTCCCAGTTACCCAACACCTCCTGGAAAGTTCTTTTTTTTTCCTGCCCTATTTGATGTCATTTAAACCCCAAGAAATAATATTCTAAGAACTTCTTGAGTGAAAAAGCTCCTTGGCCACCTGAAACATGAATTTAAATTTAAATTAAAAGAGTATCTGTATTTGTGCAAAGTGCACTTCCCAGGAAGCTCATCACACTCCAAAGGGATGCTGCCAGGAGACTCTCCTGGCAAAAGCAGACTCACACACAACTTACAGAATTCTTGCAATAATACTTAAAAAGGAACCATGATGAGAGAACTTTAAAACTGAACATAAATGAGCGTTTCCCACTGAGTTTTAATCTTAAGTAGCAACCTACAAAACCAGTTCCTTCCACAAACTGCAATTGAGAACAATAAGAGAGAAAAGGCCAGTGTAGAAGGTCTTTGTCCCCACCTTGTAGAACTTCCTCAAGTTCTCCTTCTGGGTCTGGTTGATGACAGTCAACACTCTGGCGATGGATTTACGCACCACGCGGCTGCAGGAGGGACAGAGTCACGTCTGAGGACATGGATCCAGCCCAGTGCACAGGAACTGTGTGTGCTCTGCCCGCCAACCTGCCCCGCACCAGTTACAGAGAACACCAACACCTCCCGGCTCACCCCCGCTGCACCCCCTCCGAGCGGAGACGGATCGGCTTCCAGCCCTACAGAGCCGCTCCTCTTCCCCATCGTTTGTACCTTCCCAGCACACGGGCTGTGACAGCTCCCAGCCCCGGCCCAGCCCCGTGTCCCCCGGCCCACTCACATCTTGGAGAGCTTGGACGCGGCCCCGCCGGTCACTTTGGCCACGCGCAGCTGCGACAGCTCCACCTTCAGATCGTCCAACTGCTTCAGCAGCTCCTCCTTCTTCTTCCCGCGCAGGTCTCGGGCCTTGATCTTGGCCTGCGGGAAAAGCCGTCAGTGCCCCCGGCCGCCCCGGCGGGATGGGCCGGGCTGCCGGACCCTGTTCCCAGTGGGATGCGGGCAGATCCACGGTGCCGGTT
>NW_021940039.1:909282-946825 GCF_001715985.3 Manacus vitellinus | reverse complement strand
GATCGCGATGTGACACGTCTAATGCTTAGGCCCGGATTGGCGGCGTAGCTGAAATAATTCCCCGAACGACCCCCTCTTTATTAACTTCTGCGTTCCCCGCGCTCCCCTCCCGCTCGCTCCGGGCGAGGCTGGAGCTGTTGAGCCTGCCTGTGACAGGTACCTGCATCCAGCGTCTGCAAACCAATCCGGTGGGACGGAACGGTGCAGGATTTTACAGGGGCAGTCCGTGCAGTGCTGGATACCCAAATTGCAGGTTTGATGGAGTCATCGGGGGGTTGTTCTGATTTTAAACTTTTATTGCGGCAGGTCCCTCTCCACCAAATTCTTTTTTTGTACGGAGAAACGCTGTGGACAATAGGTGACGTGAGATGCCCTTGGGGACAGAAGCTGGATGGTTGTTATGTTGTGTCATCCCCCCAAATTTCTTGCCCTGTTAAAATGTCCATAACCAAAGGCTGTCGCAGGTAAAATGTTCAGGATCAAGACTGCATGTTTGCAGCTCTGGGTCCGATCTCCCACCACAGAACAGGACCTGTTATTGTCGAAGTCTGAATTGCTCTTTTTTCTTTTAATAACCAGGCTCCAAGCTTCCACACCTAAGCTCTGGGCTAGGCGTCTGGGCTAAGCAATTCTAGTCCTCCAACCTGCAAAATGGGTCCCTTAATGTAAAATATCTGTAGATTTTGCACAAGCTGTGCAAACACAACCTGTAATTCGTGGCATCTTGTCCAAGCTAATGCAAAGCAGCGCTGTGGGACCATATGATGACTAAAATGTGAGTGTGTCTCCCAGCATGTGTGTGCTTCCCACTGCTCCTGCGAGCAGCAGGGCTGCCGGGGGGGTAGCAGCCTTTGGAAGTCGGGGAAGATCATCCTGGTGTGGATGTTGCTGTGGGAGTTTGCAGTGCAGTCCCTGCCCAGCGTCTCTCACCTCACCTGAACCCGTGGCATGGTGGTTGTGCTGTCCCCAGCCCAGGCTGTCAAGGGAGCAATTCAGGAGCCTGACTGTCGGTCGTGTGTGTAGAGAAAAGATCCTTCGTTTTCAAAGTCAGTCTCTTTTAAGATGTTTGGATAAACTGGACCACAATTTATGTTGATTGAAAGAAACAGTCACTTCACTAGGAGCAGAGCGTAATTCTGAGCTGCCAAAGCACTACAGCCAGTGCACACAAACGTGATGGCCAGGTTCTTTACTGGAGGAAATAGAAAAACCATTCATGGAAGCTGTATGGAGAGAAGAAATATTTTATTGTGCTGCAAAGGAGATTGTGATCATTGTTTTATTTCGAAATAAAAGTATAGTGTGGCATCAAAATTCAATTGGCAATCCAGGTTCCTTACAAACGTGGGGGATTTTAACACAAAGATGTCTAGTTGGACTTAGCTCTGTGTGTAAGAATGATACTGTGTTCTGTGCTCATCATGCTCTGTTGAGAAATTTGATCTACAAGTGATAAAGATGCTGAAAGTGCTTTCCAGTGGGAGGAACACATTGCCTGTATTGTTATTAATTTCTGTGTCCCTGTTTTATTTCATGGAGGCAAGTAATAAAAATGGAGTGTAACCATTCAGAACATCGAGAAGCTTCTAACCCGAGTCAGTTCTGCATTGAAATCAGATGGTGGTGTCCACAGTGTTGCACTGGGAGCACAGATTTGGGGAGGTGGAAGCTGGGGTTGCAGCTCTCCCTCGCTGCTGCCAGTGCTGTTCCTGTCACATGCTGCGGCTGCACAGTCCCCTGCTCGCACTGCAGCTGCCTCTCTGCCGTGTGCCACTCACATCTCCCCTCTCCTTGCATCACTTTTATTCTGGTTTAGCTCTGTTGGCTTTAAATGGAGTTGTTGATGATCTGCTGCGGCACAGATGGATAATGGGAATTCATTGGATCATCTGGACATGTTACTTTGTTGGCTTATCTTTTATTCTGCGTGGTGTGCTTTGGGCAAGGAAGAGCTCTGGTGTGAAGGTCTGTTCTGAGGTGGTCTTACTGCCTAAAGAGCTGAAATGTAACTGATTTTAAACAAAAAACCTCCGATGCCCCCCTGCCAGCCTCCAGAGCACACTACAGCTCTTGGAGTCTGACCAGAAAAACCTGGGTGTTGATGGCTTTTTTCACAGAACTTTTTGCAGTCCTCATTTTTTCATAAAAGTGTTCTGTTGGAGCAATCCTTGTAGAAGGAATTTTCCTTGGTGTCCTTGCATAAGAACATTCTGCAGACTTGGCTTTTGTAGCTGACCTGCTCTCCTTTAGCACAAAAGCTCTGTTCTGGATATGTAGTTTTTAAACAGGCTGGAAACAGAGGTATGGAATGGGGTATGTGTTGCAGCAAGAGGAAACAGTTCAAAGGAGTGGACCAAATTGTATGTGGGAGCTGCATAGAGGGTCAAATTGAGGTCTGGTTCTGTAAAGTATGTAAGGAAGTTGCCAACACAAATATTACCTTGCAGTTTACATGTGCTGAGAGAACGCAGCACAGCCCTGCAGCAGGGATGGAACAGAGTAACCATCAATCTGGATCCCCGAGGATGTCAGTCAGGAAAGGAAGTGTGTGGTGCCAGAAAGCCTGGATGGAACTGCAGGTTTAGAGGACTCGTTGTTTGAAGTATTTTTAATTATTGCTATTAATATAATGGAACACAGACTGGAAACTGAATTTTTTAAATATAATTAAAGCAGAAGTCAGCAGAGGGATTTCTCTGCTGTGAGGCAGAGGCACGGTCCAGCAGCAGTTCCTGCTCAGGAGGCTGAATTCCCAGAGTGATGATACTCTCCATGCAATTCCCAACCTTGCTGGCAGCTCCTGCCATACACTGGTTTGGAGGGAGGAAGTGAACTGAAGGGATCAGAAGGCTTTCCCAAGCTTGTCCCGCGTTCTCCTTTGTCGGAGTACGATTCCAGTTGGAAGGCAGCCATTGGCACCTTGGCCAAGGATGGGAACAGGCTGCAGAGTGTGGCGAGAGCTGCCCTCCAGATCGGGCACTGGCCTCAGCTCCATCTGGGCCAGCCAGTAAATCATTGGCTCGCTGGAAAGGAGCCTCTCCGTCACGTTGCTGTACAATGCAGCTTGATGTTTGCTGTTCCATTTTCAATTAATGAATTAAATTCTTTGATAGTGAATCAAAGAGTTAAAACATCAGTTGTTGGAGGAAAGAGAAGAAAATCTTTCTTGCAACTGGGATGCTTTTCAGGAACTTGGCTGCTCGGGAGGCGAGAGGCATGTGCTTTTCCGCCCTGCTCTGGGTGATGGCTTAGTTCAAGGGGGCCCAGATTTGGCTCAGTCAACAGTTGTGTTGGCGTCTTGCCACCAAATGTGCATAAAATGGAGCTGACTGCAATTCCCTCCTCACTTCAACATGGAGGGGCAGCCGGAGAGACCCGAGGCCTGCGGTGCCGTGCCGTAGGTTGGCTTGGCTGTGAGGGCTACCCTGGGATGTGTGATCCCTGCAGCATAAGCTGTTGCACTGTGAGTGGATCCTTGCTTTTGAGTCCCAGGGTTGTATTTTGGTCTCTTGTCATAACTAATGCATTTCAGACCTGCTTGTGCCTGCGCTCCCAAAATCTCTCTCCCTTCTCACAGTGGCTTACGTGCTTTTGTGCTTTTCCAGCTGTACGAGGTTCATCTCTCATTTGCAGACTCTCCCTATGGTTCTGTGGCTTTTGTGCATTACCACAAAATCAAGATAAAACGAAACTGGCATTTTAGCTGCTTGGAGAACATTGTGTGTAAATAAACCACTAAATAGTTCAGCCTGTGAAATGTAAATACACACAGCTCACTGCCACAGCTGATGGTGTTTTTCTGTCTCCCTTCTACCCTCCCACCCTGCCAAGAGTGGGCCAGCCTGATGTTCTTTTTTCTCTTGCTCTTTCATACAATGCAAATGACTGCTAAGTACCATGTAGGTGGTATGCAGGCACCACGACAGATTCATGATTTGAATTTGGATAAAAGGAAATACTTGCATCCTCTTCCACATTGCTTCTGCACCATCTTTTGGAGATTCCTGGGCTCCGATGACCCAGAAATTCTGCCTTGGTCTGACTTTGAGCTTGAGCCCATTTTGAGTAGCAAACTGGTGAAGTCAGTAGAAGAGCAGAGGCCCAACTGTGATGACATTTTTAGCCTGTGCCCTTTGTTCATCCTATACACAAAAGGTCGTGAACTGCAGTGAAAAAGGGATCACAGAGGGCGCAGAATGGACAAAAGTGGAACAAATTACCAGTGGCAGAAACATAAAGAAGAGAAGCGAAAGTTTTGTGTTCTGAAGGTGATTGAAGAAGGCCACGTGCATCCCGTGGTGAGATCATGTCTCTTGTATTCAAAGTGAGTCTGCCCAGAGTGAATTCAGAGTCTGCTGGTGAGGTGTGGCTTCCATGATCTCAATGTAGGAGGCAGGAAGGGACTACACGGTTTCCATGGTGTGATGTTAATGAGCACCTCCATGTTTCTCTGGGATAAAAGATGCCAAAGCTGCAGTTCTGGTTACAGACAGGTGTGCTTTAAGCAATAAAGGGACTTTTAAAGACATGCGAAACAAATGAAAAGCCTGATTCTGCAGACAAAGCACTGAGACAGTGTTTGCAGATCTTCTCATCTTCGATGTGCTAAGGAAGGAAATACATCTTCATGTGAAAGTGGTGAACTTTCGGTTTGCAGTAATAAAATGTGTGTAACTTGTATATGCCCTTTTCCTTGTGCACTCCCTGTGTGCCCCAGAGCAGTGAGCAGAGCTGGGACACAAACACACTGCTTGTTCTCTGAGCTTGCCCTGGGCATTGCTGTCCCCTGGGACTGAGCCCTGCCAGAGCCCAGGTGTGGGCTCAGCCTGCTCCCAGATGCTTCCTGCAGCATCCAGCGAGCTGCTGGAAAAGGAGCTGGGTGCATCTGGGAGAGCTGCAGCCACTGCAGTGCAGACATGCCCCGAGGTGAACAGTGTTTGGAATGAGGAATGTCCATGTTCGGTTCCAAATTTTACTAAAAACCTTAAAATAATAAAGAAATCCTTTTCCCCTGCCATGTATTTTATGAAAAAATGGTTTGATGTATAACTGCTCATTGCCATTTCCTCTGGAGGCCTGACTCCAGCAGGCTGTGAGGTTGTTGGTGCGTGTCTGGGGGAATTGCTATTTATTTATCTCGGTGTTTCTTGGGTAGAACTGAGTGGTGTCTCAGGAACTTCAGGACAGTGGCTCTCAATGGAGAATTAGGTATTCTGACGAGAGGAGTGAATTTGGGCTCTAATGAATTTTGTGTTGTCTGAGGCTCTGTCAGGACTAGCACTCTGAGCAGATCACATGGAAACACACAGATGGTTTTCCCAAAACGTGCAGTATAGCTTTGAAAGAAAACATGAAACAAGTGTGCCAGTCTGTAGAAGAAAAGGAGAGGCAAATAGAGAGCCAAGGTATATATCCTGCTTGATGACAGTAAGATCAGCTGGTTTTTGGAAGAGATTTGAGAAGTGATGGTTCCAGGCTTTGGGTATCAGTGATGAAGAGCTTCATTTTATCTGTGTTGTTAATTTGCGGATAAGAAATAGATACCAGCTGGGTGTCTGGCTTTGTATCACGTCCCCTTTTGGCAGTGATGCTGTGGGAGATGTGTCAGGATGAAAAGTGGAAAAAGAGCTGGTCTCTGACTCGAGGTTTGACAGCTTTAAAATCCTGATAGACTGGAACGTGTTTTCCACCATTGGTTTCTGTGGAGAGCAGTTCTTAGTTTGGGGAGAATCCTGTATCAACAAGATATACAAAGTGTGTTTGGTTTTGGTTTTTAGTACCATTTGCATCTCTAAGTGAGGAGTGGGAAGCATTTGAAAACCAGTCAAGATCCCACAGCTGAGCAGAAGTAATGGCTTAAAGAGGCAGGTGAATTGTACAAGTGCTCTGTCAAGAGGTCAAGATGCCATGTCCAGCCAACTCTGCTGTGCAGCTCTGGAAAACTGCTCCTGGTTCTGTCTGTCTTCACTTTTATCTAGAGCTTGTACCCTGCTGACATCTGCCCGAGCACTGTGCCCTACAGTCACACCGAATCCTCAGTGCCCCGAGGTTTTATTTGCTTGTACATGTCAGGTGTGAAGTTATGACCCCCCTCTTCTACCAGGCAGCTCAGTGGTGGGTTACAGTGATCCTGGCTCTGTAATAAATCTAAGAGGATGTGCCTGTAATACACTTATTTAACTATCCATGCTGGACTTGCATTGTCAGCTTGATTTTCCTGAACCAGAGCGTTCCTTCGCTGCTCACAAAGCCTGCCTTGCTTTGCAGGCCTGAGTCCTGGGGTAGGGCCAGTGGGGAGTGCATACCATTGACTTCAGCACTTTTTCCCTTCCAGCTAAGCCTGGAAAACCTTAGCCAAAAGATGGCAGACCACAGGGAAGTGGAGAGTGTGTGATGTAAGTGACATCTGACTTTAAAAATATTGGCCAGCACCATGAAACCTCCGTCCTGTCCCATGCCCTCCTCCCGCTGCCCTTCGGCTCCAGCTGCCTTGGACAGTCGTGCCATCCTCTGGGATGTCTCTAAAGCTCTGCTACCTGGGGTGCTGTAATGGGGTGAATTTGTAAAATGTATTAATGTACTGCACTTAGCAAACCTAGAATCTTGTGTTCTGAGAGTGCGTTGGAAGAACCTGGCATGCCAAATGTGGGGCTTGGACAGCACAATTTTTCTGCCTTGTATGGCCTGAGGAGTTGTTAAAATCTTTGAGAGAATAATAAGTTCTGCTGGAATTCACCATTTTCTAACTTATTTTAAGTCTTTTAAACCAATATTTCAGTGTCTCCTTTTGCAGACTCCGGAGATAATTTTTTTTAACATGTGCTACTTAAGAAAAATTGTCATGCAAAACAGCTGAACAGTTTCTTTTGCATGAAAAATGCAAAAAGCTTCAAACACAGAACAAAAAATAAAGTAGGTGATATTCCTGGTATAGCTGGGCTGTCAGAACTGGGAGAACTGTCTCTTTTGCAGACAAGGAGCACAGATCCATGGGGATAACTTCAAGTGTCAAAGGGAAGGAGAGGTCCACGTGGTTGTACTCCTGGCTGCATTTTATTTATATTGTTCATTTGGAGCTGAGCAGTCCCTGAGGAAAGGGCAATGTCAGGAGCTATATTCCTCCCTTTGCTGTGCCCACTTGCTGTTCTAATAATAATTCTCCCTCCTGTCTGTACTGCTGCTGCATTACAACACAGTCCTTAGTGCAGGGAGCACCTCCTCCTCTCCCGAGCTGCTCCTGATAGTGGCTCTTCCTTTGTACACCACCAAATACCACCCCCTCCGGAGCATGATAAGCCAAAACCAGTGCACGAGATACCTAATTTTATTTTCTTTCTCTGTCAGCTGGAAAAGCCAGTTTTGCCTATTTTTCCTGCCTTCTGATACTTTTCAGATTTGCAGGCTATGGGTTTTCTAGTGTGTCTTCTGTTGATTGTATAAATGGCCTCTTCACAGTGGGTCTGGTGGACCTCCTCCACGTGCAAACTGCTTGGTTTAAAAAAACAGACAAAAACCACGTTGGTTTTACTTGCCTGTGTCAGGGCTAACACTCGTTCTGTTGGCCAGTGTTGGCAGTGGTTGGGGAGTATAACTTAAGGGTAACATAAAATAAAATCTGCTTTGCCATGAGATTAAAGGACAGACACGCAGACTGTATGAAACATGCTTTGCCATTTAAGCAAGCTCCTGAATTTTTGCAAATGTGTCTGAAGCTGCTCTGGAGTGCCTGGATCACCACGTGGAGTGCGCAGAACCCACGGCCTCGCCGCAGGATTTAGGTCACCCTTGCTGAGGAGCACACAGGTCCCGGGGTATTGTCCTCTTCCTGGAATTCCTGAATCACCTCCTGGCTACTTCTGACATCTGGTTTTTAGGTCTCGCTGTTCACTCCCATCTCATTCGTTGGTGCGTTGAGTACTCGGTGTTTGTTCCGTGCTGTGTGAATGTGGATGTTCGCAGGTTTTGGGCACAGGCTCGTGGTTTGCAGTGTTCATGTCCTGCTTGCCTGGCTCATGCCAAAGTTTGTGACATCTGGGTGGTATGTTTTGGACTCTGCCACCCGTATTGCAGTTACCTGACAATACAGAGATACTTCCTACCTTTTTCTGGAGCTCCTTGACAAGTGGTTTGTGCAGTGTCCCCCTGGTCTTGCCCTGGTGCTCTGGCTGTCACGTGGGTGTGTAAAAACAGATGGATGGGTGCTGCATCTTGTCCAAACTGGGAAATCAGGGGACTGCTTGGTTGGCAGGATGGCCCCCTAATTTGTCCCAAACGCTGGGGGGAAACTACCAATTTCTCCTCTCTTTGGTAGGCATGAAGTGTTTGTTCAGGGAAGTATTTCTGAAGCCTCTTTGATTATTGTGAAGGTTTTTTTGTGACAGTTGCTGAAATTGGGTACTTCCCAATGGGTGGAAGGAGTTAGCTTTGCCATTTCCTGGCTTCAGTTGGGATACTTGGGTAATTATTTGTGCAAATACTATCCAAACTGAGTTGCTGCACAAAGGGAAACTTGTTGCTTAAAAAAGCACCCACTAGAACCACTAGAGAAGCTGCTGAAAGTAAAAGCTCTTGCATGTGCCCAGTTAGAGGTGTGTTTATCTTGCACTAAAATCCTGAGCACAGAAGAGCTGAAGACCTGGCAGCCATTTCCAGAGGAGATGTTTTGTTGCTGCTGCTGTGAAATCTGTAGCTCATCTTTGGATGCTCAAAAGGGTAATTTGATATCTGTATGTTTGGAGTAAGATTTTAAACACCACTCTGCCTCTATAGGCTTTCCTATTCCCTTACTTACTCAGTACTAGGATTATCTACATTATATCTTAGTTTTTTGTTTCGGATGATATGATGTTTTGCTCATATGAACAGTATAAATATATCTGCAGATATAATTGTGGGCAGTGCAAGCCATGGAATTAAACAGTCTTGAAGAAGCAGAGAGGAAGGAGAGGGCATTTTTTAGCATTCTGTCTAAATGTTTGCTATGTTTTAGCAATAGGAACTAGTGAGCTACAGTTTTCAGCAGTTACAGAAGAAAATGAAATGATAAGAGAACTGAGGCTGGTCTCTCTAAATGTGGGTGCAGGATAAACACCTCTGCAGAAGGCAAATTTGGAGAGGATTTCTTTGTCCAAGTGTGAAACCCAAGTGCTGTTTGTGCTACAGTCCTTTCGTTGGCAGTTTTGTGTTTGTGAAAAAGGTCCTCAGAGTTATTTTATTTTATGACTCTTGTACCACTGTTATTTTTAATTTTGCTCTGTTAACTAGTGCATTGTGCAATAATTACTCCCCTGCTTTGATTCTCAGCCATTATTTTTAATGAGTCTTGAGAAGAGAAACCTGTGGGAGAACTGCATGCTCTGTGTTACATCCCCATGGAACTGAACGTGCATCTCATCTGGATGAGTTCACAGCAGCCCTTGATTTTTGAGTAACATGGATATTTTCTTCTTCATAGGATTGAGTTTGCTCTAAAAGAAATCATGTCATCAGGAGGAGCTGAAGATGATATTCCTCAAGCAGAGAGGAAAACAGTGACAGACTTTTGCTACTTATTGGATAAGTCTAAACAGCTCTTCAATGGCTTAAGGTTAGTGCACCTTTGACAGTATTCTTTCAGAAGAGCCTTGGAACACACACTTCAGTATGTGATGCTGAAGTCAGTTGTACAATGAACATTTTGAACTCAAACCCAGTAAGTCTGTTTGGGAGAGAACAATGCATCTATGTATGGGTAGTTTGGCACCATGCGTAAGAATGTCTGTAGGAGTAGAGGTTCCAGTTAATAGTAAACTAGGAGTTGGAAATTCCCTGAAATGGATAGAATTTGTACTGAAATGTTGTGTATGAAGTGCACAGTTAAGGACTAGGTGTGGCTGTGTACAATTAACAGCATGCAAGTCCAAACCACCACAGTCTCTGTGCCAAGAAAAAGGGATGAGGAGGATTGGCTTAGGTGGGAGGAAAGGAGAAGATGGAATATTTTTTTGAAAGAAATCTAGGACGTGATAGACAGAAACATTCAAACCATACCCTGCATGTGTCTGGTGAAAGAAATGCTTAAACTGAACTGTGGAGAAAGGTAAAAGCTACATTTATCTACAAAGGATTTCTCACAACAACTAGAAAGTCTGGCTGGTTTGTCTGCAGGCAAAAAAGAGTAAAGGGAGTTCAAGGAAAGTCGTTCAGGTTTGGACAGTGATGTAGACAATCCTGTTTTGTCAATATATGCTGAGTTAAACATTATGTATTCGGGGGCTGGTTTATTTCTAAGCTTTACTGTAGAGTCTCTCAAGCAACATGAGTTTGAGCTCATATCTGGTTGGCAGTGCAGCCTCTTACTGGTCTCTGAGTAATCCTGTATGTTTGGGCCCATATAGCTTGCTGTTAGTCAAACACAGATGGTTAGCAAAGATGTTTTTAATTCCTCCGCCCCCCGCTATTGATAATCCTTTCATGTGCTTTAGGAGTTGATTACCAAATCCAAAACAAACAGTTTGTGCTCCAAAATCTGGATGGTGAATGGGCAGTAGAGACAGGGAGTTCTTGGTGATTGCATTCGACACCCCGTGAAAGAGAGTCTAAAGCAAAAGGACTGAGATCTTGAGGCCAGGATTTCCAGGACCATATATGACATTACATTGGCTTTCTGATATTCCTTTGTACTCTTCAGGGACTCAGGCCAAAATTTCAAGCAAGCTCCATCACAGAATCACAGAATATTCTGAGTTGGAATGGACGCACAAGGATCATGGAGACCGTTGTCTGTCTCCAGGATAGAGCTTGCTTGAAATTTTGGCCTGAGTCCCTGAAGAGTACAAATGAATCCAGTTCATGTGTGGCTGTGTGTTGCTCAGTTCAGATCAGAGAGGTGGCAGAGTACCTCCAGCCTGTCTGTCTCTTCTCTGAGCATGGAAGGAGTTAGTGCTCGTATCAGATTTCCAGATGAGAGATGTAGTTTCTGTGTATATCTGTGGTACTTTGCCAAAAAGAAAGCTTCTTGTCCAGCTAGATGAAAAGAAAATGGAAAATACCTTTAGATGATATATGGCCAATAAAAATAGAGAGATGGCCTTCAGCAGGCAGTTGTGCTGTCTGAAAATAAGAACATTCTCGAATGGGAGCCTGCCTCTGTCCTTACTGTAACCTGGCACAGTTAATGTTCTTCTTGTACTGAACTTGATCACCATTTCACCTCTAAGACCTGTGATTGCCAAGGGCATAATGACTGGATAAAGCAACATTATGATTCTCAGGTATCTCATCTGTTAGTGCTTGTTCTCTGGGGAGTTCACCTGAAAATAACTTGGCAAGCATCCCAATTCTTAGTCTGGTTGCTTGCTTTTCCCTCCAGCATAATAAATGCATCTGATACATTTCTGCCACCTTCTGTTTTGAAGATGATGATGGCCTTTGCTGCTGTGTTTTATGCCATTCTCTTGTCCCTACCACATTTTGTGGAAAAGAAGTGACGGGGGAGGGAGAGGAGAGCAATGATTTCCTTCCCAAAACCTCCTCTGGGCACTTCAGCTACAGGGAGCTGAGCCTATGGCTGTGTTGGCAGCTGCTTAGCTGTTGCTGCTGCCAAAAATTGCAAGGGCTCAGCCTGCCACGTCTTTGTTTCAGTAGCATTTCCTTCCTCTCTTCCCAATACAGATGCCAAATACAGCATTTGAGGAAAACATATGATGGTCTGCCAAGGTTGCTGCTCGAAAGTGTACTTTGTGCTCGTGCTCCTGGTGATACCATCTCCGGTGGCCCTGCCTGCGGTAGTGCAGAGGGGACATTGTCTTTCTAGCATCTGTACCCTGGGCTACAAGTTAGAAAAAACTGCTAGTGAAGTATGTTCCAATGGCTCTCTTTTCTGCTTTCCCCACTCCCACTTGCTTTTTTCTTGGAAAAAGGCTGGAAAGAGGGAGGGTGCTAGGAAGCAGTTTTTCACGGTGTCCTGTCACTGGTATTATTTTCTTTTTAATGTTAAAAAGTGCTTAAGTGTGTTCAGTATCACAGAGGAGCTTGAAATTTTAAGAAATTAGAAGACTTTTCACAACCACATTTTAGTGAAGTGATCGTCCCCTGTACTGGGCACTGCTGAGGCACCTCGAGTCCTCTGTCCAGTTCTGGCCCCTCACTGCACTTCAAGAAGGACATTTAGGTGCTGGAGCATGTCCAGAGACGGGAACGGAGCTGGGGAGGGGTTTAGAGAGGAGCAGCTGAGGGAGCTGGGGGGGCTCAGCCTGGAGAAAAGGAGGCTCAGGGGGGACCTTCTGGCTCTGCAACCCCCTGACAGGAGGGGGAGCTGGGGGGGTCGGCTTGCTCCAGGGAAAGGACAGGAGGAAAGGGAACGGCCTCAAACTGTGGCAGGGGAGGTTCAAGTTGGACATCAGGAAGAATTTCTTCCTGGAAAGGGTGGTCAGGCCTTGGCAGGGGCTGCCCAGGGAGGTTTGGAGTCCCCATCCCTGCAGGTGTCCAAGGAAGGCCTGGCTGTGGCACTCAGTGCTCTGGGCTGGGGGACAGGGTGGGCGTCAGGCACAGGTCAGACTTGATGATCTCAGAGCTCTTTTCCAACCTTAATGATTGTGGGATTCAGGGTTACAGTGTGTATTTTGTAGCGCCAGGTATTTTGTAGATTTCTAGTAAGATGCAAGTATGGAACCTTAGTTTTGTTCCACACTGCTGCTGCTTTAGAAACAACAGGAGCCTCTTTAGCTCAGGTAGTGCTGCAGGTGTACCTGCTGCGGTCCTGGGAAGGGAGTGGCTTCTCCCACCAACTGCACTGGTGTGGCAGGTTATGGGGAGTGCCCTGGTGTGGTCGTGCCTTTGTGGGTTATTAGAGTCTGTGGGGAAGCTACACCACTGTTATCCTGCTGCTGCTCAGTTCTGGGAACAGGAGCTTGTAATTACTACAAGCCCATGAACATAAAAGGAAATTGTCTTTTTTATCACCTGTCAAAACTGTGAATGTATTTAAAGCTTTGAATATTAAACTTGCAGTTATTGTAACCTCCCTCTTTGAAGCATACTGCTGAGTCTCCAGGACTTTCTCAACTTCTTTACATCTCTGGAAGTTGTCCCTGTGTGACAACTTCCATGTGGTGCTGGCCAAGCACACCTCAGCACCTTTAATTGGGTTTCAGCCAGTATTATCTGGCTTCTGCCAGCAGCATGGCTGAAATGAACTACTGACAGAGAATTAATTATGAGCACATAAGTAGTGCTTGTCTTTGCTGAGACAAGGAGTACAGCAGGAATTCAATAAAATTCTGGACTGTCTGTGGAATTTATCCACCAGCCACTCTAGTGCAGCAAGGGAACCAGTTTTCCCAATGTGGGAAACCCATCCTTTTAGAGCATCTGAGTTTTAGTCTTCATGTCCTGTTTAGAATGCCTTAAAAGCCAACAAACTGGAAACGGTTTCCACTTGTTGGAGGCTATTGTACTGTCCTAAATCAAGACATTTCCACTCCCTCCTGTGCGTCTGGATTCCTTTGGCTGTCCCTTCCTGCCTCCTGCAGTGGTGTCCAGCCTGAGTGCGTGCCCCAGCACTGCCTGTTCTGAACCCGCAGCCTGGGCTGGGCACACTCCGCAGGAACCTGAGTCTGCTGTCTTTGTCTCTCCATAGTGTTCTGGTGTCCTTCTGTAGATCTGGAAGCAGTGAAATAAAGACCCATAATATAGGTCTTTAGTTCTGAAGTTGGGTGTATAATTGCTTCTGGGTCATGTATTCCCTGTCTCCATCGGTGAGAGGATCTGTGTTAATAACCCACTCTGCAGTCGAGCCAGGCTTTAGGGTTCTTTTGAGGTGTTTCTCCTCCGGTCCTGTTAAAAAACCTGCACTATATGTCCTCTTTTGCCTATGCATCTGTTTTCTCACAGCCAAATTTCCTGGTACATGGGAGCGATGTGTGATGTTGAGCACACAGAGCAGTAAATGGATGGCAGGAAGGGCAGCTCCTGTCTGCGAGAAGCTGTGGTGAAACCACGGTAATGTATTGTCATAAATGAAGTTTTATTACAGCCATGTCAGAATACTATCAAAAGAACAAGTGCTACTGTCTGTTTCCATGGAGATCTTTCCCGTTCCCCGGGGAGCCGAGGAATCCGTGGTATTGTGCAGCTATGCCAGCTGCAATTAGGCGAGCACGCTGCTTGAGGAATATCCGTGTGGACACCCAGCAGCGGCCGTGGACAGCAGTGGCCAAACACATGGACACTGTGCTAACAGGGGCTTCTTAAAATGACACTGATTTTCAGATACTCGGACCTAACACAGCACAGTGAGTTGGACTGGGCTTTACAAGAATGTTTAGGCTGGGAGGAAGGTATGGAATTGGGGTGACAGGTGAGGTATAGAGAGTGTATTAATTATCTGACTGATGAGGGATAGATGCATGAGCATGATCAGAACATAGGTACCTGCTTATTTCTTAATGGCTGCACATACCTACTTCTCGATGTCTGAGAGAAGGGCATTTTCTTGTTCCCATATGTTAGACCTTTGCTCAAATGTCCTGAGCAACTTGGCCTGGAAAGCTCAATTTACTACTGGTAGAGTTTTTTGAGTCAGCTTCCTAATTCAGTCATTCTATAAGTTAGTGCTGGGGAACTTTGATTTGTATAATTTTTTTTTAAATGATCCATTTTAGCGTTGTTCTGTATTTGTATTCACTTTTTATTTTTACTTTTTAACATTGAATCCTGTAGATGTGCTAATTAAATTAAAGCTACCTCTTGCTATATCAAAGCCTCCAGTGTATCTTGGGCATTTGTTTGACAGTGCCTTAACTTCTTTTGTTTAGCTAAAATGTTTACATCTATTACAAGACAAAGTGGTGCATCATTCCTTGCAGTAAATGCTGTAGATTTGCATGTGTTTGTATCAAGCTGTATCTGGATGATGCTGGTGCCCTGAAGCCATGTGTTTATATTCCTGTTCACCCTTGGCTACACCAGTGTATGTGCCAGGATGTTGAGCAGCCAATTGCAAGTTTGAGGGGATTTTTTTTTTTTTTTAAATTTGGTAAAATCTTGCACAATTTCCTTGGCATCTTCCTGCATCTTCCAGCACCAAGTCCTGGAATGTTTTTCCAGGCTGGTAACAGATTAATTTTACATGGAGTAGCTACACTAGGTCCCTTCAAGCTGTGTGGGAAGTACAGTTGGCTGACGAGCAAAGGAATATTAATTTCCTTTCCTACCTTGGGTGCTGTTAAAGCAATTACAATGAGCAGAAACATGCCAGAATGCTCTGAAATCGTGTATACTGCTCTGCTTCTCTGACTCCTTCAGAGGACATGGCAAGGTTTCCTAAAGGTGGTGGTTCCCTCAGTCTCCACCCTTCAGGCTTGGAAGTGGAATGTGCTGCTTTTCTGTGCCCATGTGCTGAAGGTGGTACATTAACCAGCACAGTGATTTGAGAGAGCATTCCCTGGAGAAATCAGTCTTGTATCAAATGAAAGATTATGCTGTCTTGGAAAAGCTATTCCACTTCTACTTGTAGAGTTGTGCACCTTCTTTGAATCAGCTTCAGTGTATATTTGTAGGCAAGATGTGCTCAGTGAGACTGAGGGGTTTGGTGTCCTCTGTTGCACTTGTTCCAAGATTCAAGTCACTCCCAGGTGACAACCCTCTGTGAGGATTGAGAGCACAAACCTTTAGAGCCAAAATCCTTAGGAATACATCATAGTTATGGAGTGGAAACACACCACAGCGTGGAAATCCAGTGGAGATATGAAAGCAGAATTGAACTGGGTTGGCTAATTCACAGCACTGGAGACTGGTATGAAAACACCAGAAAGTCTCATGTTGTGACATGTCACTAACCATGAGTTAGAGGGTGACAAATATTGTGGTGGTGATGTAATGTGACCTGGCGAGTGTTCACTGTGAACATCCCTGTGCTGGCCTGACCTGGTGACATTTGGACAGTGGATTTGTTGGTGATGTTATAAGCTCTGTTTCTGAAACACAGCAAACAGCCTCATCCTTTTAAAAAAGATTATTTCCTTAATGAGTTGCAAGAAATATTATGATGATGCACAAGTCTTAATGAACTAATTTCTATTAGATTATTCTGCTTGCTCTTGCGTGAGGGTTTTTTTTACTGTGGTATTTTAAGAGTCCAATTTAGCTTTCTGTACACATAACCATAAAATTACTTCTCTTTTAGCAAGACTGTAAGATGTTTTAGATCCCCTGTGGCATGTAGGAACATGGTCGTTTCCTATTTGGAATGATTCTCAGAACAACAGGTTCTGAGAAACTCCAGGAATCATGGTTCTTGTAGTTTTGGGTGCAGGCAGAATTCTAAAGTACTGCAAGTCAATCCTGAACAAAGCTGCTTTGACTTGGACAGAAACAGGCTGCTGTCACATTGGGCTGACTGGAATGTGCTCCCTTACTCTGCCTTTGTCACTGTCTCTTGCAGAGATTTACCTCAGTACGGGCAGAAGCAGTGGCAGTCCTATTTTGGGCGAACGTTTGATGTTTACACCAAACTCTGGAAGTTCCAACAGCAGCATCGGTAAGGGAATGTTGTAGGCAGATGAGCTGTGTGGGTTTCAGCACAGCTTTAATCTCTGGTGTGCCCAGGGCCCCAGCTAAGATTGAGATTTCACTGTGCTGTTCAAGCATGGAGGGAACAGCCGCTTCCTGCAGTGCTCACAGTCAATGAATTAAAATGTTGCAGAGTTTTCAGTGTGGCTTTTTTAACAAACCCTTTTGCTCTACCTGAATGTGTGGTGCTTTAATGTCTTACTGAGGAGATGATGGATTCTGCAGAGCAGAACCCATCTGGAATGGTGTGAAGCCTCTTGCTGCAGCGTGGGCTCTGATCCTTCACACCTTCCTCTGGCTGCGTAGTCTGAGCGTTCTCCCGGGAAGTTGTGACCTTTTGTTGTGTGTATTTTGTGCATCACACTTTTGTCTGGTTCTCGCAAGTTAATGCAAGATAAATGGTCCTTGTTCTGGGGGGTGTGTGCTGTGCTGTTGGCTCTGTAGGGGCTGCTACTGGGAATGCTGCACCAGGAACGAGAGCTGAATTTGGCCCTGCAATGGCTCTTTGTCTTGTCTGGTGGGATGTTCTGGGAAATGTGGGAATGCCTTTTAATCTTTCTTTTCTCTCTTGCAAAATAGACAAGTATTGGACAATCGGTATGGGTTGAAGAGGTGGCAAATTGGGGAAATTGCTTCCAAGATTGGGCAGCTCTATTACCATTATTAGTAAGTAAGCACAGAAGAGGATTCAGTGGGGAATGCAGGGTTAGTGCAGTTCCCTGCCAAATGTCTGGATGCTCAGTCAGGAGGAATCAGTGATTGGGCTGAGTCACGATGCCCGTTTCTGAATGAGGGCCCTGGGGTCTGCATGGGGCTGCAGGGAAGGGTACCTGTGAGCCTGGTACCACATTGCTGCTCACACTGATACTGCCTGAGGACTTATCTCCTGCCACCAAAGTGTCTTCCATGCGTGCTGCATTGGACTGTCCTGCAAAAGTGTGATTTACAAGTTTGGGAGCTTAGCGTTCCTTTAAACTTTCCAGTGAACCCATCACCTGTCCATATGGGTGCAAGGTGGGCAGCTTTGATTGTTATCTGAAATGGCATCCAAGCTCTGAAATCTCGCTTCCCAGAATGAGAGTCTGGCTTTCATATGATGTTACTTGAGGAAGGAGTTTTGCTGTGGATGCACAAGTGGGCTGAGGGGGCAGGAAGGGAGGGTTTGGCTTGGATTTCCATCTGAGGCAGGGAGCTAATCTGATTCTTCCTCTGCAGCCTGCGCACCTCAGAAACCAGCTATCTCAATGAGGCTTTCTCCTTCTACTCAGCAATTAGGCAGAGGTCATACTACTCCCAAGTCAACAAAGAGGACAGGTATGTCTGAATGGATGCCCTTGTTTTTTCAAGACTAGAATAGTGCATGGAAGCAGCAAAGAGCTATAAACTGTAAGGTTTGAAGAGCCAACCATGATATCTGACCCCCATGCCTTTCTCACAGAAGGAGACTGTGGAGAAGGGGGAGGCTGTGGCTTTCTTAGATATTTTTTATGTCCCTGTACCCAATTTTAAAGTAACCTCTAAGCAACCAGGAAGCTATTGATCATGATATGAATTCAGTCAGAACTCTTAGTCTGCAAGTGTTCAGCCTTGCTCTGGTCTCAAACTCCTCCTCTCCTTTACCCCAGTACCTACCTCTGTTCTATTTTATTCTCAAATTTGGCTGTCATGTTTTTGTTGTTGTGTTTAGGCCTGAATTGGTGGTTAAGAAGCTGCGTTACTATGCAAGGTTTATAGTGGTTTGTCTCCTGCTCAACAAAATGGATGTTGTAAAGGACCTTGTAAAGGTACGTTAAAATAAGGTTAAAGGTGCCGAGGGGTGGGAGGTTGCTGATCCTCACTTTTCTAGTCTATCTGACATCCTACATAGTGAACATCTTCTGTGATTCAGACATTTAGTAATGACACTTTAAGCTCAAATGATTTGACAGCGTTGTTTGAACACGAAGTAAAAATATTCCAATAACTGCAGCCTAGACGGGGAGGTGCCCTGTAGCTGCAGCAAAGGAACACCAAGCTGCTCCCCACAGCATATGCTTCCAGCCCCTCCGACAACCTTGCTGCAAGCAGCTCCTGGTCTTGACAGTTTTGTGTAGGTTGCATTGCTGTCTCTGTGTCTGAGCTCCCTTGAACTGCTAGCTTAGCTTAGCAGCAGCTGAAACAGCCACACCATTCCCTTTCTCAATGTATTTAAAGTCACTTGTAAGCTGAAATTTGAGTCCTTGGCATCCGTAGCTTATGGTAATAACCAGTGACAGAGCTGCTTGTGAGTGGGATAGTTAACTCCAGATATTCTTTGCATTTGGACCTACTTAAAAGACAATTTGCATTGCCAGAACTGAGTGCAACGTTGGCATTCTGTCTGCTGAAAGAGCGCGTTTTGGCTGGCATGTTAGTCAGAAGTGTGCTGCATATGTTCTCAAGGAATTTATTTGTTATTCTTAAAGGCCAGCACAGCTAACCAAATGTAAAGTTACTGCCTGCCTGTTAGACTGTTGGTTTAAGAAGTGACTGTGTCTGTCTTTCAACTGTCTGCATCAGGAGCTGTCAGATGAAATCGAGGACTACACTCACCGTTTTAATACTGAAGATCAGGTGGAGTGGAACCTGGTTCTTCAGGAAGTGGCAGCATTTATTGAGGTGAGAATACCATTTCCTTATAGTTGTTTATTCAAAAGTAAGATTTTCTGTCTTGTTCACTGAAGTGGTGCTGTATCACCACCCCTGAGGTAAGCAGGGGCAGGGACAGTGTGCCTGCCCCATTTACTCACTGGTGTGTTCAATGCCACAGCCCTTAACACGAGTATTTCAGTACTGCCAGAAGGGGTGGCAGCATTACCATTCACTCACCTCCTTTGCTATTCATTTCTAGGAAGGCAAACTAAAATAGGGCAGAGTTATTCTGAATGAAGGAATATTTAATTTGTTCTGTGTGACTCTGTAAGGTTGTTGATGCTGTTTGACTCCTCAGGTATAGAGAAGCTGGAGCAGAGTCCATGTCATTGGAGGCAGTATGCTTGTCTATTTGCTGTACTTTCATGTGCTTGAACCATGTATTTTTGCAGTCCCTAAGAACTTTGCCTTTCCGTGGGGGAAGGCATTACCCTGTAGCCTGCATGCAAATATACAAATATGTGTACAGCAAAGTAATTTAGAAAATCTGCCTCAGTTATGAAATGTTCTGTAAGTGACGAGACCTTTGGACTTTTCTCTGACTGCAGATCTGTATGTTTTCTGAATTCCTGATTTATTCTGGTTGCTTTTTTTAGGCAGACCCTGTCATGGTTTTAAATGATGACAACACCATTGTAATCACCTCTAACAGGCTTTCTGAGACAGGAGCTCCGTTGCTGGAGCAGGGGATGATAGTGGGACAGCTTGCTCTTGCAGATGCGCTCATTATTGGGAACTGCAACAACCAGGTAAAAGAAATTCTGGAGACTTGGGTTTACATCTTTGGAGTTCCCCCTTGGCAACCTTTCTGATCATTCAACAGCAAATCCAATAGAGGAGAACTTTAAAATATTTTTATTGTGATATTTGCAATGGCATCAAGAAGAAGAGGTTCTCAGAAATAGGAGCTAAAAATGAAATGTGAGATATTAGACCTGTGGTACTGACCTCTTACTGCTTATATTCATCATGTCAATTAAGTTGATACAATTGATTTTCATATATTGGATTGTTCTTAACATTCAAGCATGAGAGACCTCTGAGATATATCTTGAAAAAGCTTGACTTAAGCTTTCACATGACATACTCTGGTTTGTTGCAACTTCAGTGGCAACAGGAAGAGGTTTTCAAAAGACATTTGAAGTCTTTTTTTTACATGATGATAGTGAGGTTGTACAAACTTCATGACTCCTCTCTGAGCTTTTTTTCAGGTAAGCGAGGGAGGTGCATCTAAACTGCACTTTGTGTATCTTTATCACATTTTGTCTGAATTTATAGTCCATAACCATTTCAGCACTTGATTTGTAAGCAGCCTGGAAAAGTCTGTAATTTGGAAGCAGGGGTCTGCACTGCAGTGACCTGTCTGGGTAGACTTTATCCTCAATGAGCTTTTCCAGAAGTCCTTCACAGCTCTTTGGAGATTCAAAGAGGGCTCTGGCAGATCCCTGAGAAAGAGAGAATGCAGTCTGGTATGCAGTGGAGTCTCTTACCTGGATGATTCCAGAGAAATGCTGTTTAACATGTATCTGTCAGAATAAACTGTGTGACTCTCTTGCAGGTGAAGTTCAGTGAGTTGACAGTGGACATGTTCCGCATGCTGCAAGCGCTGGAGAGGGAACCCATGAACTTGGCATCACAAATGAACAAACCTGGAATGCAGGTAAGTTCCACTTCAGTGACAAACCTGGCAACAGATCTTAAGTGGGCCTTTCATTTGTTTTATTTTAAATAGTATACTCCTTCAGTATTGTCACTGTGCAGAGCAGGTTAGTAAAGATGGTGTAACCTACTGGAAGTTAGTGAAGAGCAGCTCAAACCTGGACTCATCAGGTTGCTAAGTCATCTGAAAGTTAATATCCCCTGCTGAGAAAGCATAAAAATATTTTAGCTGGGGGCATAAGGAAATATGAGAATTTAATTTATTTATTTGAGATGAAAAGTGATTTTTGTCACTCTTTTCTTGGACGATGCTTTAGAGAGTAAGAAAGATTTAGGTCACAAGTTTCAATGGGGCATACTACAAAGTTGTGCATCTTGCTTTACTGTGTAACAGGAAATGTACTGTGGGCAGACTATTTGTGTAGGAAATGTGTTGGAGATGAACATTCTAATAAGTAGAAATTTGGAGGGTTTTGAAACTGCTTTGATAATATCTGGTTTTGGGGGTTTTTTGAGTAGTGTTTTTGTTTGTTTGTTTTAACAGGAATCGACAGAGAAACCAGCAAGGCGGGAAAACCCCCATAAATATCTCCTTTATAAACCAACTTTTAGCCAGCTATATACATTTTTAGCAGCATCATTTAAGGTTTGTGAAATTGGTGAATTTATTTGTAAGAAAAATATCCAGGATAGTTTGTGACACTGAATAAAATGTGGATCTGCACTGATCTGGAGAACAGAAAAATCTTTAAAGTGTTCTTTTACTTCATGTTATGCCAAACATAATCCAAAGTCAGGGAAGTACCTCAGGAAATGGTTGCTCTTCAGCACGGTATAGCTGCTAAATCTCCAGTCCTGTATCCCATTCAAATTGTATCCTGCACAAGCTGTAGTTTTATCTGCCTGTCTTATTTTCTTACCCCCTGCTGTCCTCCAAGCCAGTCATCTATACATTTGTAGATTTTTTTTTAATACAGTTGCTGCACTTATTTTAATTTAGCAAAGTTCCTGGGCTCATTATGCTTAATGCTGACTGTACAAGTCCACAACTTAGGATTTAGTAGTAAAACCAAACCATGAATCCTATAAAGAAAGAAGTTTCAGTTTGTCTCAAGGAACAGCTGGTAAGGTGCAGGAAGTGCATCCTTACTTCTTAGAATTTTGTGTGCCTGAATGCTAAGCCTTTGGCAGAAATTAAAAGTATCTGTTCCCTCATGCAAACAGTCCATTAGAAAGGTGGAAAATAGATTTCTTTTAGAGGTCTATACAGAAACCTGGATGTGTTGTGCTTGTTGGCCAGCTGAGAAGGGCCAAGGGGAAAAGACAGATGTTGCAGACTCTGGGGTATTTGGAAACAAACCCTCCTTTGTGAATTGTTTGGGAGTTAGGGTCTGTTTGGATCTTGGGAGCTTTTAATTTCCATATCTTAGAAAGCCTCAGATCTGGCTAGATAGTAAGAGAGTCTATGTGGAAGCAGGTGCTATTTCAGTGCAGCTTGGACCTCTGATATCAGCCTAGAGGTCTGTGTGGAGAAAAGTTATGGACACATCATTGGGTGACCCTTTGGTCTGTGTACTGCCCTGGTGGGCAGAAGTAGCACAATGATAATGACAATGTATTTATGAAGGTGATGGTTGAATATTAAAATAAACTTGACCTTTCTTCCCTTGCCACTCTCCTTGTCTGGGTTTCAGGAGCTGCCTGCAAACAGTGTGCTGCTGATTTACCTGTCTGCCACGGGCGTGTTTCCATCAGGTCGTTCGGATAGTGAAGGTACAATAAAGGAATGCTCCCTGTCATGAACAGGGCTTGAATTCTCTTTATGTTCCAGGACAAGTGACCAAGAAAGATGTCACAAAGCTCCTTTCAAAGACAAGTCAATTTGATTCTCCTGTCTGCTTAGTAAGATAGCCTTTTTTTTTTCCCCACAAACAATAATTAATTCTTTGTGTTTTAATTAATGTGCATTAACCTGAGAACTTTTCAAAGGACACATCCAGTTTTTGATGCATCTGAAGTATTAAAAGCTTCCCTAATTTTGAAGACCACATGGCTCAGTTGATGCATCAGTGCAAAGTTCATAAAATGGCTCAGTGGCACTTTGTGATTCTTTCCATCCCCAGCACCAGGAGATGGGGGGTGAAAGGGCTGAAGCGGCTGCAGGGACTGCTCTATTTGCACGCTCGTTAACCTGACAATTCAAGCCCTTCTCATGATTTCGACAATTCCCCTCACCTCATCCTCCTGTTCTTTGCAATCTAGCAGAATATTTGGATGCAGCTGCAATGTAAAAGCTGAAAACTGGTTAGCTAAAGTAAACACAGTCCAAAGATCTGTTTATGTAATTCAAGAAAAAATCCAAATACCTTTTTAACATCCTAAATATTGTACAAACCTCATCTGTTTGAGACTTGCATTCCTTTATAAGATGCATGCCTTGTCCTCCCTGGTGCATGATTTATAGAGCTCTCAAAATGCTAAAAGAAAAAAAATCCCTGTCAGCTTTGTATTGTGGCAGTGATTTTTTTTAAATGCTTTTAACATTTTACTTCTTGCTGCAACTTGGTGCTAGGTTCTAACTGAAGCTTGTTCTCCAAGGCCTGTGGTATGTCCACCTCACTGCATGTGTTGTTTCAGCTTAAGACCTTGTGGTAGAAGCATCCAGGCTCAGTCACCTGAGGAGCTGCACAGCCAGAGTGCAGCTTTCCTTCAGTGCATCCCATCACAACTGCAATCTTTTAATAAGGTGGTGTGGTCTGCCCAGAGTTCTGCCTTATTAAAAGGGAGAGCAGCTGCAAGTTGCACTGTCCATCGCCTGCAAGCAGCTTGTGTTTGGCAGACCATGTGAGATGTTTGTAACTGTGCTAAATTAATGTCTGTTCTGTTCCTGATTTTGTATCCCCAAAGCTTCCCTTAAAATGGAAAGGTGCCTTGTATCCAAACCTGAAAAAATTGCATTTGGTGGCCAAATAGGGGTCAACCAGCTCTGCAAATGTATAACAGAATGAGGAAACCCTAATACTTTATTTTACTAATGTTAGTGACATTTCATATCCATACCAATGGCAGAAATATATCTTGTAGGATGTGATATTTTTTGTAGCCATTGCTTTCATCTTTGCTCTCCATCAGACAGTCAGGGGGTAGCTCAGTTGGGCAAACTTAGCAGAATACTTTGTTAGCTTACCATGGGAACACATGTTCAGGGTGTGTGCATGTGCAAATTGTGAATTCTGACTTTGAAATCTTAAAACACAAACCTTTGCTGCAGATTTGAAATCTGGTTAAATCTGTTTTGTCCTTTTGTCATTCTCTGAGCTCTCTCTTCTCCCCTTTGCAGTGTTATAACTGCAGATGATAATAATATATCCATTATTTTTTATTAATTTAGCTTTATTTTTTTATCAAATTCTGAATCTGGAATATGCAAACTCATACAGTAATTTTACGGAGGTATTGATTTCCCTGTTTCAAGTGTGTAATGGGTTTTAATCTTTTTGCTCTATAGTTTAACAAAAGCCAATATCTGGATCTTTTGTATTATGTTTGTGGATAAATAATGAATAATTAAGTTAGAAGTTATGAAGTTGCATTGCTTGCTTCTATTTGATAGATGCTGAAATTGCTAAGAGAGTATAAATGGAATATGTAGTTAGTGAAGGCTCCACATTCCCCTCTCCCCTCCTTACAACTGCAGTAGTTCAGATTCCTTCAGTTTTCTGAGATTTGTTGTTGCTTTCTCCCTTCCATATAATTGTTAAATCTCTCAGGGGTGAGTTGCCCCTGCTGATTTGAGCTTCCTTTTTCCCCTGTGTAGGTCCATATGACTTTGGGGGTGTTCTGACAAACAGTAACCGGGACATTATCAATGGGGACGCGATCCACAAGCGAAACCAGTCGTACAAGGAGATGCACTGGTAAGTGTCACAGTGGGACACCTGGGAGTTCAGAAAAATTTGTCTTCAACAGAGAAAAAGGCATCAAAGCCTCTGGAATTCAAACTCCTCAGTGCAGGACATCATAGTGGAGATTGGCTTGAAGTCGAACACTTAGAAATGAATGTTTAAATGATGATTTAAACACTTCAAAAGTATTGCTGTGACTTAATGTAAGTTCTTAATTACTGGCAAACTTCACATTAATGATGGATGGTTTCTCAAGAAGATAAACATCTCTTGAACTAGTAATAAGTCCCATAGCCCGTATTATAGAGAATACCAAGTGAGTTGTGCAGTCACTCCCTGAGGATGAATCCGAGGCCTGGGGCACGGGGAATCTGCTTGGTTTTTTTCTGGATGTGGGCAGCTGTGTGGCTGAGCAGTTCTAGTGCTCTGTGAGGCGTCCCTTTCTCTTTCCAGCCTCCACCCTGGAGATCTCTACCCTTTCACCAGAAAGCCTCTGTTCATCATCGTGGACTCTTCCAACAGCGTCGCCTATAAGGTAAGACCCTTGGAGGCAGCTCCTCGTGTGGTAGGATACAGTGCCAACCCCTAGTTAGCTTACACTTTTAACAGGCTATTTTTTTAAACAGTTTGTATTCAGTCTTTCTTTTCTTTTGAGGTTGTGCATGCTAGTCAGGATCTGACCCTATGAATAGGAACAAGAAGGAGAAGCACATGAACAGCCGCTCATTGGAAAGTAATAAATCCTCCTGGAGGGAAAAAAGGTTCAAGATTTCCAAGGTCTCTGGTGGGAGGTTTATTTTTGTTTTATACCAAAGACAAATCTCGGTGTGTGTGCATGGGGGAGGGAGATAACTAATGTGCTTTTCTTTTTTCCAGTCATCCAACACTCAGTTGCTTTTAAGCAACAGAAAGGAGTCAAAGCATTGAGCCTGATCTTATAAAACACAGGGTGTCTGTGTCTGAACCAAGGAAGTAACAAGACTCAAATTAGCATCCAGTGTTACTGTAGAGTGGTATTTGCTTGGACACTGAGCCTCCTTCCTAGGGTGCTCTGGACTTACAGTAGAATTGCTCCATGCTAAATCACCTCCAGGAATCTGCAATTCGGGTAATACAGAAGCAGGTGTTGCACTCGTAGTGGCCAGTTGAATCTGCAGAGCATTACACATTTATTTCATTCATGAATGGGGTAATAAGAATGTGCTATATCTGGGGAAAGTGCCACTTCTTCTGTCTTCCTTTTTATAGCTCCATTATGTGCAGTGAGGAAAGGGAACACCCACAGCTGTGTTTCGGAGGAGGAACAGGGACGTCTAGTGGCCAGAGGAACTTGTGCCCTGTTCGGTGTCCACAGTCTGTGCTGTTTGTTTGAAAGGCATTTGTTGGCCAAGGAGAGGTACTAAATAAGTGGTCAGTGTGATTTGGGATAGTTCTGTACTGAGCCAGGGAGCTCCTGCCAGACACTCAAATCTGGCCTCTCCATTGGGTCTTTGCTTTGTTGGACTGTAATGTATCTCAGAGGGCTTTTTAAACATCACTGCATTTAAGTTCACCACACTAGGTTTCAAAGCAAATCTGCTTTTTTTTAAATTCCCTTCTCCATTTAAAGGGAGGGAAACACAATTGGAATGATTTACTTATCTTTCTGAGAAAATGAGCGTTTGGTAGGGATTTATTTTCCTTTGCTCTTTCCTGACATTCATTCCAGTATAACATCAGGAGGGTTGGTTTTGTTTCAGGGGAAGAAGTGTGGCTCAGGTTTGGTTTTTTGGTTTGGTTTTTTTACCCCCTTCCTCTTTAATAGAATTGCTGAAAGATGTCAAGTGGATCAACTCTGTAAGAGAGTAAGGGATTCCTGTTCATCAGATAGACTGGGGTTCTGTGGACATCTTCAAGCTGTTTGGGGTGATGGATTTCCACACGTAGATTTGCAGCTCTTGTGAGAATAACTGTCAAATGTTTACAGTAGAATTTTCTCTTTGTATTACATTTAAATTTGAGAATTAATTTTTCTTTTGATTTTGTGGGCACACAGTAAGCAAAGCTGTAACCTCCACTGAGGTTCTTTTCCTTGTCCTGCAGTAGTGCAAAACCCACCAGTGCTCAGTCTGTTCAGCACACAGAGCAGCTGGGGGAGAGCAGTCCAGCTCTGCCTGTGTGGAAGGAGCAGAGAAATGGGAGTTTTGGAAGTACTTCAGGACAGGATTATAGAAGTGGCTGCTAGGAGCTCTGACCCAGATCAGAACCGTGTGGGCACAACTGTGAGGAATCTAAGAAGAAATATGTTCAGCATTTCAGAAATGACATTCCACTTCCTCATCTCTTGCCCCTGAACGTAGGCAGGCAGGTGTGTGGGGACAGGTTTAGGTGTCTTGTTCTGTTTTCCACTGAAGGGACATGGCAGAGCTCTCAGTGCCAGTGTTTCCTAGCCCTGGCACACTCCTCCTGTCACTGTGCTGTGCCTGCTGGGGTCCTTGTCCCCACAGTGCCCTGACAGGGCTGGCGTGTGACTGTCCCTGGGTGGGCTGGGAGGGGCTTTGTAGGCTCGAGCCCTGGCACTAACAAAGAGGGTCTGTGCAACTGTGTGAGAAGCTGAAATCAGTACTGCCTTTTTTCCACATGGCTGCCCTGATCTTTCCTGATAGGACAGGAGCTATCCTGACATTTAAATGTCACTGCCGGCAGTACCGGCAGGAACAGCAACTGCTCACACATCTTCTTCTGCAGCCCGTTCCTGCTCTCCTGCACGCATCCCTGTCCTCTCCCCCTCTCTGCAGGGCTGAAATGGTGATGACTGAAAGTCAGTCCTGCCAGGAAGTGACTTGCCAGTTTGTCAAATCAGCGGCACTTGAACAGCTTCCTCCCTGTATATTTAGCTGAAAGTGGAAGATAACTGCAAATCGAGCATGTCTACTGAAAGCCGTTAATTTTTTTTTAACACTTCCATTTAAATATAGATGGCTGTGTGTTCTTGAAGGTTACCACTGCATATGTGGATGAAATAATATTTTTAGATCAATATCATCCTGTAGCTGTGGTTTTCTAGGATCACGGATCATGGTCAGATGCAAAGTCTTAAAATCAAACCAAACCAAACCCAAACCTACAGCCAGTGAGAATGCAAGGCCTTTGTCAGTGATGTGGTACAAATACTCAGCTTAGCAAAGCCTACATGTGAAGTGACTTCTTTTGGGGAGTTCTTTTTTCAAAAGAGATGTACATGCATTGTCAAAAGCAGCAGTGCTTCTGTGGGAAACTTGAGTGCTGAAGTAAAAAAACAGAGTCAGTTTTGAAGCAAAGTATGGATTATCCTTATTGGAGTCATCCATGCACTGAAAGGTAGGGCATTCCTTATCCAGAGCTGCTGTTAACACCTGGACTGCAGGGCAGGTTTTCCTGGTGCACCTTTGGCCCTCTGCTCCCAGCCATGGCTGTAAATGCTTCAGTTCCTTTGTTCCATGTATCCCACAGCTCTTTCCTGGGGAAATCAGGAGCGGGGTGGTGGTGAGTGAATCCTGGTGTTCACCTGGGCTCTGCTAGGCAGAGTGTCTGGGCAGGAGCTGTGGCCTGGCAGGCAGTGTCTCCTGGCTCCGTGGTGTGGGTGTAGTGGGTGGCAGGAGCTCCTGCCTTCCACAGAGCACGTCTGGGTCAGGCTGTGGAGTTTCCCCCCGTGCAGGACTCACTGGCTGTGTTGGCTTCACCTGCTGGGACAGAGTCCAGAGTGCTCCCAGATACTGCAGGGAGTGATACCTTGCCTGAGATACCCCAGTGACCTGGGTTTGCTGTTGGCACTGTTCAACTGCAGTGTTGCTGCTCCTGGTGGCAGCTCTGCTTTGGTCTGTAACTGAGCGATACAAGATGGAATTAAACGTCAATCTGCTCGTGAAAACTGAGCATACGTGTTACTGGAGAAGGTGAAACCTGCCAGTGTGTGTCCAGTAGAAACCAGCAGGTCTGGGGTGACTCCTGGAGTTGGAAATGTTTCTTTGTAGTTCAGTTTCACCAATTCCTGGGCTGGCCTGGAGTTACTGTCTACAAGAGAAGAGTCTTTGTTTCTTCATTAGAGACCAAACCTTGGTATCCAGCATTATCAATCTTCTTTGGACTCCTAATGAACTCAAGGTTTTTAGGACTAGTCAGCACTCTGCCAAAGATGGGACATGTTTTATTTTGATTAGACTAGATTACTGTCTTTAGTATTTAGCAGATTAGATTAAATTAATTCTGTAAAACTAATTTAACTGAAATATACTGCCTGGAAGGGAAAGTTCCATTTGAATTACACAGAGGCCAGAAGGAATTAAAAAACTAGCTTTTTGAGGATTCTACACAAGCAAATACTTCTGGTATTGTATGTCTTACAGTCATAACCTGACAGTTTTAAGACTGTACTCTGCAGACGTATGTGTGGCACTCGTGTGCTCTGGATGCAATGGTTTGAGTCTGTGCTCTGAGAGGGTGCAGACACAATCACATCTTTTATGGCTTTGCAAGCCTGCATGGTTAAGAGAGCTGTTCTGGTGACAGCTAATGAGGTTATGTAAATGATTTTTGGCATTTTTTCCCTCTGTGATAATGATTTACCACCAGACAGATATGCAGTAGGACTGTTATCAGGTAAATGTTGCTGAAACTGGACAGTGGTGGTGCTTGAGGTTCTGGAGAAATCCTTGTGCAATGGGACTTAGGCAATATTTAAGGTGCTGGTGCAGGGGCCATGAAATGAGTATTGTAAAATGAGGTTCAGTACAGCGGATATCAAGGTTATGACATACTTGTTTTAAAGGAAGCTTCTTTTAAAACTCTTCTCCTCTGGGCTTTCCTGTTTCATTAGATTTAGAAAGAAAAGGGGAAAGAAATGACTTTGACTGGACAGTTCAGTTGGTATTGAGGGAAGATGCAAGAGCTGTTTTGACCTGAAAGCCAATGGCTTTCACTGCAGAACATGATTTTTTTTCAAGTAACGTATTAGTACTGAATATTTCCATGAAATCAGTATCTGCCATCAGTACCAGTGAAATGAGAGAATTGTAATTCCTTTAAAATGCAGTGGGTTATATTCCTTCTATGTGTGATCTAATTGACCTTGTCAGGCTCACTGCCAATGCTGAGCTGTGCAAGGGGCATTAGTGTCTCTGTCATTAATAGGATTTGTACCCTGCTGAATATTCAAGGCAAGCAAAGTGACCATCAATACTTCAAAACTCTTATCTGTTACAGAATTTCACAAACTTATTTGGACAGCCATTGGTGTGCTTGCTTTCTCCAACAGCATATCCAAAAGCATTACAAGGTATGTGCAGTATTGCATTTCCCGAGAAGTTGCAGTTGCATCATGTGTCTATCCCAAAGAAATAGAACTTGGATTCCTCAGGAAAAGACGCCTTTTCACTACTATGTAACCCGTAAATCAGGTTGACAGTCGCTGCAGTAATATGATAAAGCTTATTTACTGTTTATGGTAAATAATTTATTCTAACACTGATGGTATTTCTACAATAAGCTCCAACAAGTGGTAGGAGCAAAGCCTCTCCTACGCAGAGACTGAGTAAATTGCCATCCCAGTGCAGGATGACGGTTTTAGCACTTTGGGCAGCTTTGTTAGTCCCAGAAAGAGAGCAGAGACAGTTAAGGTGTCTTGGTGTTAATGCACGTCCCCAGCAAGGCTTTATTGCCAGCCCCTGATCAGATCTGCACGAGAGAAGGTGTAACTAACCCAGAGGAGTAGCTCCTCTCTTACGGAATTTAGCGGGTGAGTGGCTTCATTCTGTGGCAGGGACAGTGTTTCTGTTTCATGTGCCAAATGTATCTCTTTGTCTATTGATTTATTTTTCCTTTTAGATCAGTCTCAGCGGGGTAGCCTCTTCACACTCTTTCTGAACAATCCTTTAATGGCATTCCTGTTTGTCTCTGGATTATCAAGCATGCGCAGAGGATTGTGGGAGAAGTGTCAGGATTACCTTAGGAAAATCAACCGGGATATTGCCCAGCTGCTGACCCACTCCCGGTCCATAGGTATGGCCTCAGCATGCACAGCTGAACCTTTTGTAAGGGGTTGGTTTTTAAGCCTTTCTAAACTGAGCTTTCCTTGCCTCCTCTACAGACCAGTCCTTTCTTCAGTTTTTTGGGGATGAATTTCTTCGCCTGCTTCTCACAAGATTTATCTTCTGTTCAGCCACAATGAGGATGCACAAAATCTTCCGGGTATGGAGGGATATCTGTGCCTTTGTGGGAAGGACAGTCCAGTGCATGTAAAACTGTGCTGGCTCGGGGTGGAGGGGGCTGAGGGCTGAGCACATCCCTGTGGCTTCAGAAAGATGACTGATGCTCACATGCTAATTCCTACAGCCTGCACTGAGGCTGTGCCTTTGTGTCTCTCCAAAGGCACAAAGCCTTTGACTTGCTGGAGCCTTAGTCCTGCACAGAAGTTGCAGCAGACACACTCCAGTTCATTTATGTCACTCTGAACAGCTATGTCTGCTAGAAAAATACATCTTAATAGGTCGAGATTATTATTTCTACACAACTAAAAAGGTGTAGAACAAGAATATAAGACAAAGTGGGGAGGAGTGGGATGTTACTGCTGAATGTGTTCTCATGTGAATGGGTTTTGAAAGGTGTTTGAAGTGTAAATGAATAAGCTCAACAGGAAGATGCATTTTTCCTCCTCGTTGGTTAAAGCTGTGCCAACAGTGAAGTCTGCTTCTGGATCTGCACCATTTTATGTATGTGAGTGTTGGCATATAAACTGCCTGCTCCATTTTAAACACTGCAGGAAGAAATGGGAGTTGAGCACAGAGAGGGGCAGTATTCACTTGTGGAACTGCAGACATCCAGCAGCTCTCTCAGCCTAAGTCATCTACCTGGGCCACTCTGATATTGGGGAAAAGAAACGTGTCTGTGTTAGTGTAGAGAGATTTGCCCCCAGTGTCTTAGATACTTGTTTTAGGATGAGATAAATCTCCCACTGGAGATGCTTACATGTGTGTAATTTCAAGAAATGAACTCCAGCCTGATAGGTAAGCACATATGAAGTCTCTTTGTCTTTTTTTTAGTCTTTTTTTTCTCTTTTTTTTTTTTGCAAAGCTTCTGTGAACATACCAATAACCATCTCAGATTGTCGTGGGTATTTGTATTGCCACTATAATGGAAACAGAAAACTGAAAATTCTAGAACATTTTCTCTCTCTACCATACTGAACAGATAGTGTGAAACTGGCCTTTTGCAATCTTCTTTGTAAAGGCTGTGAAAGAAACAAGTGTCTGATTCTCTCTGTTTTCACTGTTATCTAGCAGGAGACTCGAAATTATCCCGAATCTTACCCTCAGCTGCCAAGAGATGAAACGGTGGAGAACCCTCACCTCCAAAAGCACATTTTGGAGCTGGCTTCCATACTGGATGTTAGGAATGTTTTCCTGGAAAACACCCTCGATGACTATTAAAAGAAACTGTCTTATTGCAAAGGGGTTTCCCTGGCCACAGATTTTGAATGGTGCAGTTTTATAATGTGAAAATCATAAAAGGAAGTACTTGATTTTATTTTTAAATTTAGGACCATTATTTTAAAAAGTAATAATAAACAGCTGTTAGTTGAGCTGTTCCATTCTGTATGGGGTCAATTTTATAAGCAGAAGTTTTCATGTCTTTTAAATGTTAAACTAAAGAATCACTAGAGGTTTATTTCTGGTCTTGTGGCTGTCAACCACATTTCCAACAGCTGATCCTAAGCATAGAAGTATTATTGGTTACCTTTAGCCCACATTTGTGGAAATCCTTTATTTTTATACAATTTTAAGAAATTGGAAAGAAAAAAATCAACAGAAAAACCAATATTTTATCCCCAAAGAGTTTGGATTTGAAATGGTAAAGATGGAACCACACAGTGCAAACCAACAATAGCAATAACAGAGTCCTTCATAACAAATATATTTTTTCAGTCTTAGGCAAGTGAGGAGACAAAACTGTGGACAATTAAGTTGCATTTGGAGCAGTGGCTTTCAAGTGAAGTTGTAAAGATACTTAATGCTCCCTGTAAATTGGACACAGCAGTTTTCCATATGAACTGTGTCCTGCTGGCCAAGGACCTGGTTGGGCAGGTGGTCAAGTTACAGATGCCCAAGGCTGGCCCCCACCTCTTACTGTCCTGTGGGTCATCTTGCCATTTGTGTTGCTGCCACAGGAGGACAGGGAATTCTTCATTTTGAGATACTATGTAGAAATTCTGACATTTCCAGGAGGTGTTACCTCTCCTTTCCCTGTGTGGGTGGAATGTGTGGCTCCCACAGTGTGAGCACTCCCTGAAAGGAGCTAAAAGGACGTCCTGTACAGTGCTGAGTACAAGCCCTTCCCATCACTTGCGTATCCAACCCTGCTGTGCTGGATCCCCGTGCCCCAGGAGAGGTGCTGATGTTCCCCTTGCAGGTTAAAGCAAGTGGGAGCTGCCATAACCCCGTGGATGTTTTGCATGTCCCCCACTGCAGCTCAGTCCTGCCCTGGAACCAGGAGAACCGAGGGGCTGTAACTCTGTGGCAGCACCGTGGGCTCCCCAGCCCGTACCCTGGCTGTGGGGGTGTGGAGGAGGACAGTGGCCCTTGGGGAGGTGCTGGCTGGGGAAGGCTGTTCTGGCTGCTGGGAACAGTGCTGGCTGGCTCATTTGGGACTGTACTGCTGCCCTGCAGGTAGAGGAGCCCTGGCAGCTCCTGGCAGGGCAGGTGTGAGCAAGAAGGAAATGGAGATACTTTAAGCTATTAAATAAAAAAGTTTATTGTCACTGTTCCATGGTCTGCTAGAAAAGAAGTGGAAGGACAAGTCTGATCAGTGCTTTTTGTTGAAGCCCAGCCATGCCTCTGTGTTTAGGTAAAAACAAAGCAGAACTTGCTGACTGCCATGGTATCCTGGCAGGCCTGTGTGCAGTGCCATCACCCAAGGGGTGGTCTAGTCAGCCACAACAGCACTGGTGGATCCATTCAGCTGAGGGCACAGGATGGAACAGCAGGAATGGCTGGAGTGTAGCTGGGGAGTTTGCATGAAGGTTCTCTGTAGCTGGGCTGAAGCTTGCACCATCTATTCTTTATTTCCCAAGTGTACAAAATCCTGTGAATGCTCGTGTTTGTCCTAAGCAGTCTTGAAGCTGGTACCTTGAGCCCCCCCAACTTGGTGCTGCCCTTTGGATTCTGGCAGGACTTCATTTCCTGGGCTGTGGAGTTTGTTTTAACGAGTGTGTGTTTGTGTGTGTGCATGTGTGTTCTCGGCGTTTGTGTGTGTATGTACAGTACACATACATCTACTGGCTGGTGTAAATTGTAAATATGTATATATGTATAGGTACTTGTATATGTATTAAAAAGAATGAACCACTACAATGTCTATATACAAAATTTATATATACACACATACGCCATTTTGGGTGGATTCCACAAGGTGCTGCAGATCATTTTTGGTTGTAGTAAAGGTTATGGCTCTTTGCCATTGTAATTTGCTGTTTCCAGGGACTTACCCTTGGACCTTGAGGTAATTCATGACTGATTTGAAGTACAAGAGCCCTTAGTTAGCCAGGGGAATGGGTACTCCTGTATGTATTAGTGGTAAGATTCATGTATTAACTGTGAAGCTGATCTCTGCCTTCCTGCCTGGTAGGAGGTCCCCAGTTACTAAAACATGGGATTGTATGTGGAAGCTGAAGGTACAGGAAGCCTTTAATGCAGCAGGGAGTGAGAGGTGGGTTATCTGTTGCCCTGCCTGCTGTTCCTCCCCCAGCAGTGTTCAGCTTGCATGGAAAAAGGGAACTGAGTTTTCCCCAGCTCACTGCCTTCCAACCAAATGCTTTTGCTTTGCTTTAGCTTTTGCTTTTATGAAGCTGTTCTCATTTTGGTTCCATCTATGTGGAAAACAGTATGCTGTTTCCAAGCATAGGAGTGATGATGATGATTCCAGTCGTGTGGGCTGGTGAACCTCTGGGACGTTGCTTGTGAACTGACTGGGAAAGCCCTGGGATCCCACCTTCATTTTAGTTGGGCTGAAGTGGGGAGTCCTTGCTTGTGACCTGAGAGGCTTCTACTCCAGTTTGCAGCCCTTCAAGGAGGTTCTATTTGCTTGTTGCCAAGGTAGATCTCATCAGAGGAAAATGCACTTTTTAAAAAAACTGAACAAAAAGCCCTGAAGAAGGTAGAATGTAGGAGGAGAATGTAGTCCTTGAAAATTAGTTCAGAAGTTGTACTTATCAGCAAAGACTTTCCAAGTCAAAAATTCATTCTCAAGGTTCCTCATTCTCCTCTTACCTGCTGATCTTTGTTAGAAGGTCAGTGCTGGCAGGGACATTCCAAAATAGAGGTTTCACTCCTGTTGTGTTGGGAGGAATATGGAATTGTACTGTGTAAGCAAAGGGCTCTTACCCTCTGTCTGCTCTAGCTGTAGCTAGGATGAGTGTCTGGTCTTGGATTTTGAGCCAGCCCCCTCCCTTCCCGCCCAAAGCAACTGCATCCAAGATGAAAATGTTGATATTTTCCCCTCCAAGTAAAAGCTTGTCTTGTTTGAACTAAGTCATTCTAAACTCGTGCTACTGTGTGCTCTGTGCTATGGTCGTAGGTACCTCGGTGTATGCTTGTGTGTACTGAAGAAAATCTGGTTTCTGTATCTCGCAGTCCTCAGTGTGGAAGCGAAGCAAAGACTGAACCATTTTTAAGTGAGAAGAGAACAAATCCTTTTCTTCTCAGGCCTGCTGCCTTCCCTCTTGTCTCGCTCTCCCTTTCTCCGTGTATCTTTATTGCTCATATTAACGGAGAAGACTTGCCAGCACCAGGCAATGCCAAATTAAAGGGGTAAATTCTGCATGTAATACATTGAGAGGAGAAGGTGAACTGGACCAACTGTGTCCTTATGGGACTGCTCCTGCCTGGCTCCCTACTCCCTGCATGTGGTGTGCTCAGATGAATCCTGCTCCCACAGTAGGCACCTGCTCAAATTGTTTATGCTCCTGCTCAAATTGGCTTTGAACATCCTGCAAAGTTACTGCTGTTGCCTTTTTTCGCCCTTTGACTTCTCAAAATAACAGTGACAGGGGAATGCAGGGTTATGAGGCTTTAATGCTCTGGTTTTTATTTGCTGTTGGGATGTGATGTGTCATTTTACTTCGTGCACAAGCTAAATGGAGCACTAACTTCCATGAGCTGTGCAAACGGGACTTGCTCCCTGGAGTGCTTTCTTGAGAAGTTCCAGGACATTTCTTTGAGTAGTTTGTCAAAATAATGTCTGTCAAGTCACGACTGACTAAACCTCTCAAGACTGTTCCCCAGGGAGATGTGCAGAGATGTCTTTTAAGGATCACAGGAAATAGACGGGGGCAACAGGAAATTAGGTTCCAAATAATCATCTTCAAAGGCTACAACTTGAGTAGCTCTGGTCAGGCTTCTCCCCTAAGGATGGGGTGGAAGTGCTGCTCCAAGATCCATCCCTGGCATGAGTTGGGAAGCACCTCCCCTGCCCCGCCACCTCCTGTGTACTGTAACCGTGCTGTGCTGCAAGTCTGCTCCTTCCAGGAAGCTAAAAATCTTGGCATCTGTCTGAACAACTGTTTTGTCTTGAGGCTTCTTTTGTAAAAGCTTTATCTGTGTTCAGTTCCTCAGTCAGTGTCCGAGTGCAGCTCAGTGGGGCAGCAGCAGCTGAGCCTCGCTCACCTGGTGGTGCTGGGGCTGTTCCTGGGGCTGAGGGAGCTCTGTAGACAGGAGCAGTTGTGTGAACAAGGGAAAAATCTAGTCTAGAGAGCTGAAAGCTGCTCTGTGCACCTCGGTAAGGTCAGGCTCTCCAGAGCAGATTATATACTCCCGAGAGGGCTCTCTTACATTGGTAATATCTGACTTTTAAAGCAATACTGTTCTGTGACCAGATGTATTGCAAGTCCTTTGAGGATCTGGGTGTCCACTAGTGAAGCAGGGGAGGAACATATCAGACATGTAACTGCTTTAGATTTAGGAATGCCAGTCAGCCACGTTTTGTTTTCCCCTCTAAACCATTACTTTGCCAAGACAGAGGAGATCTAGTTCGAGGCCTGTGAATCTGACTGACCTTTTTGGGGATTAAGGACTGTCTCTGAATTCTGCCCAGATGCACCCATAGATGTTTTATTCCCATTGGGAGCAGACCCCAGCACAGCTCCCTGGCCTGCAGGAGCCCCAGAGCAGAGCAGACCTCACCAGCCCCGTACCAGCAGCTGCTCCTTCCAGAATAAACCCTGCTGGGAGATCTGCCCCATTGACTTCGCAGGTCGCTTTCGGCACGTGTTTATCATCGCTTCTCCGTTGAAGTGGTTTGTGGGGAGCAGGATTCCGCCTCATGCAGGCTGAAAAGCACAAGTTGCTTCTGCCCTGGGCAAGACCCGGTGAGAAGGACGAGGGGAGCACAGGTGGGAGCGTCTGGGAGCGTTCTGGGAATGCAGAGGGACCGTGCCTCGGGCAGCACAGCTGCAGAGGTAGTGTTTTGCCTCTCTGAGAGTCAGATTATTTATTACCAAAAGTAATTTTATAGTGAATTGGTTTAAAGTTATTTTACAGCTGTGTGCCTGTATATCGTATTTTGGTAAAAACAGATATTTTCCTTGAAATATATAGAGATATATAAATAAACTTTTTTTGGAGCAAATGGACTTTTTTGCAAGGGATGTGTAATCGCCAAAGCAGCGTGATGCCAGAAGCGACTCTGCCGTTGTTCTGGGTGTCTGTGGAGGGAAGCAGCGTGTTTGTGTTACCGCCGGACCCTGCGGGAGG
>NW_021940039.1:883636-908322 GCF_001715985.3 Manacus vitellinus | reverse complement strand
CGCTCCCCCCGGCGCTGTCACCGTTCGGGGCCGTTGGTTTGGGGCTTTAACGGGTTCTGCGCCGCGTGACCCGATTTTTTAACGTATTGTAACAGATGCGATGTTAAAGGGCGTTCAGTTTCCTTTAAATGACTCGTGCGGGTGGGATTTTTAGTGTGGAACCCATTTCTGCTTGATTTGCAGGTACTGTCAGGCCGTGAGGGCTTTAATGGAACTAGAAACGCAGTAAACCAGTGGATGAGGCGCAGAATTAAATCTCAGCATCTGGAAGCTTTAAACAGAGTGCCAGTGTATTAAAGGGTGGAGGTCGTGGGTTTCCAAGGGACCTGGATATTTCAGCACTGTAAGCAGTAAAATGTTTGCCAAACTGAAGAAGAAGATCGCGGAGGAGGCAGCGGTTGCCCCCAGGCCGGGAGGGACTGCCCGGATCCCCAGGTCTGTCAGCAAGGAGTCCATCACGTCGGTGGGAGCAGACTCGGGAGACGACTTTGTGAGTTACACCTTGCTTTGAAATCGGATTTCTCTGCCAGCGTTTCTAATACGGCCCTGCAGACAACCGTTTTAGCTGTAGTGTGTGAGACTTACTGTGGTGTCTTTGTAAGTGCACCTCTTAATGCATAAGTCATTAGCTCGGATGAACTTAAACACTGAAGAGAAAATGTTTGTATGTGAACCATAGTAGTTGTCGTGAGGCTTCTATTCCTATGTAAACGTGAGTTATAAAGTTGTTTCAATACAGAACATTGATAAACAGACACAAAATATTGAATGAAGCTGTAGTTATGCGTAAGATACCTATTTGTAAAATTAATTACTGAAACATAGAATCCCAGAAGGGTTTGGATTGGAAGGGACCTTAAAGACCATCCAGTTCCACTCTCTACCATGGGCAGGGACACCTTCCACTACCCCAGGTTGCTCCAAGCCCTGTCCAACCTGGCCTTGGACACTTCCAGGGATGGGGCAGCCACAGCTTCTCTTTCAGTAGCAAAACAAGCTAGATCTGGCCAGCTTTCATCTTGCCATGGATTCAGGTTTACTTCTTGGCTTCCTGGGACTGTTCCTACCTGAGACACTGTGTGTGTCTCTGCCAAAAACCTTGTGTGTGGTTTCGTTGCACTCAAAACTATTGTAGTTCCTCTCTTTCGTTATAAAGCGTTGTTTAAACAAGTGATGAAGTTCCAGGAGCGTATGGGTTAAATGAAACCCTGGAATGCTCTGGCACCTCTGCCCTGGATGGCTGGCTGTCACATTTTTGAAAGCCTGGATTAAGGCAGTGTCACCCCAGTGCTGGAGCCAGCAGGACCCACTGCAGAGCCAGCAGCAGGACTCTGTTTGCTGTCTGCAAAGTCAAGAAGTTATTTACACAGTTGAGCTCCAACTCAGTTTTTCTGAAGCTCAGCTGAAATTCCAGTTCTGTCAAGCAGAAAGTGGGAGCTTCTAATGGTTAAATACATTCTATAATGGAAATGCATTAGTCTTCTGTTTTGCTGAGTGTTTTTTTAGCACTTAACACATTGTCATGTAGAAATTCCCTCCGCCACCCTGTGACTTTAGAAACAGAAAACAAATAATGGCAGTGGCTGAAGTCTTGAGTGGTTTTCAGAAAAACTCCAAGAATTAGTTGTTTTATCAATATTCATTTAACTGCTCTTAATGTTGATTTTTATGGAGCAAAAGACGCCCCAGGAATCATCAGTTGGTTTTGCAGCGGGGTTTTTGTGGACAGGCTGCTGCATCAGGGCTGCAGTGAGCTTATCCCACCTGAAAACCATTGCTGCTTCTTTTCTCATTACCTTGATTTTCAGGAGTCTCCCTCGACCCTTCCTGGTGCCTGTGCTGCAGAGCCTGGTTTCCATTGCACCGTCTCCTCAGTGCCAGTTTGAACACACAGTTCTCAGCCCAGCTCCCTCCCCAAGCTCTGTGCTCCAGGAGCAGCCAGCCTGGCACAGCCCACTCTTTAAGCCCTCGCTGTTTTTCTCCTTTGGCATTTTTTACACGTTCTGCTGTGCTAGTACAACTTTCCCCTTATGTGAAAAACAAGTGTCATTCCTAGGTGGGAGAGTGGTTGTTATCCCAGAGTTAGTGTGTGGCATGATTGCTTTTTCTGAATAACTTACATGACTGTTGCTTTTCTCCCAAGGCTTCTGATGGAAGCAGCTCCAGAGAGGATCTTTCATCCCAGTTGTTCAGAAGAAATGAACAAATAAGAAAACTGGAGGTGAAGCTGTCTGGTATGTGTCCTGATACATACAAAACCTTGTTACTGCAGAAAATATTTTCCTTCGAGTTTAAGTGGTTTAATTTATTAAAAATACGTGGGTTTAGTGTTCTTTGAAAATTGATTTGTGGCAACCCTGTTGATTGACATCTAGGGAGCATCCAGTATTAGTGATTTTGTATGAGGATGACTGGCTCTGCTGATTTCACAACACATTTATGTGATTCCTTGGAACAGCTGGGATAGCTTTCTGCCCCATGTTTCAAATAGTGTCTGTCCCCATTTTATTTTTCATGTATGCAATGGTGTATGCAATGGTTTGTTTCTCAGAGTGTGAGCTTTTTGATGCTGACAGTAACACAGTGCCATCCTTAAAGAAGTGTGCTTGAAAATGAAGAAAAAGCAAAGGATTTAACATAAAACAGTCTTGAGGCTTTTTTCTTTCTAATTCCTTGTTCTGCAAAGCTGTAGTGAGGACTTGCACTAACACTGCATCCCTGTTGTAGGGAGGGGACCAGAGACCATGCTGAACTGTGTTACACTGCTGCTTCCCAAAGCTCATGGAAGGCCTGGGAAAATAGGGAAAGGTTACAATCAGCTCAGGATTATTTTAATTTGTTCTGGACACTTACCAGGCTCCAGTTCAAGAAAATATAGGATTCAGAAATGATTTCATGCTGAATTTGAAAGGCCAAAGTGCTCACCTGCTTGCACAAGGTAAACTTAAAAGTGGTTGAGGCTTAGCAAGAGAGAGGAAGGCTCTGATGTCAAGAGTTTTGTGCAAGCAGCCCAAGCAGTGAGTGAATCCTCCTTTCCATTGCACAGAAGCTTCTCCAGGGTGTGTGTGTACTTTATTTAGGTGTTTATTCCCTGCCTCCCATGTCAGTTGTGCTGGGTGAGTGTGAGGGCAGCGAGGGCAGTGCAGTCAGGGCTCAGCCTCGAGGTGCTGTGGGACTGGAACAATGAGCACAGGGGTGCAATGTCCATGAATTGCCCCTTCCTTGCTCCCTCCAATGCCAGAGACTTTTCCTGAACAGCAGTAAATAGATCACTGTTCTGGAATGAAGTAAAAACTGGGGGCAGTTGTTCATTCTCTGGTTCTGCCCTTGTCTGTGTGACTGACACCCCCAGGACTGGCCCTCCTGTCTGTGCCAACCCTGTGGACAGTACAGAACTGTTTGCTTGTGTTCATTGTTGTGGTCACCCAAGTTTTCCTCAGCAGGAATGATTTTCTGATTGAGAAAATCATTGTCGTTTTACCACTCATCCTTTTTTCTTTCTTTCCCCCTCCCTCCCAAAATGTCCTTTCCCAATGTCTGTCCATTCCTGGTCCGTGCTTCTCCTTCCTCACCCAAGATTATGCTGATCAGATCCGAAACTTGCAGAAGATAAAAGAGAAGCTTGAAAATGCATTAGAAAAGCATCAGGATTGTACGTACTTCTTTTCCTTTTTGTTTAGTTCTTTTAAAGTTGAAAATTGCTGTGGTTGGAAGGAAAGGGGTTTGGTGCACAGGTGTGTTAATCATTTCCTTTCAGACTGTGCACCTCTGTACTCTGTAGAATTAGAACATGGGGTTTTACCTTATTTACAGTGCAAAAAGGAGTCAGTGAACAAAGTTGTTATTATACTCCTTTTGCCAAATTTGGGGCTAACGTTCAGGAGAGACCTTTTAGAAAGCCACAGCTTTGTTTTAATCCAGCAAGAAGCAGTATTCCTGTCTCCTGTTAGCTTTGGCTTCTGGCCAGCGTGCAAGCAGCGTGAAGTAATGAGTGGCACAGCGTTAGTGCTGGAGTCAAGATGGGGCTAATTACTTGCAGAACAAGCTCTTTAAAGTTATTTATAACTTACAGAAAACTGAGAAGCAGTTTTAAAAGATGAGTTTTTAATATAGCTGGTGTTTCTCTGTTGATAGCCTCCATGAGGAAGTTTCAGGAGCAGAATGAAGCTCACCAGGCCAGTCGAGCCAAGATGGCTGAAGGAATGGCTTTGGCCTTGGAACAAAAGGACAAGGTAACAGCTTGAGCATGACTTTTGGCTCTCATGACCCTGATGTTTTAAGCAGGTGTTGCCATTAATTAAAATAATTGTTCAGCATTGTGTGTGTGAGTGTGCCAGCACTGAAGGAAGGAGGGAGCACTGAGTTCCATGCCAGAGCTGCTCTGACTGTTCTGACTGGTTTTAACAAGAGCCCACAAAAATTCCTAATGAAAGGTTAAGCTTGTGCTTTGATAAGATTAGTTGCAATAGACCTGTTGTCACTTTTATTTTACTTGCTTAAAGCTTACCTATTCAGGTAGCAAAAATGATTCCTCAGCCTTCAGCTACAAAGCACTGGCTCTTACTGTTGTTTTGCTGGTTTTGTTTAATCGTTACCACAGCTTAGTATCTGTGAACAATACACATTTTTTTTAAACCGTAATTAAATGTCTTTGAAAGTCTACAAATTGAATTCGATTTCTTTTTTCTTCTTTCTTTCTTGTTCAGGAGTGGATGGAAAAACTGGGTCAAGTTGAAAAGGTAATTAACCTCTGAGTTTTTGGGGGGGTTTAGTGTGTCTCTGTGTGTGTATTTGTAAACACCAGCCTGCACGCTCCCATCTCTATTGGAACTCAACTCTGTTCGGCCCTTTTTATTATTTGATCTTTGTTCAGTGGAAGAAGCCAATCATTTGCTTTTGTTACCAGCCCCAATGCTTCAGGAGGTGTTTCTGAAATTACTTTTCAGTGGGGAAGTAGAGAATGTTGTGATGGGAAAGTTGTCCTTCTGTAAGGTGGAACGGTAGTTTCCTTTGTTACAGAGGAGGCAGCTGGGATGCAGAAGGAGGTAGAGACTTTGTCTGAGGTCTTCCAGTGGGTCATCTGTTTCATAAAATAACTGAAATTGTTTGGTAGGGATTTTTTTAATACAAGATTTCGGTCTTGTAGTTGTTCCAAATGTTTAGCTTAGTCTGATTATGAAGACATTAAACATGCTACTATTTTTGTCCATTTTTGAGAGCTCAGTGTCAGTGATCAATGTTGGCGTTGTAATGAATTCAGATTTGTCTTTGTATGTTCTGAAGTTTGGTGGTTTGCACTGTGCCATGAATGTGGAGGGATTTCCAGTTCTACATGTAGCACCATCAGAGCCTTAAGGCTGCAAGACAAGATTCCTTTCCCAGAGAGTTTAACTAAACTCCTGTTGACTTGACATGAGAACACAGATATTCTTGGATTCCTTTTGTTTTTGTTCATTTATCAGGAAAAAAAAATGCTCCAAATACAGTTACAAGAAGTGAGGGAGCAGAGTTTGAACCTTTTCCAAAAACGAGATGAGATCGATGAACTGGAGGGCTTTCAGCAGCAGGAAATTGCCAAAGTTAAGCACATGGTAAAAATATTTCAAACTTTGTTTTCTTTCCTAACATTTTTACTAGAATACCAAATTAGTGGTAGTTCTGCATGCACTTTTTTAGCCTTTATGCTTGTACTGCCTTGGTCAGTGTCAAAATTCTGACAGTGGGTACTGAATATGATATTACAGAGTTTATTATTTAATTCAACTCATAACTTAGTAAAAAAGGCAAGTTTCAGTGAAAAGGTTTGTCAGTATTACTGGTCAGCATTACCTGTATTGCCAAAGATAACCTTGTAATATTCAGCTTTTGAAGAAGGAAGAGTCTTTGGGCAGAGCAGAGCAGGAGCTCGAGGCGTGTGCTCGGGAGCTGACCCACGCCAGGGCAGAGCTGCAGGAGGCCAGGAGCGAGGCCTCGAGCCTGAGGAAGGATCTGCAGGAGCTGCAGCAGCAGTCCTTGGAGCTGGAGGCACAGAGGTAGGGAGCTGCTCTGTCAGGGGAGCTGCTCTGTCAGAGGAGCAGTGGCTGCGTTTCCCCTGTATTTTTACTTTGTGCCCAGTTCTGTCTTTTTGGAAGAGTTTCTATATGTAGTGAGTTGACTGAATCATTGCCTTTGCTGTGCCCATGGGGATGTAAGTGCCAAGCCAATGATAGGAATACTTGTTTAGGGTTTTGTAAATTTCTTATGATTCCTTTTTTCATATAGATTGAATGCTTAATTGTCACTTTTTTTGGATAATGTATAATCAAGTAGTGGTTGATGGTGGCTGGTTTTAGGACAAAATTTTATTGTTGCTTAGTCCATTTTCATAAGCAGCAGAATTATCTGCTAAAGATTATTTTTCTGAAACAGTGTGTCACTTTTTTTTATTCTTTTTCTGTGAAGAGATGAACTAATGACTGCTGAGACAAATGCAGAAAATAAGATCACTGCTCTGGAGTTAAGAGAACAGGAGCTACAAACTGTCATTCAGCAGCTTTCTGTAGACTTGCAAAATGTAAGTTTGAGCTAAGTGAGATTTGATTCAAAGAGCTCCATTCTGCAGAAGTTAGATTAGATATCAGTTATGTGGTGTTGGAAATTTAAGTTTCAAAATAAGTAATTTCTCACAATTTTTAGGCTCGAGTTGCTGGTTCTGGTTGTGAGAAGAGACTGGAAGTGTTACAGGCAGAGCATGAATCTCTGAAGGTGGAATATGAGCAGCACAAGCAAAAGGTGAAGTGCTTTCAGATGCATCTGGTATTGCTTGTGTAAAGGTGCACACTTGGGTAATGTACCCCTTTGTGTAGCTGGAAATTTGCCATCTAGAAGATATTTTAGGGTTATATGGTCTTTTCAAATAGGACTTTCCTTTCTAATGGCACTTCTGAAAGTCAAAGCACAATGGATTAGCTGAAAGCTTCATGACAGAAAAGGTTCTGTGACTTCTCGTTCTCACAGATGACTTTTGAATTTGCTGAGAGAAATAAATTTACTGAACAACTGCAGGAAAAAGTGTCTTCCCTGGAAAAAAAACTAGAAAGGAATCTCTCAGGAGATGAACATGTGCAGGAGCTGCTCAAAGAGGTAATTATACAGTTATAGACTGCTTAGAAGTGCAATCTTAGTGACATTTATTTTTTAAGGACATACATTACTTCTCACCCATGGAAAGAATAGCTGATGATGTCATGCAGGCACATTTGTCCCTTCAGTGTGTTTTGGCACTTTGTCAGTGCTGGGCAGAACATGTGGGAGGCTACACTGAGCCTGTTTGTGTAGATCCTGCACAGATGTCTGTGTTGGCCTTTCTGCATGGTCTGTTTGGGCAATGCATCTGGCTGCTTAGAGGGAAAAGAGCAGCTTTTTAACATCCCCACAGGAGATGGGACAATTTGGGAGTTTTTTTGGTTAATCCTGGCAAGAACAGTGAACGCTTTTCCTTGTAGTTTGGTAAGGCAGTGGGACAGGGAAGGGAACTGTTTGCATGTAGGTGTGCAAACAGAAACTTGTATATTGAAAACCTGAGCCTCAGAAGTGCTAAGAAACAGCTGAAACCAGAAACTTGGCTGTGGTTAGTGCCCTTTCTCTCATTGCTTCTCCATGTCTTTCTCAGGCAGTGATGTTCCTGCTCAGAACTGGCCTGGAGCAATGTTTCCCCAGCTGGGTCTTGGGGAGGCAAGGGAATGTTTGCTCTTCCTTGGTCAGGCCTACAGTCACATCACCTTGGTGTTGCTGTGATAAAAGAACTTGGCTTAGTAAACTAGGGCCAGTTTAAAGTCCATGTAGAGGTACTAAAACATTTTTGAAAGGAACTGCCACAATGAGGAAATGTTTTTTGTAGTTTTGTTTGTGTATTTGCTGTGATGCAGGAGAAATTAAGCTTCATAAAAGATTTTTTTTTAATCCCTTAATCTTGGCCTGGATTACAAAATGATGACCAAGCTGTTGGTTAAGGTTTACATCTGAATTGTGGCAGGATGCCAGGGAATTTCCCATTCTTAATATAAATGATGTTATCCTCAGGGCAACAGGATCTATGGAGGCCCTATGCCATAGCATCAAACAAACTTGCTGGTTCCCAAGAGCAAAGCTGTATTGCACATCAAAATTCCTGCTCCATTCTAGTTTGACCTTATTAATGAAACAAAAAGAAAAATTTTAATTTAAAAAAATCCTCAAACCTAATCTCTTTGTCCATTCTTCCTCCTGTTCTTCACGTCAATGTAATCTTCAGAAAGCTGCTCTTGAGCAGAGACTGGCTGAGACCAGGCAGCAGGTAGTGACAGACAGAACACATCACACCCAGGCTCTGCACCGATTGGAAACACAGGTGAGGAGGTTCTAATTTCACTACAAATTCCAGCTGTTTTCATCCTCTTTGTGCCCTGTCCCTCCTCCCCTCGCTGTGCTGGTGCTCTCAGCCGACGTGAGCCTGCATGTCACATCTAGTCTTGAAAGGAAAGTGTCATTGCTCAGTGTCTCTGGTCACATCCCCACCTTCAGTGCTGGAGAGGGGCCTAAAGGTGGTGGCAGTAGAGATTTTGTGCAGATCCTCCCTGTCCTAAGAAACAAATAGCTGAAGTGCAAGCAGTGCTGGGGGTAGTGCTGTGATGATGAGTTTTTAAAACCAGCATGTGTCAAGTAGGCAGCCTCTCTGATCTCTGTGGTTTCGTGGGTTCAATGTTTACCTTCCCCTCCTGGGTCATCCTATATTATGCACATTTTTTTATAATAATATAGATGCCAATGGATAAGGAATTTAATGTATGGTGTTATTTTAGAATAAAGAACTGGAACAAAAACTACAGATTGCAACAGAAGCATTGAAAAAGAGCAAAGAAGCAGCTGCTGAGCAGGATCTGAAGATCCAGAAGCTGGTGAGTATCCTGCACGTTTCACTGACCAGGAGCAGATAATCTTCAGCATCCCCAGAGACTTTCACTTCCGTTTGTTTTGTTGCTCAAATGTTTTCTTACCTTTGTCTCCTGAACTCCTGTCAGTGAGTACATGACACTGCTGCCAAAGGAATAATATTCCTCAGTTGGAGTCTCATGGAATGGTGTCTGATCTTGTCAGAGCGTCAAAATAACATTTTATTAATGCAGTGTTCTTTATTTCTCATAAGCAAACTGATCTAAAGCATGAAAGAAGTCAACTGCAGCAACAGATTTCAAGTGAGAAACATCAGTATGATCAGAAAGTTACTGGGCTGGAGTCTCAGATTGCTGCTCTTGAAAAAGCTTGGGAGTTGGATAAAACAGCGACTCAGCACAGGATTGTAAGTGCAGAAACTATCCAGGGGGCCATGGGAGTCTTCACAAAATTATTTCAACACTGCTTGTAGAACTTTCTTGTCATCTGAATGTTCTTATCCAGCACACCTGGCATTATAATAGATCTCATACTTTGGGGAACTAAACATTTGATGTGTTTAATTGTTTGAACAAAGCATTAGAACAATTGTACTGAGTATTTAAGCAATCTTTATTTTACAGAGCCAGTTGGAAAAAGAAAATGGAAGTCTTAGCAGAAGCAGAGAAGAGTATGAGAGTTCTTTAAAACATCAAGAGTCTGAACTGGACAGGCTAAAGGTGAGGGCTGAACTGGGCAGTGACATTGGCTCGTACCGAGCGGAGGCTGGGGAACAGGGAGCAGCACAGTGTTACATTCGGTGCTTGGAGGCCCATTACATTCAGGTTACAGGTACTTGGGGCTGCAAATCATCTTTGGTACTCCATAGAAACATGTTTGAGAAGCATTACAAAGGGCTGACCCTTTTCTGAACCAGAATGCTTGGGTCTGCCTAAATCAGGCAGAAATAATACAATCCCGTATTGTCAGGCGTGAAGAGCTGGGAAATCCTGTTAGCAGTGATGAATACAGAATGGTTCAACATCAAATTCCACTCATAGTGTTCAAAGCAAAAAGTTAAACACTTAAATTGGTCTGGTATTTACATCTTACCCAATTTTGACTGTAATTTTAGATTGTTGAAAGTTTTCTGTAGCTACTCTTGGACGCTCAATCGGAATAAAGATCAGTTGTAGCAAGGAGCTGCTTCTTTGTAATAGAGACTTCAAGCTGAAAGACCTTTTCAGCATTGGGTTTGTTTGGCTCTTACATCGGTTCTGTATTGCTCTTGCATGTGCAGATAGCAGCAGTCAGTAAAACAAAACTAACTCTCATTTGGAAATTGTGTCAGAACCCTCATAAATCGAGTCCTAATCAACTGGGGTTTAAAGATGAAAGACTTGACTTGATTTTTAGTTGTCTCACATAACCTTTGTTACTTCTGGTTTGCAGAATGAGTTGAGCAGTAGAGAGACTGTCAGTGTGGAAATTGCCAAAGCCTTGGAAGAAACACGGAAACAGAGAGAGGAATTACAGCAGGAGGTTGGTCAATACTGACGGTCTGAAATGTATTTGGGAGCTCCCCACCTTTCACAGAAAGAAACCTATTCATTCTGGTTTGTTCCCTTCAGTGCCTGTATCACATCTGGGTCCCTCTGGAGCACAGCAGGTGTAAAATTGTACACTTCCTCTTAGGGAAGAGCTTGTATCCAGTAACCAAATGTCAATTCTAAGTAGTCTTGTTTTGCTCTTCCTGCATAAAAAATGGTGGATAACGTGAGCTTGTGTTTGCTTAAGGTAGGAACTGCCAACTGAGCAAGTTTGACTGAAGTTAGTCCCATCTTTTGGTTTCTTTATTCTTCTGGTACAGATGTAGGTCTGGGCTTGCAGGGGTAGAAGGGGTGTAAGGCCATCTCCAGTTTTGCTCGGTGGCTTTTGCAGCTGCCACCTGCTGCCTGTGACAGTCTGTGATGGTGGCACAGGGTTCATCAGAAGCTAAGTGTGGTTTAACTCTTCCAGTATTAACTTCACTGCTTTTTGCTGAGGTCAGCATTGTGGAGGTGGTGCCTGCTGAGCCTCTGAGGTATGTTGAAATCTTTCAGTGTCCTCCTCCTGTTTTAGATCTTTAATGACTTTGTTTCTTTGTCCACTTTGAAGGTTTCACATCTGAATGCTCTAATAAAGGAGAAGGACCAACTGATTGATGAAAAATGTGATCTGCTGCTGAAACAGAAGGAAGAACTAAACCAACTCAGTCAAGGTTAGACCAAACAAGTCTCCTGTATCCCAGACAGCTCTGTCTAAGGACAGTCTCTAGTGCTGGCCTTGCCTGGTAGATTGTAATATTTCTGGATTTCTCTTCCATATTTAATCTGTTAGAACTTTCAAAATGGTTTATCCTTTGATAAAAATTGGACAGTCTCTCTTCTGTGTCCTTAAAAACAAAACCACTTTTTGAAATTAAATTCTTATGTTTACACACCATAAAATCACAAATCTTCTATACTTTTTGTTAATTTTTGTTTTGCACAAAACATGAAATGAAGGCTATAGATTAAAAACTTATGCTTCTATGCACCAGTTTAAAAATTGTGCTTGCTTGATAAAGAGCAGCTGCAAACTGATACTCCACAGTCATACTAAAAATTTAGTGCAGTCATCTCATTCAGTTCCTAATCCCACTGGTTTTGTATGTTGCCAATATTTGGAAAGGGAATAGAACTGTGGCCTCTTGTTGCCCCATTCCCCTGGGGAGCTGTGTGTCTGTGGCCATGTGTCCCCACAGCTCAGCCCCAAGTGATCCTGTGCAGTCACAGCACAAGTCACACAGACTGTTGATGGGGGTCTTTTAATTGATAATTATGTTATTATATATTAAAGTCATGTATATGTACAAATGTATATGTATAAAGTTTGGCTGCTCCTTTGCAAAAACGTGTGTGGCTTAAATTCCCCTGTTTTTCTGTCTTCATGACAGAGCAAGGAAGAAGGTCAGGGTTTATTTTCTCTGTAATTTGCTTTGTTTAAGAAAATGGATTAGAAACTCCCATTGGATGTGGAACACTGATGCTAAGCAGGTCTCTCTGTTCTCAGATCACGAAGCTGCCTTGCTGCAGGTGAACCAGTTGCAGTCTGACATAGAAACCAGTCAGAACCAAGCAGTGGAGAAAGAGGAAATGGCAAGAAAGGAAATTGAGGAGCTGAAGTTGCAGGTACAGGAGTGCCTGTTGGCCAGAGAACATGAGAAAGATGTGAGTGCAGTTGCAAATCCATTCTGTCAGACTTCCAGGGAAACAGGCAGGTGTTCAAGAGCCCCCCAGTTCTGTCCTGCCTGGTAACACATTCTGGGAGCTGTTTGCTCAGGACCTGCAACCCCAGCAGTGTAGAACATCGTTGTTTGTTGTTCCCTATCTTCCTAAAGAAGGCTGTCCTGTCAGATCTGTGGCTGACTTATGAAAGACAACTCCTTACTTTATTTGACTCCTAAAATATCTTGAGAAAACCATTATGAGACCAATGAGACAGAGACACAGAAGTAATAAGTTGTAGCCAACTAGATTGCCACTAATGCTTTCTGGTTTAAAAAGCATCCACCACCACCCCTCAAAAACAGCAACCAAAAAGAAGTCTGGCTTTCTCCCTAGGCAGTGTTCGTGGGCTGATTATGAACTGTTTATTTTTACAGGTTTTAGAACTGGAGGAGTCAACGAGGGCCTTGAACAATGAGCATTTCCCTTCTCCAGAAAATTGTGTGGTGGAACAGAATGGAGAGGTGGCAGCTGCAGATGTCATTCAACTTCAGAAGGATAACAGAGAGCTGGAACAGCAAGTTGCTGAGAAAAACAAGGTGAACTGAAACAGCAGAAACAGCTGGTAGTCTTTCCCCTTTTAATTAGGAAGCCCAGTAATTGGTGCTGTCCATGCTGCAGTGTTAAAAAGACAGGCATGTCCAATTTGAATCCAGTGTGCTATGAGTAAATGTTTTTCCTCTATTTGTACAAGGATCTACCAACCATGGATAAAAACTGTGGTGAGAGCTGTATGAATCCTTACCTTGAAGGAAAGATGCACCAAATTATACTACCTACAGCTTTCCTGCAGCTTTTGTGTGAATTCAGTTCATTCTGCAGTGCTGTCCCGTGAAAGCCCAAGTGTTGTGTCACGTGCCTGCTGCTGTGTGCCACTGGCAAGGCATTCAGGTTGCTTCTTCAGAGCTGCCAGCATTGGCTAATGATTGTTTCATTCATTACTCATTTGTTGTGGGTTTTTCCAGATATCTGGGGGTCCTGACAATGAATACTGTGTTAAACTGTCCTTTGCTGTGCTTACAGATGATAAAGCAGCTGCAGCAAAGAATGACAGAACTCAAGAAAACCCTTCAGAAAGAGCTGGTAAGGGTTGTGTTTTTTCAGTCTCATCAGCTGGCACTTGCTGACAGGTCCTTGTAGTGTCGTTGCAAAAGCTTGACTGCTAACTCCCCTTTAATTCCTCGTGCAGGTTTTCCTCTCCCAAGAAAAAAAAATCTATTTGAAAAAAACAGAGGTTTTAAAATTGTTATTTTTGTTCTGAGCTTGAAAATTGTTTTGAAGAAAGCCCAGGTTTGAAAGGCTCAGAGCATGTCAGTGACAGGAGAAAATTACCAGGGGATAGTTTCTAGCACGGAGCCAGTTCTGTGGGGGTTTGGGTGATGTACACATAACACAGCAAACAGCTCCTGCCCTGGAGTGCAGGGAGAGCTGGAGACACTTCTCTGCTGTGACCCCATGAAGGATGAGAAGCTGTTGATGCCCAGGTTGTACCCAGCTCTGAATACAACCCTCTGTTAGATATCCTGAACCCAGATGCTCTCTCAGTGCCAAATGGACAGTCTACAGTATATTTCTCTTTTTCTGGTTTTCTTTTTTTGTTTGTAGAAAATCAGGCCTGACAGTGAGGTACCTGAGCTACGTGAGAAAGCAAATTCTGAAGTGCCTAATGCTTCTGTGACTGTCACCAACAACTCGGATTTGAACGACTCGAGGGAGATAAACTTTGAATACCTTAAACATGTTGTACTAAAATTCATGTCCTGCCGGGAGTCTGAGGTAAGGGGTGTCACTTACCTTCTCTTTCTATGCCTGTCTTTCTCTAGAAATTGCTGCTAAGGACACTTTATGCCAATTCCATAATTTTACACTTAAAAAGTGTACAATGAGGGCCAATGAAATGAAATGGCTAACAGCAATGTGTTTGGAAGTACAGATTATTATCAACCACCTGAAAGGGAAATGTAAATTTTTAAGAGGTAGTTACGCCTGGATGTTAAAGATCTGCATCTACAAGAGATTCCTTCTGCATTGCTCTGAAAAGCATATGGATTATGTAATTAAAATGGCTGTACATTGAAGAAGGAAAAAAAAACCCAAGAAAAAAGGACATATACCACTTGCTGTTGGTCTGTAAGAAGTAATTCCTTGTGCATTTGGAGCTCCCTCCTGTTTTACAGTGTGTCAAAAGAGCCAACAACAGTTAATTGCAAGTCAGTGGGTAAGGTCAGAAAATAATCCTACAGCTTCATGATATCCCGAGTGCTTGACTGCTACTCACTGCTCTGTGTGCCCCATTTAGAGTATTACCAATATGGAGTGAATGTACCTCAGTGTGTATTTGAAATGATAGGATTCTCTCCTGCCTACATTCTGGTTTGATCAACTTTTCAAAGCTTAAAAAGCCAGGAGCCACAGGAGCCAGGCTGCTTCTCTGTTCTGACTAACTAGGCTCCCCATTTGTCTTCTTTCTCCAAAACATGCAAACAATTGTTAAAGAACAGAAAGCCAGGAAACACAGACAGAAGAAGTAAGATACAGGCCATCCCAGTCCATTGGAACTGGGGATAATGGGAGGCTGCTGGTCTGCTGAAATCTGTGACAGACCTACAGAAATCTGTGCTGCACCACAGTCCAGAGTGCAGAGCCTGAGAGCATCATAAGCAACACACCCCTGTGGTTTCTTTCAGGCATTCCATCTCATTAAAGCTGTGTCTGTGTTACTGAATTTTTCACAAGAGGAAGAAAACATGCTCAAAGAAACTTTGGAGTACAAGGTAAGAGTTCTGTGCCATGTGTAGTCTCTAATGGGACTCCCAACAGATGAAATGAAAATTCCTAGATGCTGGGAGATCAGAAAAAGTGTCTTTTCCAAATGTTAGCTACAATAATAAATGTGATTTATTATTAAAATGTTAGCTGATCACATACCTGTGTCAGAAATTGTCATTTCAGTAAGGGAAATAGCAGCTTTCTGATGCTCAGAGGAGTTCCAGCAGAGTTTTGCCCAGTGGATTTGGTCTGTGGAGGGAAGCTGGAAGCTCCTTGCAGGAGCACAGTCAGTGTTTTAACATCAGGGAGACGAATTCTGGGTTTGTTCTTTTGACATTGGGCTCAGACACCAAGATCTGTGTCTCCTTTCCATGGCATGAGATCTGCATTGTCCCTGGCTGTTGGTGGTTAGGGAATGTTCAGTAGTGAGAGCTGCCTCAGCTCCCTCCATGTCCCACATCATCCCTGCCCACTCAGGGAGCTGGGATGTTCAGTCTGCAGCTGAGATTTCTTCACCATCTTGGTCAGGGAACACTTTAATACTGCATTGACTAAAGGCACTGCTTTTAAATGATTGTAGAGTTCTAATATGAAATTATTTTAAAGGAATATATGTAAATGTAATCTTCAGTCATCTTCACCCGTGGGAAGACTTGGTCTAGAGTCTGCAGCATTCTGATTTATAAATAGTTCTTTCCATCAAATGATGGGGACATGGCTGTGTATTGTATTGTATTGTTTCACATGTGTGAAGTGTGAGCCCAGTGTGGTGTGTGTTGTGCTTTTGTGTCCTAGATGTCCTGGTTTGGGTCAAAGCCATCCCCTAAAGGCAGCATCCGGCCGTCTATCTCGAGCCCAAGGACTCTGTGGCCTTAAGGGAACCTGAAGGTGGGGTCAGCATCCAGGCACTTCTTTCTGTGAAAAGAACGCTGAACACACTGCTCCAGGTGTGTCTTAATCACTGTCATTGCAGTATTTTGTACGAGAACTTCTGGCTCTGTTTACAAAACTGATGCTGTGCAAGGAGAAATTTTCACTGCAGACTGCCACACCTCTGGACTGCATTCAGGGACCTCGGTGTCTGTGATGGGAGCCAGCTCCTTGTGCTCACCAGTCCTGTGTTCTTGGCTCCAAAGGGTAATGACAGCCTCACTGACCACGGTGCTGTGGGATGGTGATTCCAGCTGCTGTTCCAGGGTGCTGGAGGGGAGTGACTCCAGGCACAGAAAAGCTGCTTGTGTGGCTGTGGGAAGCCAGCAAGGAAAAACGTGTTGGCAGAACTGTGTTGAGTGTGTGATGGTTTGCAAAGCCTTTCACGGGACAGGAGCAGGAGCTTTAACCAAAAAAGAACTCTGCCTTGCCTTCTTATACTGACATAACTAATGGTTGGCATTTTTTCATATCACTGTGTAATTTAAGGTGCACATATCCTGGCCTGCAGCCCCCAAGGCTGCATGTTGATGATGATTATTTAATTTGAGAGCACAACTTTAGAGTTGTCTGATTTTACTTTTCTTAAAGAAAAATAATATTTAAAATGGTCTGAATTCTAGTACCTAATCCTCAGTCGCCTTTAAAACTAATCCATTAGCCTGTTCCATGGGTTGTTAGCAGTGGGAAGAAGGGGTAGGAAGCTATTTTAAATTTTTAAAGCTAAAGTTTAGGTATTGTAAATCCACATTGAAAAATAGCTTTTATTTAAAAAAAAAAAAATCTAGTGACAAAGGGTGAAGAATATTGGTACTAAACACTTTATTTTTTTTTCTTCCAAGTCTGCTAGCAACAAATCTTCATAACCAGGATCTGCCTCTTTGGTTGTGGTTTTCTGTACTTCAAATACTGATGCTTAGAAACTGTTATCAACATGTTAACTGTGTCCTGACTACATGGTAAAAGAAATGCTGCTCACGAGGGTTTTGAGTGCAAAATTCAACTCTTAGTGAACAAATCTTGGTTCCAGCAGCTTGTTTTCCTAGTAAAACCATAGGGAAAGGGGACCAAGGTGGCACATGCCTCACTATGGAAGCAACATTTTGCCCATAAACACTATTGCAAAATCTGGATCCAAATGGGAAGCAGCAATAAGTCTGACTTCTTAAAAATGAGACCTATTTCCAAAAAACTACACGAGTATGGAATTCAGTGAGCAGGCTGCAATTCTGGGAATTCTCTTAGAAGGAGGTTCATGTTACTAACAATACTTCTATTAAATATATTCAGGATACTTCAACCTTCTCCAGTGGAGATGCAGTCACTGTTGAGGTGTTTAACTTTGCTGACAGGGCTCTGCCTGACCGTGGAGTGGCTGTGGAGATGCAGAGTTGGAGGTACAGCAGGTGAGCTGATCCTGCCTCTGTGCACACCTGTGCTGTGCCCGAGGGGAAACCTCCTTCAGGGCAGGTCAGTCAGCAGAGAGGTGAATGTGCTGTGTCCAGATGATCCAGAGCCCAGCTGGCCTCCCAGGCAGCCACGTCCCTGGAGCTGTTACCAGGTACTCCCAGGAGCTGTTACCTGGGTACAGGTGACACTCCTCAGCTTAGGTTTATCTGAAGTTAAGAAAACCAACAGGATCTTTTGGTACACTAAAGCTTGTCCCAACAGTCTTTAGTAACTGGATCCATGGCACTTCCAGAGGATAGAACAGTTCATGGAATGTTTCAGCTCTGCTCGACTGTGAAAATAGACAATCAAAAAGTAGATTTATCTCAAGTCTTTCTACTGAGACACAGCAGGGTGGAGTAACCCTGTTTGTTTTGAGAAGATTTTATTCTCTGAGGTCTTTTTCTTTCAAATGTCCCTTTGCCCAGCCCTGTTTCTGTGGGACCAGGGGTCAGGACTCCCTGGCTCAGGTTGATGCCTGCTGAATGACTAATGGGTTTATGTTGATCTTGGCTTGAAAGGTTACTGAACAATAAGGAATGCAGGACAGGCAGCCTGGAATAGAGTGACAAAATCCTAGGTTATATATTCACTAACAACTTCAATTTCAGATCCCAAAGCTCATACAGGATCAACTTACCATAAACTAGTTCTTAAGTGTTGAATTTTCATTAGATATCAGAGCAAGACTGGTGTGTATACTTGTATTAAAAAGCTAATGCACTTTCCCTTGTCTCAGAACAGTGGTTATACATAATCCTTTCTATGGCCATTGGATTTCTTTTCTTCTATGCTGTAAATATGGATTATATGATGAGACACTATGAAATTTGTGGTGCAATACATTTTGGATCAAAACCCTAATCTTGACTTCCTTCTCTTTATAGTTCTGGTTATCTCCCCTGGGATTCTATAGCCATTTAAAATAGAATTTTAAAGCATGACCCTTTCCAGGGTAAGGATGGGTGTCCCAGCTGTGCCACCAGGGCCTGTCTCCCAGGGAGCTGTGCCAGCAAGGAGGTGGAGTGCTGCTGCCTCCAAAATCCCCTCTCAGCAGGAACAGCTGCTGCTGCACTTTGAGCAGCTGATGGAAACAGGACTGGGTGGGGCACGGCCTCCCCAGCAGCTGCTCCCTGGTGCCAAAGGGCAGGAGCCCTGCCCAGGGGCACAGCCACGGCTTGAGGAGTCGTGTCCTTCTGTCTGGGCAAAGCACCAGACCTCTGATGCAAAGGACACACTAACACATCAATTACAAGTTCTGGAGTATCTTCTTGACTTTCTAGCACAGACAAAAATATAGAAGTCTAACCCAGGGTGATGATGTGTTCTATTCACTGCATCTCAGAAGTCTTGATTGGAACAGCTACATGTGGTCTCACTCCCTACATCCTGGATTTGAGAACAAATTCTGTAAAGGAGCTGGAGTTAGGAGCAGTCATGCAAAGGTGGACACTTAGCTTGGACTTGGTTACTGCTGGCCTGCTTTGGAATAAGTGTCAGACATATGGTTTAGCTAAAAATAAATTAACTCATGTGATCCAAGAACTTTATTGATGCAGCAGGCACTTCACTTTACATTAAACCAACCCAGAGTCCAACCAAGGCCTTCTGTCCCATGTACAAACCCACCATTCCAACACCCCCTTCTCCCACCACCAGCTGCAGGATCTGGCTGGCCTGGACACAGCTACCTCAGAACTAAGCAGGACAGGGGATCGTGTATCACCACACCTGGATAAAGCAGCATCTGAAACACCTGTTCACTTACAGTAATAGGAGGCAGGACAGTGTCTTCTCTCTGCCTGTTAAAGAAGGGAGCGGGAGAATGTCGTGGCTCCTGGATGTGATAGTCGGAATATGCAGGAATACCTTTACTCTTTCCCCACCTTTAAGGTTAAAAGCATTCCAAGAGGAGGTTACTGTAGGATTTCAGTAGATTGTAATCTCTATAGATGGACCAGTGTTGTTTCAGCTCACTCCTTCTGAGTCCAAACCTGACCGTCGTCTCTGTCCAAGTTAACAGTCTTTAAACAGTCTTTCTTGCTGTAAGAACTCTTACTATGGAGCCCAGTCCTCCTACTGCCAGTGCCTGTGGGAAAGGAGAGAGGTTAGAGTTACTGCAACCCACACAGAACAAACATCTGAGTGTTTAGCCACGGAAAATGTCATCCTCCAAAATCTAACCATCTTTTGGATCTCGAGGACACCAGTGCTGCACATCACTGATGAAGCAGAATGTCTCACCCGCCGTGTCCCTGAGCAGGAGAGGAGGAGGAAGGGCTCGTTTCAGTTTAATTTGTGTCCCTCAGTGTAAATGACATTTCCTTCCGAAGTCTAGAAGATGGAGGTGATTATGAAAAAATAAATATTAAAGCTGACTGCTGAAAATGGGGTGTTTACTTTGCAGCTACAATTCCAACAGAGCCCAGGGGTATCACAGTGTATGGAACCAGAGCAGGGATGAGCAGTATGAGACAGGGGAACAGGTGACTGGATGAATGCAAAGCACCCCTTCAGAGCAGAACCTGCAGGTGCTGCAGGCACGTAAATGTTCTGAGCTGCCAGACCTGCCACAGCCCTTTTCCAGAGGACAGACTGGTACTACCACCGAGCTGACTCCGCTCTGAGCAAGCCACATGTCCTACTAGTAGCACCACACGAGAACACAAGGCTGTAAACCCTGCCCAGCCTACTCAGCCCTGCCTTGCTCCTTTCACAACAGAGGATGAGCCGCCTTACGTGTGCCCACACGCTCTGAGACCCGTCACTGCTCCTGTCAGGGCGTGTTGTGTCACCTCCCACGCTGGGAGCACCCACCCACAGTTACCTGAAAATACCCCGGTGGAAACAACAGGGAAAAAAGAAAAAAAACAAAAAGCAAGCAGAAACATGTTCTTTGCTGTCCTGAGAAATCCCCTCCTCCCTTGTCAAGGCTCTGCAAAGCTGGTGGCAGCTGCCAATAGCTGGAGTTACACTACACCAGCTCTGCATTTACCACCACGGGAAAAAGCCCTGCACCTTGTGAAATGACACCGTGTTTGCAGCAGCTGCCCTGCCCAGGGAGGGCATTCCCAGGGATCAGTTTTCCTGGGAGGAGCACTGATAGCCTGGGCTGCAGCTAAAACCCCTGCAGTGGGGAAGAGTTCACTTGGATTCCTGCCCAGGGGCAGTGGCACCCAGCAGCTGCTCCTGGGATGTGCCTCAACCTGGAATGTGCCCCATCCCACCACAGAGAGGGAAGAAGGTCCCACAGTCAGCTGCTGAACACATCCCGCGTTCCCCATCTCACATTCCAAAGAAACAGAAGAGGCCCACTCTGGACCCCAATGGAATCTTTTTGGAGACCTCAAAAGCCTCTCCTGGGCAAACCAAACGGTTTTGCTAAATCCTGTGACTCAGACAATGAAAACTATCAGATCTGAGGCAGGCTGGGCCCCCCTGGGCCGAACACTCACTGCAGAGGCAGCTGCTCCATCCATCCAGACACTTCCCCACTCCCTCCCTTCTCCTCTGCAGCCGCTGCAGGCGTCGGGAGCCGAAGGCAGCACGAGGCCTCCTCCAGCACACACTGCCCTGTGCCCGTGGCCAAGGGCAGGGTTTGAAATAAGGAAAAGGCTTTGTGAGTCCAGGCTCAGAGACTAAAGATAAAAGGAAACACTGTGCTCCTCAGGGATGAGGCCCTGCCTGCACCTGATTCTCTTGCAGGGGCCCTCCCAAAACCACTGACCAGGGACCTGCGAGTGTGGCTGAGCCAAGAGTGCCCTGAACACGTACCTTTTCGTGCCACTGAAGTAATATTGCACTGCTGTTTTCTGTTGGCTTTTCAAATCCTTTATAAATGTACTTCATTAACAAGTCAACACCATTTCTGTCTAAGGAATTCACCGCTTGTTCTATTTCACTGCTTTTAAAAGATGTGAGGACTTTAAGCATCGTTCCCTGGGCCTGCTCCTGAGAAGACAAGGAAAGGAAAGGAATCTGAGAACCACAAGAGCTGGGAGCAATTCCAAGACTCGTGTCTGAGAAGAGGTAGCCACGTTCCAGGCTGGGCTATTTCTGTAGGTGATCAGTTGAGCAGTCCTGGGGTTAAAGGAGGAGGAAGGGGAGAACGCCCGGGCGTCACCCGTGTGAAGACACAGCCCGTCACCGCGGCAGCTCATTAAGCACGGCGGGAGCTGATCAGCCCTCCGGGGTGACACGGTCACCTCCCAGCTCCCGACCCCCCGGCCCCGTTACCTTCATCGCCTGGTTCCTGGTGTTGCCGGGGGAGCTGCGGATGGCGGTGTGGAAGGCTCGGAGCGCCTCCCCTGTGCGGGGGGTCAAGGACTCAAACCCTCGGTACCGGGGCGAGCCGGCCACCGGACGGGGGTGGCTCGGGGGCGGGCCGGGCCCGGGCGCGCTCTCCGCCCGCACTGGCGCTCGTGGCCGGTCCCGCCTCCGCCCCCCGGGGCTCCCGGGACCCCCCGGCCCCGCACCGTTTTTCCCAAAGGATATGCCTGAAGCAGCGCTCCACCTCGGGTGCGTCATCGGGCTCGGCCGCCGCCGCCTCCCGGAGCTCCTCCACGAAAAGCGGTTCTCGTCGTACTGGTCGATGTCGAGGCGGCGGAAGCGGGCGGAAGAGGGTGCTCGCGCCAATTCCCCGCCCGGGACGGGCACCGGGGCCCGGACGGGCTCGGGGAACGGGAACAGGACAGGAACAGCATCATCGGCAGCGCCCGGCGGAAGCGGGAACCCGCGCTCCGCCCCGGCGGGCAGGGACGGAGCGGGGGGGCAGGCGGGAAGCGGGGCAGGACGGGGAGCGGGGCAGTTGACGGGGAGCGGGGCAGGGACGGGGGCGGCACCGACGCGCGGCTTTATTAATGACACAAAAGAGCCTGGAAAAAATCCGAACGATGACTTTAATGTACAAATCCCGTCGCTGCAGCAGGTTCGCGGGTTTAACCGGAATCCCGAGGAAAACGGAACAGACCGGGAACGGGGAACAGCCCTTCGACCGCTTTATTGGGATCCACGTAACACTCGGACAAGGCCCCGGCACGGGCAGCCCCGGCCCCGCCGCACGCCGGGCACGGACTTTGCTGCTGAAATTTCTTAAAACTTACCAAAACAAAAAGCTGAACAAAAGACGGGCCCGAGCAGCTCCTGGAGCGCGGGGTTAAAGGAATCAGTTCATCTAACCCAGGACTACATGCAGTAGTACAAATTTCAAGGACATATTACAAATACTCTGAAATTAATCTAGGGGAGGGGGAAAAAAAACTTGCTACAGACACCATAATACACAATAAATTTAGATAATTTAAAAATAAAAAAGGCAAGAGGCAGCATTTCAGCAGCAAAGTGCTCAATAAAAAGTATATTGTAAAGGGGCAGGACAGGGAGAGGAGAGAGCAGGCAGGTGAGGGCTCAGAGGAAGTAGGGCGTGGTTGTCCGGGGAGGAATGACACGCTCTGAATCTGGAACTGCACGGAATAACTTTGGTTCTCTTGTATTTACATCTTTGAAGACCATGATGGAGGCGATGTTCCCACAGCGGTAGCAGTAGTTGGGTGCTGACCATACCGTGACCAGCTTCTCATCAAACATGAACTTGTAGCCTTCGTGGACGAGCTGGTGTGCTCTGCAGATCAGCTTCAGGTTGTTGATGTGGACAAACTGCAAGGGAAGGGGGGAGGTCAGTGTGCCCTGAGCCGCTCTGCCCATGCAGGGTGCTGCTCCAGCCCTGGCACAGCTGAGAACAGCACAGCACTTGGAGACCTGAGCAGTGAGGAAACCTGGGCTGTGAGGAACACCACGCAATCCGGGCAGCAGCCACAATGCCAGGGCTGTGCCGTCCCCAGGCTCGATCCTTCCTGAACACGCTGTGCCAGGGCAGAGCCTGGCAAGGCCAGCGTGACAGAGCCCTGAGGAGTCTACTCACTGCTCTCCAAAGAAACAAAATTAACTCAAGAATTGTTACGAAAAATGGTATTTTTCTGTTAAATCCTTTGGAAAGCATTCCACACAAAGCCCAGGGCACACCAGTGAGTCTCACCACATTACACTTTTCAAAAGCAAGGTCAGTGTTAGCACACCTGACAGTTGTATTTGTGCTTTTAGGTTCAAATGGCTCATTTTTTCCAGCTCGTGCAGGCAAAGCTTCCCCATCAGCAGGACCTGCTGCCAGAGGTGTGACAGGGGAGCTCATGGCCTGGCAGTGCCTTGGTCCACTCCAACCCCCCTGGGCTCTGCAGGCACCTCCCCCAGCACAGTTACCTCGTTGGTGACCTTGGCCCCGAAGAGCCACCCTGCCCCACGGGGGCTGATGGCCCACGTGTCCACGTCCTCGGGGTCCGACCACACCAGGTCACAGAAGGCGCCTTTGTGGGGGATCTCCTGGTTCCGCTCGATGGTCCGGATCTGATCCAGGGTCTTGATGTCTGGGGAGAGGCCCCCGTGCACACACAGGATCTGCTCGTCTATCAACTGCAGGGAAACCACCCGTGTACAGGCACTCAGCACTCGCCCAGCCCAGCCCCGGACAGGCCCCAGCCCCACAGCTCCCCCCAGACTCTCTGCTCCCCGTTCCCAGGTGGTGTCTGCACTTACAGCTGCGATGGTGAGCATGTCAAACACTTTGGTGCAGTATCTCCAGGCATTGGCGTTCCCGTATTTGGTTTGGCACTCGTCTGTGGGAGAGAGTGTGGGATTTCATGGATCAGAGAGGCAGAGCAAACACTGAGAGCACAACTTGTGAACTCAGTGTGTCACAGGAGCCCCACACTGGGTCCTGCTGCCGGGGGGCTCAGCCCCCCCACCAGGAGGGGCTGAGATCTGCCTCTGACTCAGTCTCTGTCTCTAAAATTGAATGTGGCACCAAAAACTGAACAGCAACCTCGCATGCCAGAGGCAGAGCAACGAGATGTGCCTTAAACACATTCCAAACACAGCCACAGCCACATGAACGAATGAGAACACCCGAGTTCACTGACCCCGTCCCCCCAGCAGAGCCCTGGGCACTCACAGGGCTGTCAGGGCAGAGGTGCCCCAGGCATGGGGCACTCACCATAGAACCCGTACACCTGGGTGATCTGCCTGCTCTCGTGGTTGCCCCTCAGCAGCGTGATGCGGTCGGGCCACTTGGCCTTGAGAGCCAGCAGGTACGTGAAGGTCTCCAGGCTGTAATAGCCCCGATCTACAAAGTCCCCCTGGGGGCAGAGACACCGTACATGGAGCAGCAGTCCCACAGCAGAGCACACAGGGACACAGCCCCCCGAGCGCTGCAGGGAGCCAGGATGTGCTGGGTGCCTGGGACCGGCTCTGTGGGCACCGGCAGTGCCGGGTGTGATCCCGGCCCTGGCA
>NW_021940039.1:876611-880846 GCF_001715985.3 Manacus vitellinus | reverse complement strand
ATTTCCTACAGCTGGAGAGTCCCCTGGGGTTGATTTTGCCCCTGGACACCCCTGAGGGACAGGGGCTCTGCCTGCACAGGGTCTTGCCAAGGGCCAGTGGCTTTAAGGCACTACTGGAGCTGGCACCACAAAAGCTCCCTCTGGACTCAGTTCAATGTCTTATCTAATCCCATGGATGGGATAAGGATCACAGTTAAAATAAAAAGACCAAATTCCAATTAGATTTTTTTTTATAAGGTGTAGGCTACTTTTCAGTCTTCAGAAAACTGGTCTGTTTCATGTGAGACTTTAATAAAGCTCTTGAGAAGTTTAAATACTGCAAGAAAGTGTGCCTGTAGTTAAGCCAACCTCCCCCCTCACTACTGCAGGTCAAGGGTTCTGATGGATAACCTCTGGATAACTCCCTCCCCCAGCTCAAGAAAAGCTGCCCCTTTGGCAGTTACTCAGGCTGGATCCCCCCTTCCTTATCAGGATGTTGCATCATACAACTGCAGTGAGGGCAAAGTCCACCAGCTCCCTTCAGAAACAGGGAGTCCCAGCTCAGTCCAGCTCAACAGATGCCCAACTCCTGCTTTCAAACCTCCCAACTCTTTTCCTTTCCAGCTTTATCCACTCTAAACTCAGGGCTGTGCAGGAAGACTCATCCCCCCCAGGTACAGCTGCTCCCCTTTCCATGATCCCATGAGTGGTACCTTGAGGGGAGAGCTGCATCCATCCCTCAGGGTAAATGCAGCTCCTGGATGGAGCTGCTGTGACTGGGCAATGGAAATCACAGAACTAGAGCAGAGTCCAGTGTAAATAACAAATTTATTGTGGTCACTCCAGGTAGAAAAGCTCTACACCAAGTTCACATGACCAAGTTGTTAAATAGAATGTTCCACTGCCAATACTTCTAAACCCACATTTACACTCCCCCCCTGCTCCCTCCCCGGACATCGAGCGACTGCTAACGAAAAGCAGGATACAGCCACGTCGGGCTAGCGGTTCCAGCTCCACTCTCGAGTGAAGATTCAGAGTTACATTCCAAATTAAGAGTTCAATATTTTAAACAATGTTCCTGAGTCCAATATATACACACACCACATTCGGAGACGCCGTATCTACAACTCGTCCTTCTCTGCCGCCTCCTCCTCCCCGGGGGGAGGCCCCGCGCTGCCGTACAGCTTGCTGACGATGGGCTGCACCACCTCCTCCAGCTCCTTCTTCTGGGCTTTGAAGTCTTCGATGTCTCCATCCTGATGGCTCTCCAGCCACTCGATCTTTTCCTCCACTGCCTTCTCTATAGTTTCCTTGTCCTCAGAGGACAGCTTCCCACCCAGCTTCTCCTTGTCCCCGATCTGGTTCTTCAGGGAATAGGCATAGCTTTCCAGCTCATTCCGGGCATCGATGCGTTCCTTGAGCTTCTTGTCCTCCTCAGCAAACTTCTCAGCGTCGTTCACCATCCTCTCGATCTCCTCGGGCGTCAGCCGGTTCTGGTCGTTGGTGATGGTGATCTTGTTCTTGTTCCCGGTGCCCTTGTCCTCGGCCGTGACCCGGAGGATCCCATTCACATCTATTTCAAAGGTGACCTCGATCTGGGGGACACCACGGGGGGCAGGAGGGATCCCCGTGAGATCGAACGTTCCCAGGAGATGGTTGTCCTTGGTGAGGGGACGCTCACCTGGAAGACACAAGGAGGTGGTTACTGCCCTAGCTGTAGTTTGTACTTTGTGAAACCAGGAGCCAACTTCCATCTACAAAATATCTGCAGCCTTTGTGACAAGACAGCAGCAAGAATAAGAACCCTATGGACTCCAGTGCTCCTGTGGGCCCCCAAAAGTGACACCCACCTTCATACACCTTGATGGTCACAGTTGGCTGGTTGTCAGAAGCTGTGGAGAAGATCTGGGACTTCTTTGTGGGAACAACAGTGTTTCTTGGGATCAGCTTGGTCATGACACCTCCGACAGTCTCAATGCCAAGTGTCAGGGGACAGACATCGAGCAGCACCAAGTCACCTGGAACAGATCAAGGGCAAGAGTGTGACACCACTTCAACTGGAAACACAACATCCCAACACTCCAGAGAGGATCCTGAAGCCTAAAGGGCACAGAACTGCAGGGACTGGAAGAGACCTAGGTTCTACTGCATTTGCCTGTCAATGCCCAGCACCCACTCTTCAGTCAACACTGAGGTGACAGTGAAGGTGTCATTACCTGTGTCCTGGTCTCCAGAGAGCACTCCAGCCTGGACAGCTGCTCCATAGGCTACAGCCTCGTCTGGGTTAATGCCACGAGAAGGTTCCTTCCCATTGAAGAACTCTTTAACGAGCTGCTGGATTTTGGGGATGCGAGTTGATCCACCAACAAGGACAATCTCGTCAATATCAGACTTCTTCAGGTCAGAATCTTCCAGAACTTTCTGAACAGGCTTCATTGTGGAACGGAACAGGTCCTGTGGAGACAAAACCCACACAACTGTGAGACTGGATTGCCAACATGTCCAGTTTCCCCATTGTGCCGCTCTGGGGTACAAAGGACAACCACTGCAGAGGAGGGACACACTGGCTCATGAGCAGCCTTGGTGAGGCCCCAGCTCTGTGGCAGGGAGCAGCTGCCTGCTGTTCTGTGCAAGCAGGAGTTATTTATACCCCAAAGTGCAATGTCACAGCATGAGACACTGCACATTCCCAAGTCCTCAGCCCAGAACTGAGGCCATGTAACTTTATCTTTCTAAACTTACCATGTTCAGCTCCTCGAACTTGGCTCGGGTGAGCGTCTCCGAGAAATCCTCTCCCTCAAAGAAGGACTCTATTTCAATCCTGGCCTGGTGCTGAGATGACAGTGCTCGCTTGGCCTTCTCCACCTCCCTCCTCAGCTTCTGCACAGCTCTGTTGTCCTTCCTGACATCTTTGCCAGTTTTCTTCTTGTAGAGTTTGATGAAATGCTCCATAACACGCTGGTCAAAGTCTTCTCCACCCAGGTGAGTGTCACCATTGGTAGCCACAACTTCAAAGACTCCATTGTCGATTGTGAGGAGAGAGACATCAAAAGTGCCGCCACCCAGGTCGAACACAAGGATGTTCTTCTCTCCCTCCCTCTTGTCCAGTCCGTAGGCAATGGCAGCAGCTGTTCTGTACAGGGAGCAGCCTGTCAGGGCTGGGGGTGCCAGCCCAGCCCTCCCCAGGGGCAGGACAGGGGTGGGTACTCACGGCTCGTTGATGATGCGCATCACGTTGAGCCCCGCGATGGTCCCGGCGTCCTTGGTCGCCTGGCGCTGGGCGTCGTTGAAGTAGGCTGGCACTGTCACCACTGCATGGGTCACCTGGGCAGGGAGGGAAAGACACAGCTCTGTTAGAGACAGGACAGAAAACCACAGTCTGTACAGAGCACCAGCTGCCCAGAGCAGTGCTGGTCCCACTTTCTTTACACAGAGGTGAAGACCCATTCAACAGGGCTGCCTGAGGGGCCTGCAGTTCTGAGTGGGGTTCAGGATGTCATGGGTAGCCCTGACTCAGCCCACCCATCTCCCCTTTCCTAAAGCTGCTGCTCTAAGTTGGTACTAGCAGCTTCCATGCACTCACTTTCTTCCCCAGGTAAGCCTCTGCAGTTTCCTTCATCTTTGTCAGGACCATTGCAGAAATTTCTTCAGGAGCAAATGTTTTTGTCTGTCCCCCTCCAACATCGACCTGAATGTGGGGTTTGGCTTTCTTCTCAACCACCTGAGGAGAACAATGGATACTGTCTCATTCAATCCTTTATACAATTGTTCCCACTCGTTCCAGTGGTTTCTTCTCTCCGAAAACCACACAAAGTCTCTGTGACAGATGTAACTTAAGGGCAGTTATCACCAGGAACTGTTGTTCCTCCCAGGAAGGCTGGGGAAACCCAGGGCTGCTCAGAAGGGCACCGTGAGTCAGATGCCTCTTCTGACTGGGACTGTAGGTCCTCCCCGATCCCCCCCTTCACACTCGGGGCCCACCTTGAAGGGCAGGTACTTGATGTCCTGCTGCACAGAGGGGTCGTTCCAGGTGCGGCCGATGAGCCGCTTGGCATCAAACACGGTGTTCTCGGGGTTAGACGTGAGCTGGTTCTTGGCAGCATCGCCGATCAGACGCTCTCCCTCGGGGGTGAACGCCACGTAGGACGGCGTGATGCGGTTCCCCTGGTCGTTGGCGATGATTTCCACGCGCCCGTTCTTGAAGACGCCCACGCTGGGGGTGGGGGGGAGCGGAACCGTCAGGCGGCGCCGGGGCC
>NW_021940039.1:777071-874993 GCF_001715985.3 Manacus vitellinus | reverse complement strand
CTCCGGCTGCCGGTCCTGCCCGGCTCCTTCTCGGCTTTTGTGCTGGGCAGGTCCAACACTTGAAACTTGACGAGTGCGGTGACTTCCCTTTTTGGTTGCTCGCAGACCCCCAACGCCGGAGAGCTCCGTCCAGGCACTATCAGGCTTTTTTCTTGCAAAGTCATGATCCCGCGCTCCTGAGAGCTGTCGGGATGGAGCTCTCGGAGCGGGCATGTGACACTACACTTACTGATAGGTAAAATGCTATTTTGGTGGACGATGCAGTTGACTCACAAGTAGAGGCTGCAGTTTGGAGAGGATGGAGGGCGAATGGCACGGGCGGTACGTGAAATCTGAAACATTCTGTAAAAGCGGCAGGATGGTGGCTACAGGAAAGAGACTTTCACATTGCTGCTGCCGTGGAGGGTTCCATAATATTCAAGATACTCCACACAGCGGTTTTGGTGTGAGACTTGTCAGGTCCTGGAGAATATACTCTCCTCGGTAGCAGCTGCCCTCCCTGGTGGCCCCTGGATGGGATGTTTCACTGTGGGGAAGGGAGCTGCTCTCGGGAGAACGGGCTGGGAACAGGTTGGTTTTGCCAGTTTGAGCTGCTGCGAGTTCTGCACTTGTTCCGACTGAAAGTTTATTAATGTGACCCTTACCTAAAGGGAGCTCCTCTTTACAGCATCACAAGCAACTGGAGTAGATTTTAGTCTGATTACGTGCTTTTATTGATTTTATGCAGTGCAGTAATGCCATAATAGATAGTTTAGTAGCCAGCTGATCCTGTGCATTACTGATCAAGTTCTGTTTTGGGGCAAGGGAAGCAAGGTGCTCCTTGCCTACACATGGACAGTATGTCCAGTGCTGGCTGAGAGCAGCCTCTGGGCAGGAGCAAACTTCAGGGATGAGTTTCTTACTAATGTCAATTAGACAGTGGAACTGCATTTTGCATTTAACACATGTGTTTTAGATGGTGGGTGTTGTAACCTGAGAGTTCAGCAGATGAGCCCTAGGTCATGGTGAACCATCCTACCCCAAAAAGGGCTCTTTTAGCTCGACTGTGGCAGACAGGCTGTTAGCTTGTATAAAGAAATGGGGCTTGTTAGTTGCTACTATAAATATTAATGAGAAAAGAGATACTTCATCAGGGCTGAATTAGCTTGGAAGCTATTCAGGCTTGCTTAGGAGTTATTTTTCAGTAAGAAGGAGTGATTTCAGTTGTGCCTTGCCCTGCCCTGCCTACGTTAGATCTGCCCAAACTTGCTCTGGAAGTTGTCTTGCGTAGCGAGACTCAGGAGGAGCAACTAACCCTGAGCAGGAAATGCTGGAGTAGGAAGAAGAATCTGGTGTACCAGCAGTATTTACCACTTTACTTAATCTCTTTTCTGTCAGGTGAATCACAGACATACTCGATAGGGATGTGGCTCATTCCTGCATGTCACAGGACAAACCTACAGACTTTTTAAGATGGAATTCAGCACCTAAAGATTCAATGTCATGTTTTCCAGGACTTTTAAGAGTAGGAAGGAATCCGTGTCCTGTGTTCATCAAAGGATAGACTGCCTCAGGTTCTGAACAAATTTGTGCTGCCAGCAGGGCAAGGCATCTTGGATACTGTCAGGTCATGCAGTCTTTGTTGTTGATATGTGGAGCACCATGAAGAGAAATTGTTTGAGTTGTTGTGCCAAGCAGCTCTTACTGTGTCACAGTTATTAGTAGGTTCCTGAGAAGTCTTGAAATAACTGACAGAAAATGGGAATGTTTTCGTATCAACATGTAATTTCAGGATTGAAAAATAATCTGCGCGTAGCAGGAGATATTTAATATCTGTTGTTTCTTCAGCCACAGCAGGCTGTTGGATGTCTAAATATCCTAAACTATCTCCTTTATACAGCCACATGCAGATACCTGCTGTTCCAGGTGTGGAGCGTGGCACTCATAAACCAGGTTGCTGGATAATTACGGGCACCTTTTTGTTTATGAGGAGCTGATAAGGTAATCTGACAAACAGTGTTCTGGAATTGGCAGGAGCTGGAGCTGTTGGTGCTCACTCTGCTCCAGCACTGCCTCTGTGCTGTGTTACCAACCACTGACTGGGGCTGAGTGCCCCTAAAGCCTTGTCCCCAGTGCTGACCTGGAGTGAACCTCGTGCAGCCTGTCAGGGGTGCAGCTGCTGTCCTGTCGTACTGTTTAAAGGGAAGAGGTTTTTGGGGAGGAGCAGTGTGTGTCAGTAGGTGTGTTAGTGGTACAGTAGTTTCTCCTTTCAGGACAGGCTGTGTTAGTAATACCAGGATCTGAAGAGAGGAAAAGCACATGTGTCTTGCTCGACTGGGTTTTTCGGGTTTCCTTTCCTGAGCTCTCCTGAAGCACCGTGTGTGTTAAACTTCACATCTCTGCTGTTCTCAGGTGTCTGAGAGACCTCAGGTGAAGACAAAGTTCTTGCTGTGCTTGTGTGGCTTCAGAATAATTCATTTAGAAACTGGTGAAAGGCAGAGATGTTCCTCTCCATGGAGGTGGATCTCAGCAGCAATCCTGGGAGTCAAGTCAGTTGGATTTTTATGGAGGTTACAAAGGCAGGGAAGCTGCTGATCCCGTTTTCTTGTACATAGGGTGGAAGCTGCTGTGGTGCAGTTGTCTTCCTGTGGATTTTCACAGTTCCTGACAAAGCAGTGGTACACAGTAACCTGCTGTGGCTCAGTTCTGAATCAATTCTCCTCTTGCTTTTGTTATTTCTGCTGTTGTACAGCAGAGGCAGATAACACAGACACATGGGCAGTGCCAGCTGATAGGAGGTTATTAGGTAGTCACAAGACCAGTATATTTAGAAGTGCAGTTGCAGCCAATGGTGCTCTTCAGAGCCCCAATTTGGGCCTGAAGTTCATGGTGACAATTTAAAATCAAAACCCAGAGTGCCCAGCAGTGGGCAATGTCCCACAGCCACTCAGGACCCGGTGTGTGGGTAAGGGCTGACGTGCTCTGTCGTGAGGAGGTGCCCAGGTCCTGTGCTGGGGGCTCACTTCACTTTCCAAGTGGGTGTGAGGCCCATTCTGTCAGGTTTTTTTCAGGTGGCATCACAAATGTTTACTACTGTGTTTGCAAGCAGTAACAAGTTTATTGCTGATTTTTTTGTGAGCCCTTAAATTCTGAGACAAAAAATAAACTTGTTGCAAGAAGTTGTTATTTGTTTCTCAAAGAACTTTGGCAGTAACAGCAATGTTTCTTTTTCTAATCATTTCTCTCAGACTGTCCTAGTTAAAAGTATCTGAATTAGCACATCCTTCAGGTTCCTGTTGTACTCTCATCTTTGGGTGCATCAGCTGTAACCACTGGTTAGGGTTGCTGGGTTTTTGGGGGGCTATTGAGTTTGGTGTTTTTTTTTTTTTTTGGGAGCTTTTTATACTCAATTGTCTGTATATACTCGGAATGATCTTTACACCACTAGGTGTAATAATACTGCAAATTTTTGTGCATAAAGACTTGTGACAGCTTCTCTGTTTGTCTCTGCCTGGGTTCTGGTTGTGAGGTTAAAACTATAGATGAAAGAATTTAATTACACAAGGAGTAATTGGTTGTCAGTGCACCAGGTTATCAGGCTGAAAAAACCCCAACAAACGGGAAACCTGTGCCTAATTAGGGAGCTAATCTGTGTTCCTACTGTTCAGCAGGGATCACCTCCTGCTATGCTGAACAGTGAACCACAGATCTTTGAAACACTAAAAGGGGAGAGCACTGAGCCAGCACATGGTACATTATTTGTAGTTTCTCAAGCATGGACTGAATTGTGAAGCAAGGCCTGTCCAGAGTCACTGCAGGTTGTGAAGTAAGTTTTTATTTTAACTGTAGTATGGCTTTGGAGGGTTCCTCAGCAGAGCCCTCTGGCATATATCCATTACTGATACATCCTGCAGGTAGCTGCTGCAGATGATACACTTTTCCTTCCTAAATTATCTGGTGTGGCTGTGGGTTCTGGTGGGGAAGACATACAACAGTTAATCATCAATTGCATGACCTGCATGATTGTATCCCTTCCCTCATCACCATTAATGCAGTTGATGTTTTTTTCTCCCATAGAGTTAATTTTTAGATGGATTTGCTCCTGGAATGTGTCTTGACTGGCGTGGTACTCTGCTAATTGAGATGTTCTCTAATTGTGAAGTTGAAGATGATGTTAGGTTCAGACAGAACAGTAGTTTGGGCAGATTTTAGCCCCTAATGTGCTATGAAAGACCACGGTTGTTTCAGTTTTTCTCTCTTTAAAACAGCACTTTTGGATCATGGCCCAGGGAAGTATTCTCCTGAATTGAAATATTTGAGGAATTTTTTTTGAATGAATTCTACTGTTAAGCAAAGTCTCCTGACTTATTTCCAGCTTCTGCCTCATCTGGGTATTGATACTCCTTGGGGTTTGTTTTTTTGCCTTTTTTTTTTAAATTAGTAATTTATTTTTTTAGCAGAAAAGAGCAATACTGGGAGGGTGGTGCTTCTGATGCACCAACAGGTGAGAGAGGTAGCTGCCCAGAGATTACAACATCCAGGTCCTTGGGGAGTGTTGTATTATGTGGATGGGCTTTAGGATGAAGGAGTAAAGGCAGAAATCTTTATGCCTGTTCCCCAGACAGTGAGTGGGAATGGGGCTGGTCTTCATCTCCCTGAGCTTGTGTCACCCAAGATGAAGTAAGAGCCACATCTGTGCAGGTGATGGCCAGATCCCCCTCTCGTGTGCTGGACTGTGGTCAGGAGTTGGGCAGTGCTGTGCTCCTGTCCCAGATCACCAGTGCCAGCTGAAAACACCCTTTGCTTCTCTGCACGTGTCCCTGCTGTGCTGACAGAACAAGGGTTAATGGCAGTTAGGAAACCTTGCATTAAGAAAGAGTGACTGAGTGACCGAGTGCTGGGCTGGGGTCTGAGGGAGGGGGCACAGAGCAGGATTTGCTGCCTGGTGTGGGGCTGGCAGGGCTCGTTCCCTGCTGTGGGACTCACCGTGTGGTTCTCTGTGCTCAGTGGGTGCTGTGTCACCCCTGGCTGCCCACCATGGTGAAGCTGGACATCCACACGCTGGCTCACCACCTGAAGCAGGAGCGGCTCTACGTGACGGCGGAGAAGCAGCTGATCCAGCGGCTCAACGCCGACGTGCTGAAGACGGCGGAGAAGCTCTACCGGACAGCCTGGATCTCCAAACAGCAGCGCATCAACCTGGACAGGCTCATCATCACCAGGTGACTGCACTGCTGGGGCTGGCACGGCAGCCAGCGGCTTCTGCACACTTAGAATCTGGAGTCCTTTACTGTACTAACCATAAAAATAGTGAGGTTTTAAATCAAACATCAGCAAGGGAATCTTACACACATGAAAGTTACTTGTTGGCCACTTAGACAACTTTTTTTTAATACCTGTGTTTGTTTTGCTTTTGTTTGGGGGAATAAACTCTCCTGAATTTGCAGATGACTTGTAGTAATTACCTGGAAAGTCTCTTTTCCTTGGTGGCTGTCTGGTTAATAGTTTGACCACGTGGCATCTTTTAGGAAGATCTTGTTTACTTAAGAGTTACTTAAACTGTTTCAATGTTTTTCTTTAAAGTGCTGAAGCTTCTCCTGCTGAATGTTGCCAACATGCAAAAATCTTGGAGGACACGCAGTTTGTGGATGGATATAAGCAGCTGGGATTTCAGGAGACTGCTTACGGAGAATTCCTGAACAGACTGAGAGAGAACCCGAGGCTTATTGCGTCCTGCCTGGTTGCTGGAGAGAAGCTCAACCAGGACAACACTCAGAGTGTCATTCACACAGTCTTTACCTCCATTTATGGCAACTGCATCATGCAGGAGGATGAGAGTTACCTGCTCCAGGTCCTCCGTTACCTGATTGAGTTTGAACTCAAGGAGAGCGACAACCCCCGGCGGCTGCTCCGACGAGGCACCTGTGCCTTCAGCATCTTGTTCAAACTCTTCTCTGAAGGACTCTTCTCTGCAAAACTTTTTCTTACTGCAACCTTACATGAGCCAATCATGCAGCTCCTGGTTGAAGATGAAGACCACCTGGAAACCGATGCAAACAAGTTAATTGAGAGATTCTCCCCAGTACAGCAGGAAAAGTTATTCGGAGAGAAAGGCACAGAAAAGTTCAAGCAAAGAGTCCAAGAGATGGTTGACTCCAACGAGGCCAAGCTGGTGACTTTGGTCAACAAATTCATTGGCTATCTCAAACAAAACACTTACTGTTTTCCTCACAGCTTGAGGTGGATTGTGTCGCAGATGTACAAAACGCTGTCGTGCGTGGACAGGCTGGAGGTTGGGGAGGTCAGAGCCATGTGCACAGATCTTCTTCTGGCCTGTTTCATCTGCCCTGCAATCGTTAACCCAGAGCAGTATGGGATCATTTCTGATGCTCCTATAAATGAGGTGGCAAGATTTAATCTGATGCAGGTATGATTCATGTTAAAGCAGTCTTAAAATTATATGTATGAGAAATGTTCTTGGCCTTTTTTTTTCCCACCAGAACTGATGCTGCTGCAGTAAAGGTACTGTCTCTCTTACTTGTAAGAGGAATGGCAACAAAATATTTGTGTTAATTGTTGCTGAGAAGTCAGGCTTTGTCTGGTTGCTTAAAATACTGGCTTGAAGCAACTGACAGCATGTATTCCTGTATCCCTTGGAAGAGTTGCAAATGTCCTGTATAAAAGCTGGTATAAGGGATGGAAGCTAAAGCATAAAAACGACTAAAACATGAATTCTGGAATGTGTGTAAATGTGTGTTGCACTGTTCCTGCTAATGTTAAATGTTGTGCCAGGTATTGCAAAAAATAGTGGAATATTTTGCTGAAACCCCCTTGTTGTCTGGCAGTAATGCCCAGTGTTTCTGGTGGGCAGCTCTCCTGTGCCATCAGCCCTCAGAGCACTCCCCAGCCCTCATGACCAGGTTTTGTCTCTGTGCAAATACTTGGCCAGTTTAATGATGGTACGTGGAGGTGTTGTCTGAAGGTGTTGAGCAACTCTCCTCTGACTGAGGATGTTCCCCACAGGAGGAACAAAACCTGCTTTTTAACGTTGTCTGCAAACTGGGCAGGGAGTGACTCTCACAGCATAATCGTGGTGGTGTGTTTTACACAGTGCTCTTCTGAAACCCATTAGCAATCCTCTCCTGTGCCACTGCTCGGGTGCTGCAGCAGAGCTTGCACTTGGCAACTCTTTAAATTGAGGGTTGTTTTGCAGTTGGAGATTAATAAGGGATATGTGCTGTGAAGTCAGAGTTAGCCCTCTTGCTATTTTTTCCTCAGTAAACTATATGCAGGCTTTGCAAACCTCTAGGTTTAAGATGACCTAGATTCAACTCTCAATTGTGACGTGTTGTAAAAACAAAACATGCTTTGTTCCTGGGAGGGGGAAGTATGGATGCTCACAGCACATTTTCTGTTAAATGCAATGACTGCTTTTTTTCTAAAGCTTCTTGCTTTTTTTCTGCCCTGAAAGCAAGCACAAGACTGTTCACTCAGTTAGAAGTATTTCTTGGAGTATTAATTGAAAAAGGATTTAGAATGGAGGAGTTTTTTTGAGTATTTTTTGTAATTGGGTCCATCACGTTGTTTTCAAAGGCTTATTCTTTGTACTTCTCTTTCATTTCAGGTTGGGAGGCTCCTGCAGCAGCTGGCAATGACGGGCTCTGAGGAGGGAGATCCACGTACCAAGAGCAGCCTTGCTAAATTTGACAAAGTAAGAATCCAGACTAAAAAAACCCTGAGACTCAGTGGATACATCATCATCCTTCTGCAGTCTCCTTTTTCAGACATTGCAAAGGACCTACTAAGTGTTTAACTTCCAAGTTACATGTACTGAAAAGCAGATTGAATCCTGCACAAAGCTGGGGAAAAAAGCCCTTGAGCTCTGGAATTAAGCATCTGGGATTCTTGCTTCTACTCTGACCTAACACTTCTTAAAAGAAAATACAGAACAAGAAATTAAAGCAAATTACATTTTAGACTGTGCACAGGAAGTGTCCAAGGCCAGATTGGACGGGGCTTGGAGTGACCTGGTCTAGTGGAAGGTGTCCCTGTCCATGGCAGGGGGGTGCAACTGGATGGTCTTTCAGGTCCTCCCAGCCCAAACTGTTCTGTGATTTTATGATTCCATGAACTGCTAAATTACTGTCTGTGGCTTTTCAACTGAACCTAAACAAAACACTTTGATCTGAAGACAGCTTTAGTATGAAGTCTGGTTTAACACCAAAGAATTTGTTAGTGCAAGTAACTTCTGTTCCTTTTTCTTTTTTGCATAGTTGTGCTTTTTTGTTCAGCTTTTCCATTTTAGTATTAATCTTCTGAGAGTTGGACTCTTGTGTGCCCCTTCCAACTCAGCATATTCTGTGGTTCTGTGATTCATATCCATACAGCAGTTACCTTCATCAGAGCAACAGTGAAACTTATGGTCTTTGTTGTACTGTCAGATGTTTAAAAACATGTTGATATCCTTGTGTAATTTCCAGGTTTTTGCTAATTCCAATCGTTACACAGTCATACCACAAAGCTACACATTTATTTTAAAACTAACATTCCATCAAATCAGAAACTGATATTGTGTGTTGCTTCCTTGTTTCACTTTTGGTCTGTGCTCAGCAGATCCTTCAGGAAGGGGCAGTTTAATTGCCATAAAACAGTTTAATTTTTTTAAAAAGTTTTAAGAGGACACTTAAGTAACACTTTTGAATGCAGAAAAAAATGAAGGAAATGCTATAACTGTCTACGTGCTTTCCTTGCTTGTTCTTCAGGGGTTTTAATGATATCTGCTACTCTATCATAGGATTTCAAAAGTAGGAAGCAGAACTTAACATCATTCTGTAAAGTACTTAACTCCTGTCATAAATTTCTTTCCAAACCCCAGAAGTGGTCTCTCATTTGCAGTCTCCTCCTCTCCCTGCAGAGCTGTGTTGCTGCTTTCCTGGATGTGGTCATCGACGGGCGCGCGGTGGAGACGCCTCCGATGTCTGCTGTCAACCTGCTGGAGGGGCTGAGCAGGACCGTGGTGTACATGACATACAGCCAGCTGACCACTCTGGTAATGCCTCACCTTCTTGAAAAGAAGTAGTGTAAACTTGTGCCCATGTGTGCACACAAACCAGGCTGGTCTCTTGCAGTTCTTACGACACTAATTGTAAATGTTTAGGTTGGCTTTATGCGCAACGTGATGTCAAGCGATCAGCTTAAGGAAGATCGGATGGCTTTGGAAAACTTGCTGGCAAACTTACCCCAGAACAAGCCAGGGAAAAGCAGCAGCCTTGAAATGACTCCATATAACACCCCCCAGCTTTCTCCTGCGACCACTCCAGCCAACAAAAAAAACCGGTTACCGATAGGTAAGGGCAGCGAGCGGAGTCTCGTGTGGTTCTGTGCCGTGGGCATTTCTGGGCCATTGTCTCAGGCATCTCCTGGGGCTACTCTTTGCCTACACCTTCAGTTCTTACTTTTTCTGTGTAGGTAGTGAAGAATTTTCTTTAGCACAGAAAGCCAGGTAACTTCCTTACCTTGTGATGCAAGTAGGGTGGGTGAGCTTCATCCTCCGGGTTGAACTTGAGAAAAGCAGTGTAGTGGTTGGTAGTCATAATGGTAGTGGCTGACAGTGATAATAAAGGCAAAGTTTAAAGAGGGGAAGCAGATCTGGGAGGGAAGATTGCTTAAGAAAGTGTTAAGATGGAAGCAGAGTTGTTTAATTAGTGGGATAGAGTAAGTTAAATATTTTTCTGTCTCAGAAGAGAGCAAATGGGGAGGAGATGAACAAGCAGGAGCAGGACTTTCAGAGTATGTGCCAAGAAGAGAAGCTTTCTCCTTTCTCCATTCCTTGTCTGCTCTAATTCTAACTGTCAGTATTCTGGAATGCAATTTTATGTTGGTTGGCTTTTGTTTTTTGAGTAGGATTTCTGGGTCTTGAATTTTTCCTTTGCAATAATACTTTATTTTAAGATAGGAAGTGTGGTACTCTTAGTCAGTAACTATTTATGTGACAAATAATCAGTCAGTGATCATTCCTGTGATTATGACCACATGGGATAGTTCTGTTTGAGAGATTTGGTGTCGGTGTGTAAAAGGATGAAAATATGCAGAGCCTGATAAGTGGCAAAAAACCCCACAAAACCACTCCCAAGACAAACCTGTCCCATGTTGTTTTAACTCTGCTTCTGAATGGCTCTGGCACAGCAGCATTTATTTTATGGTATAAAATAGCTTTTGCTCAAAGTTTTTATTTCTTTTGTTTCATTTTAATGCTTCCGAAATGCAGGACAGCAATTGGCAGCCATTACTGCCTGGGACACCTCTGCCACCAATCTGTCAGCTCACATAACTCTAGTAACCCCTTTTGGTGGGTAATGCCCTCTTTCCATTCTTCTCTCTGAAACTTTGCCCTGTATCACCACTCAAGCATGTCTTTGGGTTACTCTGGCAATCAGTTCCCTTTTCAGATTTCTTCATTGATTTCTGTGTGAAACTCACTTTGTGTTCATGTGGTTTTTGAAAACCCTTCCTGTGCCTTTGTGTGATAATCAGATTTTGGCTGTGACTTCTGCACACTTGCCTTGTTTTCCCCAGATCAAATAAAGAAATAATTGGTGTCATGCTGCCATACTTAGAAATCTTAATTCCATGTGGGCGTTTTTGCTTCCCTGGAGCCAAACGTGGGAATCTGAGGCTGGTTGAAAAGATTAATAGAGTCACAAAATAATCAGAATGAACTGCCCGATGTTCTATTGTATGTTTGTGTTTGAGACACCTGTTGGAATTAGATTTCCAATTTTTTAGGTGAAAAAAACCTTCTAAACAAATTAATCAGAGTTTTAAGCCACAGAAACCTAGACCTTTTTTGTTGGTAACAAAGTTAATTTTCTCATTTAACATATTAAAGGTCTTTCTGTGACTGGAGTACGCTGAATTTGTGTAGACAAACAGGACATAGTGTACCTTGTTTCTCTACTTCTCTTTTGTTGAAAGCTTCCTTCATCAATACACAAATTTAAACACCAGTTCCATATCCCAAAGTTTAATAAGACTTTGATTTTGTAAATTTATTTTGTATGTATTACTAATTGAAACACTATAGTTCTGTATTTCCATTGTATTGTCCTTTTTTCCTCTTTAAACAAGGAAAAACTTTCTAATATTGACATTTCAAAATATTTTCTTAGCAACTCGTAGCAGAAGTAGATCAAATATTCTGATGGATCAGCACGGAGATCACGAAGGATCCTCCCAGGAAACTATCCCAGAAGTTCAGCCAGAAGAAGTGCTGGTGATTTCTCTGGGGACAGGTCCACAGATTACTCCAGGAATGATGTCAGAAAATGAGGTATCCAGACACGATGACATCTCAGATATTTTGAACAGTGCAGCCTCTGTCTTCTCAGTAGCAGAACAATGAGGTTGTAACACTTAAGTTTTGGTAGTAATTGGAATTAAAATCCTTACTTTATGTTACTGAACTCGGGGCTTTTAGCTTTCAAATTGCTCTTTGTTAGGTGGTTTTTTTCCCCTCACTTAAGATGTTTAAGAGCAAACCTGAGCTATTTTTGTTGAGCCTGAAGAAGCTGATGCAAGTGCCCTGTCCCTTGGATCAAGGGACACAGGTGAATGGCAGAACTGGAGCACCGATCCCAATGTTTTTGGCAGCTCAGACTTGAAAGGCAGAGGCCCAGCTTGTTGTGAGGGCAGAGCTGTGCTATCAGTGCCATCAGTGCCTGCAGAGTGTTCTTAGGCAGGGCTGCAGTTACTGCCTTTTCTGTCTCCAGCTGCAGCACAGCTGCTGCTTCCAGATTTGCTGCCTTGCCTGGGGGTTGGGATTATCTCCTTTGGCAGCCTCGTGGAGAGCAGTGTCCATGTTACACTGGTCTGTGGGGTGCTGAGGGAACCTGGCTCCATTATCAGGACATGCCTGATGTTCACAGCGTGGTATCTTGCATTGTCCCCAGGCCCTGACTTGGGACATTGCTGCCCTTTTTCAGATGGAACATCAGACACTTGATTGTGACACTGACAATACAAGAACATGCCTCCAACATTTTATTTACTATTTAGTTACCGGAGAAATAGATGATTTTAAGGAAGTCTTGTTTCTTTCCCCACTCTCCAGGTCTTAAACATGCAGCTTGCAGATGGCGGGCAAGATGTCCCCATTGACGAAAACAAACTCCATGGTAAACCTGATAAAACCTTGCGCTTTTCCCTCTGCAGTGATAATCTGGAAGGAATATCTGAAGGTGAAGGGCTGCTTAAGTCTTGAAGAAGTTTTGTTGCTCTGTTTTTTGGGTGTTTTTCCCCTTAACTCTAAAAGGAAGGTGTGTTAGATGCAGCATCTCATCTGTGCTGTTCTGAAGGCCATGTAATGTGAGAGCCTGTCTTTTCTCTTAGTTGTTCAGAGAAAAAAGCCTGCAGCTATATTTTGACCTACAAAGGCATAACCAAGTCTGAGAATTAGGAAGAGGAAAACCTAAGTGTGTTTAGAAAGACAAAACGGAGGGATTTTTTTTTTTTGAAACTTAAATGTAATACTAGTTATTAAGATAATCTAATTTAACTCTTAACTTGGGCTTCTTAGACTTAACTTTTCACCATGTTTTAATAAACTGTTACATATCTCAGAATAATTTCTGGATTCTGGACAACTCCTTTTTATGAACCTGAGACACAACAAAGCACAGGTGTCTGTGAGATGGGAGAGGTTTGGGCAGATCAGTCCTGCATTATTGTGTATAACTTCCATAACTTAGTTTTTGCTCTCTGTCTCCTCAAAATAAAGAAAACAAATTCATGGACAAGTTAATGGCAAAGACTTTATTGACTTTTTAGTTGCAGCAAAGTACAGTAGTGGTGAGATTCAGTATTTTGTATAATTTCTTCTAATTTTTCTAGTGAATCGTGTCCTGGATTGTTAATGCTGTATATTTAGGCACTGTTATTCAAATCAGATTTAGAGTAAAATCTGTTCTCACAGGTCCTTCCAATCGCTCCAACTCGGTGTCCTCGCTGGATTTGGAAGGGGAGTCGGTGTCGGAGCTCGGCGCGGGCCCCTCCGGGAGCAACGGTGTGGAGGCTCTGCAGCTCCTGGAGCACGAACAAGGCAGGTGCCAGCTCTCATACAGCCTGAGGAGCTGGAGGTGGCAAAGCCAAAGTCCTGCAGAAAGAGGTGGCAAAATGCACTAATTCAGGAAGAAAAAAGTAGATGTTTTCCTTTCGTGATCACTCTTGCATTTGTTTGTGGTTTGGTGTGGTTTGGTTTTTCCCAATAAATATTTCTTGTAGTCTGTTGTTAGGAAAAGGAAATCACCTGGAATTTTGAGGCTTAAGTCCTTTACAGGAAACTGCTTGTAAAGTTTTGCTTGATATCAAACTTTTCCCTTCAGGAGTAGGATGATCTGGATTGGAGTAGGTTAAAAGCATCTGGATAGTTTCCTGTTTAATATACATTTGTCAAACACTGAACAGGTTTCCCAAAGAGATTGAGGTGTCTCCAGCCTGGAGATATGACTGGACATGACCATGAGCAATCTACTGTCACTGATCAGGGCAGGGGGTTTGGGCTGGATTGTTCTCTAGGGGCCTCAGCTTTTCTGTGGTTAGTTCTTCTACAGGAATTGTATCAGTTTCTTTATAGCACTACATTTCATTTATTTTGTCTGTTGATTTAGTCAATAGGTCACCGTGTTTACTTCCAGATTTTTCTTCTTACATCTCAAATGTGTTTTCAGACAGCATCTCTTGAATAGTATAGTAGTGCTTTACAGGCCTCACTTTAAACCACTGCCTTTCCTGACAGAATTAGAGGGTTGGTTGGTTGGAGTTTTTTTCCTAGAATGCACTCTTCCAGGTTTTCAGTCTGAAGTAATTGGAGAAGCCTTTCAGAAAGCTGAGAACTGTTTATTTCCCCACAGCCACAACTCAGGATAATCTGGATGACAAGCTCCGTAAGTTTGAAATCCGTGATATGATGGGTTTGACTGATGACAGAGATATATCAGAAACTGTGAGCGAAACCTGGAGCACAGATGTCTTGGGAAGTGACTTCGACCCCAACATGGACGAGGACCGGCTGCAGGAGATCGCAGGTAACTGGTGCTGCACCGGGTACGTTCTCGTGCTTCGCTCGCTCTGGGACCGCGAGGCCGCCGAGCCTCCTTCTCCCCTCCAACAGGCTGTGCCCACGGAGCAAACTGCAGCTTTCCCCTAGGAGGATTTTGTGTGCATGACCTGGATTGTATTCAGTTGCTCATTTCTTTTCACCGTTGTGTTTCCTGGTGGCTTTGTTAAGGACACTTTTCTCTCTAGAGCTGTCTCCAGAGCCCAGCTCTAGCCATACGCTTCGGCTTTACTTTTGCAGGTGCAGCTGCAGAGAACATGCTAGGCAGCTTGCTGTGTTTGCCAGGTTCAGGATCCGTGTTGCTTGATCCCTGCACAGGTTCAACCATATCAGAAACCACAAGTGAGGCGTGGAGTGTGGAAGTATTACCGAGTGATTCAGGTCAGAATTGGGCAGTTTTTGCTTATTTCTTTAGCATGATTCTAAGACTCTTCCAGAGGCATATAATGCAGAACAGCAGCCTCTTCTTTCTTCAAGAAATTATTGTCCTAGGATTAAGTTAGTGTTTATGAATACTTCCAGGATTGAAAGCACAAATCCTTCCTAGGCAGAGAGAAGATGGAAAGCATTGGGAGAGACTTACTGTTACTTAAGAAATTCTTAAGGGCTGAAGGGGAAGAGAAGGGTTTGCAAAGCAAACTTGCACTTACTTTCCTTCCCTGTGATATTGAGTAGGGGCCGTACAGTTCACTGTGGTTAGTGAAGATGTGACTGTATCCTGTTGTGTCTAAGAAATACAACACTTAAAACAGTAAACACTCCTTAGCATTCCTGTGCAGACAGAGCATTGCTGTCTGTGCAGAGTTCTGCCTTCAAAGAATATAAGAAAACTCTTGCTGAAGTGGTTGAGTTACCTTAGAACTTGATACACTGAACCAACACCCCCGCATTCCTTCTGCATGTGAATGTTAAGGGAGCCTGGCATTGAGGAGTGATACTTTCGCTCTCTGCTCTCCATTGTCTCCTTTTTGTAGAGGCTCCAGACTTAAAACAGGAGGAAAGACTCCAAGAACTGGAGAGCTGTTCTGGGCTGGGCAGCACGTCTGATGACACAGATGTGAGGGAGGTCAGCTCTCGACCCAGCACTCCAGGACTCAGCGTTGTGTCAGGTGTGTTCAGCTGTCCCTGAAAACACACTGCTCTATCAGAGCACTCACCCTGTTGGCATGTGCTTTAGTTATACCTCACTTCACTCATAAAATAACTTCCTGCACTCATTTGGGAATTTTCAAAGCAGTGATTCTTTGTTCATCTCACAAAAGAAATGAAAAAGGCAGCAGAGTGGTGAATACTCTGTGCTGCAAAAGCAGTGCTTGGCAGAGCGTTGATTTGGAAGCAACTCTTGTGTTTAGTTTTATTATCACAACTTTTTTATTTAAGTAAATCAGCATATCTCTAGTTCTTCATTTTCTGCCAAGTATATAACAGAGTGAAGTATCCTCCTAATGCCCCTTGTCAGAGTGTATTCATGGCAGTGGTAAAATGTAGACCAGAAATTGTTATTTTGGGAGTGCAGAAACTCCATGTGTCTGTAGGTACTACTGTGAGTTAGGACTTGATTATTGCAGTGTTCACCAAACATTTGTACACCCTCAGGATTTTACTTCCTTGCTCTCTGAAAGACTATTATGGATGCTTCTTTTGTAAGGTATTAGTGCAACATCTGAAGATATTCCCAACAAGATTGAGGATCTCAGATCTGAATGTAGCTCTGACTTTGGGGGAAAAGATTCTGTGACAAGTCCTGATATGGATGAAACAGCTCATGGTAAGTTACTTACCTGGAGTCTCTGATAAGTACAAGTTACACTTAGAGTCCTTAAATGTTACAGTTTTCCTAATTTCAGAGTTCTGGTGACTAAGCTTAACATTTTCCTTATGTGCCAGCAGTGTATTTGTTTGACAAAGAGACTTTAGTAGTTTTCAGTCCTAGAGCTTGAGTACTGAGTCTAAGATCACCTTTCCCTAATTTGGTTTGATTAAATTGACTGTCCTCTTGTCCTTTTGGAATTGGGCCACTCCTCAAGATTTCCCCACTATTTGTGATGTGATTCTTTGATCATTTCAATGTACTACAGAGATCTTTCCATACAAGAATATCTTTACAAATATTTTGCAGTCTAAGTTTTGTAACCTGCTGTTGCTGGGCACTGTTTCTCCAGCGTCCCTCACGTTGGAGGCAGTTTTGGTACAGTGCTAACTTTGTTCTCTCTGTATTTCAGGAGCCAGTCAGTTGACATCTCCACCTTCTCAGACAGATTCTTTGCTTGCGTTGTTTGACCCTCTGTCCTCAAATGAGGGTGAGTTGTAAAGAGTAAGCTTTTTTATTTTTAAAAGTAGGCATTTTCAATGCTTCTTTGTAAATACCACGTAATTTGGAAGAATCTTGAAAGAAATGTGTGTGGCTTCTTTTATGCTTATGACCACAGGTGTGTCAGCTGTAGTAAGGCCTAAAGTGCACTATGCAAGACCCTCTCACCCACCTCCGGATCCCCCCATCCTGGAAGGAGCTGTGGGAGGTAACGAGGCCCGACTGCCAAACTTTGGGTCTCACGCTCTGATTCCAACGGACCTGGAAGCCTTCAAGCAGAGACATTCCTACCCGGAGAGGCTGGTCCGCAGCCGCAGCTCGGACATTGTGTCGTCGGTCCGGAGGCCCATGAGCGATCCCGGGTGGAACAGACGTCCTGGGAACGAGGACAGGGAGCTGCCCATGGCCACCAGCAGTGCTGGAGCAGCTGTGCTGGCAGCCACGTCTCAGTCATCGTCTTCATCTCCCAGTAAGGACTCCTCCAGGGGAGAGGTGAGGCTTCTGTTTATCATTTTATTTTTTCCTGTCATGCCCACTTTAACTATGCATCCATGCCAGAGAGTTGGTATTAAATGTGTTTAGCCAAGGAATTACAGCACACTTTTGTTACCCTTTAAACATTGCCCAGTAATGTTTTATAGGCTAAAGCTGAAGATGTCCAGAGTGGCTTAAATGGATCTGGCTTCTCTTAAGTTTACTGGATGAACTTTATTGGATTTAGTGGCACTTCAGAAATAAATTCATTGTAATGGTAAACTGCTGCAACAGCCTAAGAAGTAATTTTCTTTAAAAAAGAAATAAGTGAAATCTAAGGTTCTTCATGACTTTGGGTTTACATTTGCAGGCTGTCCTCTTCAGGAGGGATATTTCTGATTTAATGTGCTCCCTGTGCTCTGCTGTAGTTCTGTTTTTACAGTCAGTGTAGCAGAGCCTGATGTGGAGAAATTTTCTCTTTACACTTGATTTGGTAAATGCTCAGATGTAGACTCTGCCCTTCTGCAGATTGAGGAACGAAAAGACAGCGATGATGAGAAGTCTGACAGGAACAAGCCCTGGTGGAGGAAACGTTTTGCATCTGCCATGCCCAAAGGTGGGAGCATGTCTGTCGGGTTTTGGTACTGCAGTCAGGGTGCATGCTGCCTTTATGTCTTTAGTCACTTTAATGGCTAAATTAAAGTATAAATAAATATGTCAATAAAAATAGGAAGCTACCTGGCTCCCTTGGATAGTAGTTCTCTAGAGTGTGTTGTACCTGCAAGGCAAAACTGTTCTGCCTGGGTGTCTGGTAAAGGTGGAACTTACTACAGATGATGGCAGTGCAGTTCTACTCCACCCCGTGGATAAGCTTATGCTTTTATTGAAGTTTATTTGATGAAAATCTTCTGCATTAGCCACTTCCTTAAAGTTTCTACAACTTGACCATTATCTCAGGATAGTCTTTGATGAGGTACCTTGTGTTTTCAGCTCCTATTCCATTTAGAAAGAAAGAAAAACAAGAGAAAGACAAAGATGACATGGTGCCTGACAGATACGCAACACTTCAAGGTATGTGAATAATCTTATCATAGTAATTTTCTCTCAGAACATGCCTTCTGGAGTTCCAGAGTGCCCACCAGGTAGCTGTTGACAGACAAGTATGTGCTGCTGTAGTTGATGTTCACAACTAGCATTTTGAATAAGAAAATGGATAAAGACTTCTTGACTTGAAGACTGGTTTTAAGTTGTCAGGCGTCTGTCAGTGCAGACAGTGGAATATTAACTCAAGTCCTCACTTTTTACCCCCCCCCATTACAGAGCTCAAATCCTTGTCACAGCTGAGCTGTAAGGATGGCTGTACACACAGTCCTGTAATAGTTACTTAAATGCTAAATTAAACATGATTTGAACTTGGGTGTTTCGTTTTTTGTTTGCCTAATCATTTGTAGAAGTCTTCAAATATCCCAGAACCATTTGTGTATGCAGTATAAACATGCTGAGGATCTGCTTTTTATGTTCCCTTTCATTGTACTGTTTTTTTCTGGTTTGCTTCAGACTTGATAAATATATTTGAATTGGGGCTTCATGGAATACAAGCAGCTCTTTGTTTGATGTGGCTAAAAACAGAGTCTAAATGTGTAGGTCTGAGTTTTTGTATTTGCTTTCAGTTGGCACAACACCAGGGTGACTCCTGTTGTTTTTTGTGGTCCTTTTAGATGATCCCAGCCCAAGGCTCAGTGCACAGGCACAAGCTGCTGAGGACATTCTGGACAAATACAGGAATGCCATCAAGAGAACCAGTCCCAGTGAAGGAGCCATAGTGAACTATGACAGTGCAGGTGAGAGCCTGGCTTTTGGAATCATCACCAACATAGTTTCTCTTCCTTAAAGATAAAAACACTTCAGTATTCTAGACCAATGGTAGTATTACCAGCTGAACAAGGTGAGCTCTAAACCGGGAGTGTTTTCTCAAACAATCTGTGGGACAGTCCCACAGAGGCTGGGAATTAAATCAGTATTCCCAAGGACCTCTCTTTCATATTACCATTGAGGGGGCTGGTTGTTGATAGCACATCTCCTAACAGTTTTTTCTTTTGTTTTGTTTTAATGGGCACTAAAGAAGTATATTGCCTCACAAAAGTGATGCTGTTTTTTCTTAGCAATTTGTAGATTGTATATTTTTATATGCTTTTTTCACTTATCCAGAATAAGCTGATTTATTTGCTGTCTTCATTTTCGACCTGACCTTAGAATAACAAGCAGAAAATTGGACTGGTTTCTTCCTCTGACTCTTCAAGTGTAATGTTTTTCTGTTGCCACAGAGGCTCTTGGGGATGGTGAGAGCATGCACGACTCCCCGCGGGACGAGGCCTTGCAGAACATGTCTGCAGACGATCTCCCAGACTCTGCAAGTCAAGTAGCACAGCCACAAAGTTCTGCTTTCTCCTATAGGTAAATACATTGGCAGGTTTCATCTTACCCACAAAGTGGAATTAAAAGCTGAACCTGTGAGTTTGGTTCCCACAAGAATCCTAATATGGATCAGTTGTAAACTTTGATGTACTTTGAGTTTTAAGCATCTCAAACTGTCGTATTTCCACTGATGAAGGAGGGATGTTGTAACCTGAGAGGACAGAGCAGTTCAGTGTTTAGGAAAATTTCTTTGAAAATGGTCTGGGTGCTATATCAAAAGAACCAATATTCTTAAGTCTTGGCATTTTTGGTATATTAAAATGACATTAAATAACTTTTAGGCACTATTAAATAAAAAAGAAAATAATAACTTCTTGTTGAAGAAGCAGGCCTCACAGCAACTGTGTTAAGAAAATATTTTTCCTCTTTAAGGGATGCAAAGAAGAAATTGAGATTGGCTCTTTGTTCAGCAGATTCTGTTGCCTTCCCGATGTTGACCCACTCAACACGGAATGGTCTCCCAGACCACACAGACCCCGAAGGTAAAGGTTCTTTGTGTTGTGTGTATCTCTTCTTGTCCCCCATCTAATGACACTCGTACTGCACCAATTGTGGTCACTTCTCTTTGCTACAGACTTAGAAGGCACAGGCTGCCTTTTGTCCCCAGAATGGTTTCGTTCTTGCTTCACAAACCTGCCATCTAAATCTGGTCTATTTTTTTTTTTTAAATGAAGTACCATGGATGTAGTGCAGGTAGAGCCTGAAGCTATAGAATATACTCCCCAAATACATGTGCTGTTGGGAACTGTGCTACTTGAATGACTTAACTAGTCTTTACGTTGGTTTACTATATATGTGTTGTGTTGTGTCCCTCCATTCGTTCTAGGTTTATTTGCAAACAGGTGAATTTGAATTTGTTACCTTATCTGGTCCTCTTCATGTTTCAGAATGATTCTAAATACTAGCTAAGATGATGATATGATAACTTATCCCCTGATATCTGGAAAATTCGAGAAAGCTTATTAAACTGTTCTAAAACAACATTTATTGCCTCACGTACAGAAATTTTGTTTTAAATCATTAACGTTTCCCACATTCAGAACTAGTTTATTTTCATCATGCCTGTTTCTTCTCCTTAACAATTTTTCTTTGTTCTTTATCAGATAATGAAATTGTGTGCTTCTTGAAAGTTCAGCTGGCTGAAGCCATCAACCTCCAGGACAAGAACCTGATGGCACAGCTGCAGGAGACGATGCGCTGCGTGAGCCGCTTCGACAACAGGACCTGTCGGAAGCTGCTGGCCTCCATTGCAGAGGACTATAGGTAGCTTGTTCATTAGTAACAGCTTCCCAAATCCATATATTTATTCACTAGCACATTGGGAACATCCCTTTTGTTTTAAATTGTACTTTACCAAACCAGGCTATTACACCTCTGCTTCCCCACAAAACAATGAAATTGTCTCAGCTGTCTGTGAATGGCTTAAAAAAGCTTGGGCCTTAAGTCAGTCCAGGTAGTAATAAACTCAGGTTAAATCAATTTGTGGGTAGTATTCAGCAATAACACACACAAAATGCTGTTTGGAATTTGCTTTAGTCTGGCATTCCTGAGTGCTGCCAGGGCAGTGAACTCACAGGAATCTGTGTGAGGTGAACTTCCGAAGTCACACATTGTTCTGTTTTATAAACAACAGATTGAAGACTCCTCCTGCACTACAGCTCAGCAGCTTGTAAAGCTATTAGCCTCTATCTCTGTTACCAGTCTGATGTAGAGCCCTCTTTATTTTAGGAAAAGAGCTCCATATATTGCTTATTTGACTCGCTGTCGCCAAGGCCTGCAGACGACACAGGCACACCTGGAAAGGCTCTTGCAGAGAGTTCTGCGAGATAAAGAAGTGGCCAACAGATACTTCACTACAGTATGTGTGAGGTTACTGCTGGAGAGCAAAGAAAAGAAAATAAGGGAATTTATTCAAGGTAAGATTAATGCAGACTGGAATGTTTATATTCCTTTACTTCTAATTTAGATGCTGGCTTGGGTTAATGTTTTAAAATACAACTTTCGATCTGAGGAGAAGATTCCTAAAATGATTTTAATTTCAGCTGGTGAATTAATGGCTCAAATAGACAGATTACTGTGACTTTGCTTTATGTTGTGGCAGCTAAACCATGGTAACTGTCTGCATTTTTCACGGGCTGAGAGAATGAAGGTAATTTGTCCTTGCTTGGCCTAAGTTATGCTAAATCATATTATCTAGTATCTGCCCCATGGAAGAAGCATGAATGCTATTAATTGTTTTAGATCTACTGATAAATGGTATATGAAGTTGCAGCATTCAATTCTTAGTCTGGAACCTGTGGTTGCATCTTAGAAGATATGGGGGATAGTAGTAGTGTGAATCAAATGAATCAAAGATTTAAAAATACCACAGCATACAGGACAGCACCACCAGGAAGACAACTCTCTAAACAGAACCACTTACAACAAACTAGTTCTGTGCTCTCTAGGCACATGTCTGACTTAATGGAGCACATAAGGAATTTGGAGTCAGTTCTTGCTCCTGGAGCATTTGGGTGCTGTGTATTAAATGTGCCTGGATAGGCTGGAATTAATCTGAGATCTTGCATTTACTGAGATGAAAGTATTTGTAATAAGGTTCAGTGACCCAGGAAGGAGTTAAAGCCCTTTCACTGGACAGAAAGGAGACAGCTATTTCTGGATGATCTAAAAGAGCCACTGGCAGCCGTGGCATTGAGGCTGCTGGCAGCTGTGAGTGGCAGCTGTCTCTGGGGCAGGGTGCTGTAAATGTGAAGCTGATGAATGGCACTGATTTGGTCACGCTGCATTCACTGGGCTGCATCACTCGGTCTGTGTTTTGTACATAAACATGAATGTTGCATCTGTGTATACTTAATAAGAGTAGTGGGAAATGGGACACATGGGTTTTCATATCTGCCCCAGCTCCCCCTTCAGCATCTGACAGCTTTGTATGTGCTGGTTTTTGCCAGTGCCTGTCCCAGGGATTGTTGTGGGTGCTGTCTCTGTGGGTGGCTGGGAAGAAGCTTAAGAACTGGTGCTACAGAGGGAGTGATTAACACAGTATTGAGTATTTTGACCATATGCTTTGTTAAATGTGTTCTATATGGTTTTCCTCTAATGCCTCCATTTATTTCAAGTGTTTCTGCTTGTATTTCCCTTACTGGGATGTGGGCAAAACAGCCTCACTGCTGGCTGGCAGGAAGTCTGAAGTAGATTCTGGGCTCTTCCTGCCAGAAAACCCTATCAGAATTAATACTTTTTACTTAAGAGAATGTTCTTTCTCTTCTTCCCTTGTATCAGATTTCCAGAAGCTCACAGCAGCAGACGATAAAACAGCCCAAGTTGAGGATTTCCTTCAGTTCCTGTATGGGGCTATGGCTCAGGATGCCATATGGCAGAATGCCAGTGAGGAACAGCTTCAGGATGCACAATTAGCCATCGAGCGCAGTGTGATGAATCGCATTTTCAAACTTGCCTTCTACCCTAATCAGGATGGAGATATTCTGCGTGACCAGTAAGTTAATGGAATTCCAAGTACTTGGTTTCTCTTTTGCAGTTGGTGCAGATGGAAGCTGTGCAACCTTCCTGTGACAGACTCGTCTTTGCCAGCCAGGCCACACAAACCCATGTCTCTGCTCAGAACATTTTGTTAAAGAACAGGGAAGTGCTTTAGCACCGTGTGCAAACGTGTTTGCAACAAACTGCTAGAACAGAATAAAGTTGTAAATGTAATAATGACTTGGGATACAGTCGGGTCTGCAAGTGTGTGTGCTGAGAGAATGATCAAAATCTGCCTCAGGACTCCTTCCATTTCCTGGTTTGGTGCAGTATTTTCCATGCATTTGGGGTTTTTGTTTCTGCGTTTTAGAACAGATGCTGTTGGAATGCTCTAAGAGCTACTTGGTTGTACAACACAATCCTTTGCACGCTCACTGACCTGGTATCCATCAGCTGTAGGGCCACCATGACTATGTACATTCCTGAAGATATCCCTTGTAGTATCAAATTTAAAACAAGTGGGAAGCCCCAGGGGACTGCAGGCTGGCTGCTGCTAAGTTTTCACTCATGTTTTTTGTGTTTTCAGGGTCCTTCACGAGCACATACAGAGGTTATCCAAAGTAGTGACTGCAAACCACAAGGCCCTTCAGATACCTGAGGTAACAACTCCTTCACTTCTGTACGTGTGTCAAGGTGCTTGGTTTTAATTAAGTTTGGGATGGGGAGGGAATTGTTCTGTTTTGCACTTAGAAGTGGTGCTTTTCTGTCTGTGACAGCTGAGATATCCTGCAGGAAAAGCGTGCTGTACCCGTGCCTTAGTGTCTTCCCTTGACTGATCCTTCTAAATTCAGTTTTTTTCCTCATTTTACCACCTCTGTCCTGATACCAAGATTTAAGAACCAATGGTACACTGCACTAAGATGCAGTAACATTCTGATAATTTGCTTCAAAAGAGAAGATTTGAATCCTTTATGCTTCTGCTGTGATTCCCCTGCCATGGCTGTGGTTTACAGCTGTCAAGTTAACTTTCTGAACCAGCCAGAATTAACAAAACCTTGCAGCTCTGAATTTACCCAGCACTTTTGGCTTTTCTCATGCCTAATAGGATAACTAAAAGCAGGTTGGTAGGCTCAAGGAGTCTGTCAGGGCTGGATGTCTGCAGCTGCCTGGCTCTCAGTTCAGCACTCAAAGTGTGTGACTCTAAACAGTGTCACAAAGCTGCTGGTGAGGAACAGAGGCCCTGCAGCTCTGCCTTCATCTGGAACAGGGTCCTGAGCAAGTCGTGGAGAAGTACAGGCTCATTGGGGGAGTTGCACACGGAATACTGGCTCCTTCTATTGTTTTTTTTAATGACACCTCAGGATGCCACCTCCACTGTGAGTGTGATAGAGCCATTTCAGTCACAGACTCACAGAATGGGTTGGGTGGGAAGGGACAGACCATAAAGCCCATCTTGTTCTACCCCTTGTCATGGGCAGGGACACCTTCCACTAGACCAGGTTGCTCCAAACTCTGTCCAACCTGGTCTTGGACACTTCCAGGGATGGGGCAACCACAGCTTCTCTGGGCAACCTGTGCCAGGGCCTCCCCACCCTCACAGGGAGGAATTTCTTGCATATATCCAACCTGCATCTGCCCTCTTTCGCTTCGAACTCCTCTTGCCTTAAGGCTTCCCTTTTCTCCAGAGCCTGTGAGTCTCTGGTGCTGTGGTGCACAGCAGTAACTTGGACACACAGGAGCTGGCAGTGTGTTGGTTTTCCACAGGTCTATCTCCGGGAGGCACCGTGGCCGTCGGCACAGTCCGAGATCCGCACGATAAGTGCTTACAAAACCCCCCGGGACAAGGTGCAGTGTATCCTGAGGATGTGCTCCACCATCATGAACCTGCTCAGCCTGGCCAATGAGGATTCAGTACCTGGGGCAGATGATTTTGTTCCTGTTTTGGTTTTTGTCCTGATAAAGGTGAGTTCTTTTGCAGAGGTCGCAAACCCCAGCTAATTCTTGTAATTAACAAGCACATTTTGGAGGAGAAATAGTCCCTGTGGGTAATGGGGAGCATGCCAGGCTCGAGCCCAGATCTGATTCAGCAGGTTGGAATGGGAATCAAAAATGTGGTCACAGTTACCGTTTTTGAATCCAAACAAACTTTGCATTTGGAACCAAGGAAATTGGGGTGCAGATTTTGTGTGGGGAGTGGAGTTTGTGTGAGATATGTCCACCAGCATCTGTCATCTGTGCCTGCTTCATGCTGTCCTCTCAGGACCAAGATCCACACTAGGACTGACTTGTGTTGCTGGTCTTTTTGGCACGAGTGGAGAATGGTCTGTCACATGTCAGACACCAAAACAACAGGCTTTACATGTGTTGAGGTCCTGATGACCTTCATAGATTCTGCCAGTGTTCCCCTTCTTTCTCTTGGCCTGCTAGTCATTTTTCCTTGATGGGAAAAAGGCTCTTTTCATCAAGCCTGATGTCTTCTGAGCGTGTGAGATGGGGCTGGTCAGGATGAGCAGTGCCTACCCTGGAGATTGTTACCTGCTGTGCAGTATCAGGATCACTGCACGGAGGGAATTGGGGTTCTTTCTGTATCTTGCAGTGTTTGATGTCGAGCTTTGCAAACAAACTGTGAGTATCTCTCTCTTCTCCAACCCCAGGCAAACCCCCCTTGCCTGCTGTCCACTGTGCAGTACATCAGTAGTTTCTATGCCAACTGCTTGTCTGGAGAGGAGTCCTACTGGTGGATGCAGTTCACGGCAGCCGTGGAGTTCATCAAAACCATCGATGATCGCAAGTAGCTCGCCCAGCACATGCATGGGCAGACTGTGAGCAGGAGAGGAGCGTCTGAGAATGTACAACAGCTGCAAAAGCTGAAGAAAAGACTTTCCTTGTATAATACTGTACAGAATTGAGGCATTTTAAAACACACCTTTACTAATCTAATTAATTTAACAGATTTTCCTCTTCTCTTTCGGTTGCGTTTTTCTCCCCTCTAGATACTGGCACTGCAAAAGGGACCACAGTCTTCAGGTATTTTGGAATCTCAAAACATGCAGAAAATATTTCATGCTTTCTCCACCACCCCTCTTGCTGAATTCTTCCTCACGTGAATAGTTCATTTGATTTCTAACAGAAAACTGAAACAAGAGGAATCAGGGCAGCCACACAGTAAACTTTCTAGTTGAATACACCTTTTATTAAGAAAACACCAGCCACACTGAAAGTTTGTAGTAGCTGACATCAGTTATTGATTATATTTCACCTAAATTTAAAATCTGAGAGGACAATGTAAATATTATATAACTATATTTAATGCATTGCAAGTTTCTTTGGACTCATTATCCTTCGAATAAAAAGCAAAAGCCTCTCTGACCTCTAACAGGTTGTGATGTACCGTGTTTTGGTGATGGAAGGACTTCCTAGAAAGGCTAAGGTTTAAAAAGGGCAAACTGAACTATTTATTAAAATGTAATTAAGGTTACTGAAATTTCTAAAACTGGAATTTTTAATAGGGCTTATTAGCTAGCTGAACACTTCTTGGCTAGGGCATTAGGGTGTTACAGAGGTTTGGGTATATAGAGGAGAGCGACTGTAAGTTACAATAGAGAAGTCTAATATAAAAAAGGAGAAATAAAATACCTTACTGTAATATTTTTTCTGATCTATTGTGTATACTGTACAAACCCCAAACAGAGATCCTTAACAGAACCTTGGGCTGTAATATATATTTTGATTAGTGACATTAAATACATATGCCAGGGGGTTCAGTGAATGTTTTTACTAAATGTTCTTCGTGTTGTCTGCTATGCAGCAGTGCAAGTTTTACTGTTCATATAAAATATTTTAAAATAATATAACACTGTTCTTTATGAAACATATCATGGCATCAGTTCAGGGTGTTTTATAGATTTCTCACCCCTCCTTTCCCTTAAACTGACAGTTACCAGGTTAAAGAGGTTTTTATGCACACCACCACGTGTGTTTTTCACGACTGAAGTGGTCTGGGGCATGGCCAGTGCGTGTTGGCTCTTTATAAGCACTCGCTGTCCTTTTTCAGCTTGAATACAGTGAAAAAGGACATCGAGCACTGAACTTTTTCATGTCAGTATTATTTCTTGCTCTTTCCAGAGTGTTCATTGCACTTCTGACAGAGGGATGTGGTAAGGTTTGGTGTCTGTGAGTGGTAAACAAAATCTTTCTCACAGTCTTTTCAAAACACGATTGGCTGATTTTGTGTGTGTGCATTTTGATGATTAAAACCTGTAAGCAACTAGTACTTGGGAAAATCATGTGGTTAATTGGAATTAGAGCAAAGTATTGAGTGCATGATTTGGCTGTGCTACTTGTCAAGGCATAATTAAAGAAACTTACTTTCTTGGACTCAGATAGAACTCAGCAGTTTTGCCAAACTAATCACAGATGAGAAGTTGGGATGGTAACATTTTTCTTTTATAGTCTTTCTCCTCTATTAGAGACTCGACTGTGTGGAGGAGCAATACTCAATCGAAACAGAATTCTTCTGATCTGCCTTACTGTGGTGACTCAGTCTGTGTAGCACTGCAATATTCTGGTTATTTAGCCTTGATGGGTTTTTGGTGCTGAACACGTAACTCAATACTGCAAGCACAGCCCTAACCAATAACACTCAGCAGCAAAGCACAAACATGCCCTTGAAGATATACCCAGATCATATCAAAAAGCAATATAAATCCATTTATACTGAAGTGTCCTGTAATATGTAATTATTACTTGAATATCCAAGACATTGAGGCCGAAGTGTGAAAGTTCTCTTAGTGTTGCAGTTTGGGTGTTGGTTGAGGAGAGTATTTGTAGGATCCTTAAAGAAGGCACAAGGACACTGGAGCTGGTGTTCACCCTGCACGTTGCCTCTTTGCTGACCTGGACACAGGGTTGGATCAGGCCCATTGTGTCTTTCAGGTTTGCTCTTCCTTATGGAAGGGGCAAGAACCATTTTCTCCACAGCTTTTATCACTTTATTTCTCTGCATAAAAAAAATATTTAAAAGAACTGGTGTCTTTTTTTAATTGTTATTTAGTTATTTTAAAACCAATAAGTTTCAGTGAGCCCCAGGTGAGCTGACAGTTTTTGTAGCAAGATGGTCCTTTGCTTCTTTTTTTTCCAACCTACTCTGAAGGTCCTTTATATAGTCTTGATAGGTGTAGTTAGAGAATTAGGCTTTCCAAAGAATTAAAAGCCTGCCTGTAATGTCCTTTTACTGTTTTCCCTGGTGTCCCGTAATGTTTTGTTTTAAAATGCTGAATTCCATGTCTAGGAAGTGGTGGTGTTAGGTTTGGTGTGCAATAGTGAAGGTGAAAAGACAGTGCATAAAGGACCAAAAGTACCAGAACTGCTGCCAAAAGGTGCCAGCCAGCCACGGGCCTGTTGCTGTAATCTCGGTGCTTTCTGTGAATTAAACTTCTTCAGCCACTGGAGGAGGAATGGGGCATTTTGGGGAGAGGGAGGGGGAGAGGTTCTTGGTAACAGGTCACAGCTGGGGACAGGCTCGGTCGTTGTTGGCACGTCCTGAGGAACTGCCACGTGAAATGATGGCATGTCTGTGCCTGGGAATGTTACAGAGGTGCTGGTTTCCTTTTTGAGTAGAGGAGGGAAAGAAACGGCTGGGGTTTTCATCCCTAGGAGATTCCTTTGTGCTCCTGAGATTTCTCTTTAAAGCCTTTTTAAATCCTCTTTAAGGAGAATCAGAATGTCTCTGGCCTACCAAGGATTTGAGTTTAAAAGTTTTTGTTTTGAAGACCTTTTACTACCAAATGCTGAATGTAACTGCCATAAATTTCAGGAAAAAAAGCCACGAACATGATGCTGTTTCCTGTGGGTGAGTCTCTGGTGAGCACAGTGTTGGTTCGTATTGCTTGAAAACGTTCTTGTTCTGGTAAGCCAAATTCTCAGAGAACTGGAGAACTCACTGCCATGGGAATGGGGAGGGGTGAAGAGGGTGGGAGAGGGGGCAGAGCTGTGTGTTGGCATGAGTGAGTCACGGTGTGCTGGGAGAGCTGGAGCAGCAGGAAGGCAGTGGGGACAGAGGGGGAAGGATGCTCGTGTGTGGGTACAGCTGGGGACGTGGTTGAGCCTGTACTACTTGAGAATTAACCTCTGCTAAGTTAGTAGTGTGTGTTCTGTACCTTTTAATTGTGCTTTACCTCTATTGAAAAGCTTTGTACTGCCTCTCCTCTTTGGTAAAGCCTTTATAAATCTAAATTAACGAGCTTGCACAATCTTGTATACAGGAACCCCATCTTGTCTCTTAACGTGATTATTAATGTATTATTCTGTAAAAACTGATTAAAAGGAGAGCAGTTTAACCGCCTGGCTTTGACGTTTCTGCCTTGTTCCAGTGCCATCACCAGTTCTGCTGGGGATGGCAGTGCAAGTGTGAGCAGCTTCCCACTAACTCTGTGAGGTTTCCCATTGGGGATCACTGCTCTGCTCCACCCTCACACCTCTCAGGGAAGGGACAGTGGCAAAAAAGAACCAAAATCCAGTTAAAGGGAAAGGAAGCATTGCTGCATTGACTGCTTAACACAGAGCTCTTCAGATATTATTTTAAATCCTGTGGCTTGGGCTGTTCTAAGAGCTTGAGAGGAAAGAAGTGGCTCTGCCTGTGGCAGGGCCGTGCCCATCCCTCTGCTGCCTGCTGTTTGATGCCTTGATGGGAGTGGTCAAGTCCAAAAGTGTTACGTTTGGCATCTTGTTTGTTAAGAAATGTTAATTTTGCCTGTGAGACAGGAGCATTTTCTCAGCTGTCGTGCACCCAGCCCGGTCCTGGCGCCGGCAGGGGCAGGTGGGCACAGCGGTGGGACCGGGGCGGGGGCGCGGCCGTGGCGCTGCCACGAGCTTGGTCCCCGCAGTGTTATTGACCTTGATTCTCTCTCATTTGCATCCAGCATTTTTCATCCTCTGGAATATGGTGTTTGGGGACCTTTCCATCATTAAGTGGATTTACAGCAATTTCCTTATGTGTTTTCTCCAAGGGATTCTGTTATGAGAGGCACATTAAATCTCCATTAATACCTCATTATCCGACTGATAAGATTACCATGATAATGAGGCAGAAATTCTAATTGTTTCACTTCTTATTGTGCCTTTCATTAAATCACATACCTGGAAGTTGCTGTCGGAGAGGAGAGCTCCAGCCTGCAGAGCTCGAGAGGTGACCTGGTTCTGTGCATCCTGGTCCTGTCCCACAGTGCTCGGGGGATGCTGGGGCGTGCTGGCCTTTTCTCCCAGGCTCCTGTGCCTCCTGCCACGGCCTCCCCTCTGTGGCAGTGCCACCAGGAGGGCTTCTGGTGGCCCCAGGGCCTTTGGCAGCCTGCCCTGGGAGCGTGGATTTGGAGAGACCATGTCCCACATGCCCCGTGCCCGTGCCCTGGTTGTGTGGAGCCGTTGGCTCCGAGTGCAGGGTGTGCAGCCTCCGCCGGAGCTGTTAGAACCCATCAGGTCAATGATCCATGAACTAAGAAGTCTCTAAGCAGGAGCAATTATTGTCTATCATGTGTCAAAGGCGCCCGTATTGACCCCGATAGATGGAGCCATTATGTCCTGTAGAGGCAGCGATCCATGAACGGAGGGTTCACGGGAGCAGAGGTCTCAACACACCACACCAGCGCCGTCCACCCGTCCTGCCCGGCCCCGCAGGGTGAGGGATGCACAAGGTGAGGGGACAGGGATGGATCTGGGGAGGGGAGCAGTGTGGATGCTGCCAGCTCAGTGTTCTGCTGGAGCAGCCTGGAGCCAGGCCAGGCTGGGGGAACAGCCCCACTGGGCCCCAGGGCTCCTCAGGGGATGTTCTGCATCTGCCCCAGGCCCCGCTCCCCTGGGGTGTGTGCAGGGATTCCGGTGACCAGCACGACCTGAGCTCTGGTCCAGGAACAGAGACACCTCTGTGGGGCCATGTTGGTCACACACTGCTGGTGAGAGCCCCTGCCTGGTCCTGACAGGCAGCCCACAGCCAACCTCGTTAGGAAACACCACAGAGCCCTGCTTGGCACCAGATCCAGCTCTGGATCCCCTAGTTCCTTAAGTGTGGGGGGGGCTGGGGCCATTTCTGCAGACAGTCTGTTCCTCAGGCTCAGTTAACGAGGTAGAGGAGCCCACAGTGGATGGCACCTCTTGGCCTATGGGGCAGGGGGTCCCCAGGACAAGGACTGTGTGAGCCCCTCTTTCAGCACAGCACTGGGGTTGGCCATGGAGCCCCTGGCTCAATGCCCTGAGTGGAGATGGAGCTGGGCCCTGGCCCCTGGCCCCCTGCCCAGGCTTCTGGCATCCAGATCTGCTGCAGAACAGAACGTTATCCTGCACAAGTGGACTCAGACTCCTCCTGTGCCAAGGAGGAGATGTCTCCATAGTAACTGGCACATTTGGAGGGCAGGAGGTGCAAGGGACTGAGACAAAGCCTCTGTGAGAGCTCTGGGCAGACCCCACAGCCCAGGGTACCCTTGGGCACATGGTGCTGCTCGGCCAGGGGCACAGGCTGCTCCAGCCCCCTGGCCCTGCTGCTCCATCAGGAGCCAGGTATGGCCCCCCCAGCAGTGCCCCCGGTGCTGATGGCAGAGCCCCTGTCCCTGTGGTGGCAGGGGTGTCACCGCTGTGGGGAGGGGTGCCTTTTAGCACCAGCCTGCAGAACCAGAGCAGAGGGGGCAGCCATGGTCGTGCCTGGGGCTCTGGGCTGGGGCAGCTGCATGGCAGCACCTGGGCCAGGCAGGTGCAAGGTGGGTGGTGGGTGCCCTGTGGGGAGCGGGTGCCCTGCCCACCACTGCCCACCTCTGCCAGCCCCGCCGGCAGCACCACCACTGAGCCACGGCACCAGCAGAGTCATCGGGCTGGGGTTAATCAACATTCATTCATGTTTCCAAGTGTAAATTGAGCATTTGTTTAATTATGTGTAAGCAGCAATACATTCTGGCCATTATCTAAATCACTATTTTATTTCCTGGATGTGGTTTCATAATGCTGGGTTTGTGCTCCAGCCTCTGCATCATTAACAGAGAAGAGTTAATGAATATAAAAGCGTAAAGGCTAATTACACTTTAATTTACAATCATGGTCTCATTTTGGGACCACATGAAATCTGTTTTGAAAACAATTAAAACAAAAAAAAAAACCCAGTGAAGGTCTGGTGAGTGGAAGGGTTTTGGCACAAAGTGAGCAGTGGCCGCCGGGCCCATGGTGCTGTGGCTGCTCGGTGTTAGAAAGGCCAGGGCTGCCCATGGCTCCCAGGAGCCTGGTGGGTCCCTTGTGCTCCCCTGGGCCCTGCAGGGTGATGACCTGGGCTGGCAGTGGGACCCCCTGGGGCTGGTGCTGGTGTGGGGACAGTGCCGAGGATGTAAATTGGAGCCCAAGGGGGAGCACAGTTCACCTGAAGGAGACAAAGATTTATTGGGCTGCAGCTGTTGAAAGCAAAATCCAGCGAGAGTGCTGACTCCAGCACTTTGCAGTATTTCCCATTCCCAGCACCCATGGCCGTGCCTCCCTGGAGCAGGTACCAGAGCCTGGCCCTCAGGGGGGACGGTGCCTGAAGGTGAAGCTCGTGGCAGGAGCGGTGATGGGAGTGGGTCGGGCTCTGTCTCTGCTGCTCTGCAGGAGGATCAGGCTGAGCAACAGGGCTTTGGTGACCCCAGGTGTTGGGGCAGCTCCCTGCAGGCTGCAGCAGACAGAGCCCCTGGGTCTGTCCCCCACCACCAGTCACCCATGGCAGAGACCATGGCTTCACTCGAGGGTGTCCCTGAGGCTCTGGGGCCTGTCATACCACCATGTCCAGGTCTAGGACAGGAGCTGTCCCCACTGCCATGGAGTTGCCCTTCTGGAACCAACTGTGGGTTACAGGTGGGATTTTGGGGCTGAGGTGTTGGCTGGGAGGAGAGCAGGGCTGGGGGAGCAGGACTGGAGCATGGGGCTCATGTGCTGTGATCAGGTGTGTGCACACACGTGTGCTCCCGTGCTTTGTGATGGGTGAATTTCTGTTTGTATTTCCTTTATTCTGATTCCCTCAGAAATGGCATAAGAGCTGTGTGCTGAGTGCAGGAGGGAGCAGTGGCCTCGGAGCCAGAGGCTCGTTCCGGCAGAGGAAATAAATCTCCCTGAGAAAACCACTTTGCTCACACAATTCCAATCCCACAGGGCATCGTGGCATCACTCACTTCTTGTTTTATTTAGCTGATAATCTTTTATTTGGCCAGTCAAGCCCTATGGAAGCAGGATGCCTTTACTGGGTGTTGGAGTGGGGGGCTCACAGACCCGGGCACTGGGAGGGCAGTGATGCCCGGGGGTGCATCCTGTGCCAGGGGCTCAGCTCGGACTGTGCCGTGCTGGGACTTGTGTCCTGGGTGGGTCCCCTGAGCTGACACCCTGCAGAAGCACTGAAACCCCTGTGGTTTTGCTTGCCCTGCCCATGGTGGAGGACAGGACATGTCTTTCTGCTGCCAGGTGTCTCTGGAGGTGGCTCAGGGACATCTGCTCAGCAGGATTTGCAGGACTCAGCACTTGTGGTGGACCCACGGGCTCTGTGGGTGCCTCTCCCTCTGATGGATGTGCTGAACTGGGACAGTGGAGGCTCCTTCACCAGCGGGCACCGTCACAGGACCCAACTGCCCTTGCTGGGAATGTGGGTGCGGGGGCTCTGCTGTCCCCCTGGGTCTGTGTGGGGTCCACATGCCCAGCAGTGTGGGCACATCTCTGCTCCCATACAGGCACCTGAGAACCCCTCCCCTCCCTGTCCCTCTCCAGGGCTAATGCAGGAGCTGTGCCACAGTGGAAACCTCGCGTGTCCCTCAGACAGGTTTGTCATCCAGCTTGTCACCGAGGCGGGGCCGTGTCAGTAATGAACGTGTCAGTAATGTCCAGGGGCTGAGTGCCTGCGGCTGCTAATTGAAAGCGCTCACAGTTGGGAATTGGGGTGGGTTAGGCACACTCCCTGCACTAACAGGGATTTGCTGTTCAAAATTCCATGGCTGCTGAGGGCAGCAGAGGAGGAACAGCCCCTGTGCCCTGTCCGTGCTGGGAGCAGGCACTGGCACCACACGGGTCAGACACAGACCTACATCCCCCTAAGAAATGCAGCACCCCAACCTGCAGCTGAGGTGGCAGCTGGGGCTGCTGGGACTGCCAGAGCTGCTGGGGCTGGGGCTGCTGGGGGCTCCAGCTATTTGGGGAGGTGTTGGCTGTGATGTGTTTGTGCCTCATGAGGGGTCAAGGCTCACCCATGACCCTTTGCAGTGGCACCAGTGATCACAGGGCTTGGTGGCAGTAGTGTGGGGAGGTAGCTTGTGTGGGGCACCAACACAGCCCTCGTCAGCCCTTGTCAGCATTCCCACCTTCCCACTAATCCTTGTCATCCCAAATCTTATCGGCACTGATTTGATATTTACTTCCAGATTGCGGATGAACATGTTGAACATCATCATCTGATGATGATTCCCCATTGACAACCACTTTTTGAGACCTGTCAGTCAGCCAATTCTTAATCCTTTTAATGTGAGCTCTATTGATATTATATAGAGCTAATTTTTTAATCAAAACGTCATGTGCTATTAAATCAAACGCCGAACAGAAGCCGAAGCGTACCACAGCTTCTCAGTTACTTTTATTAGTTAAACTTCTAAATTAAAGGAATGAAACCAAATTTTTTGACAAGCCCAAATTCCCATCCAACCATGCTCCTGGCACTGGTTGCAGCCCCACTTGCTGTCCCTGGCAGCCGTTCCAGCTCCTCAGCTGCTGCCCGGGCATGACTGTGGCCAGAGGGGTGAGCGCGGCCGGCGGGGCTGGCACGGGCTGGACGTGCCAGGGAATGGCCGAGTGCTGGGGTGGCCTCGATGCAGAGCTGCTGCTGGGGCGGAGGGGCTGAATCCAGGCCACTTCCACAGTTAAAGTCCGGGTGGAGAAATGGGAATTTTTCTCCTGTGCTGGATGCAGCCTCTGACCTGAAAACGTGCCCCAGCCTCCCCGGATGCGGAGCGGGAGCAGCCGTGCAAATGCGATATGACAGCGCAAGACACACCAATATGGTTACCAGCTGTCCGGCCGCCACTGGGCCCTACTGGGTGGGCAGGCGATGCCCCAGTCGCAGATGCATTTCGGGGGGAGGAGGGAGGGCTCGGGCAGGGCCCCTACGTGCAGGCAGGCACACGCTGCCCAGTGCCAGGTCGCTGGGACCGGCACAAGTGCTCGTCAGACCGGGACAAACTCGTGGGGTCCCGCTGCTGTCACCCTGCATGGGGCTTAGGCACAGTTTGGGGCCCTGTGCCACTGTGGCCAGGCTTTGGGGACCCCTGCCCAGAGCCAGGTGAGCCAGGCTGGTGGCAAGCCTCCTGCCCAGAAACCCCCTCCAGCTGCCACCCACGTGGGCTTCTGCTCGGGTCCGTCCGACTCAAGGCAGCTCCCCTGACTGTGTCCCCTCCAGATCAACCAACCCTTTGTAAATCTAAATTAATAAGGTTGCACAGCTACAGACACAGGAACACGGACTGTGTCTTGTCTTTGTCGATCAATGCTTTCTATCATCTCATAAAGCTGATTAAAAAGCAGAGCAGTTCATCTCACCAGGTTCCACATCCCAACGTTATAAATTTGATATTCTGGTTAATGATTGTCAGCGCCGGCAGAGGACATGGAAGCTGATCAGTATTTGTAGTTTATAATTAATTATTGGAGCATTGCTGCAGAGGACACCAAGGAGGGGTTGGGACTGATTACGAATTTATTGTCTCTATAATGCCAAAGAGCAAGAGAAGGGGAGTTTGTATGTCCAGCATTGCCCATGCCAGAGGGACACAGAGCACCAGTGTGACCTGTCACGGTCACCAGCTCCACATCTGTGTCCCCAGTGTGGCTGGGAGGGTCAGCCAAGAGGGTCAGCTGCATTCCATCCCTTTCCTGTTGTCCGTGGGGAAGCTGCAGTGAACAGATGTCTCTGCCCCAGCTCTGGACACAGGGATGTTGGTCCCTCAGGCTAGATGGTGACCTGGTTGTCGATGCCAGCTGCTTGGAGAGCCCATGGATGGATGGATGATGCTGTGCATCCCTGTCTGGCAGCCCTGCCTGGGTCTTGGCCCCTCAACGACTGCGGGCAGGGCTGTGGTGGCTGGTCCTTGGCAGCCGTGTGGCACAGGGAAGAAAATTCCACCAGTGGGTCCCACAGCCACTGCCTGGGCCAGCACGGGGAGTTTGGGGACTTCTTTCTCTAGAAATAAGAAACTTGACCTCAAAGGAGTGTCCTGAGCTGTTTCTCTGGGATAAAATCCTGTAACTTGACCAGATCCCGCATCTCAGACAGCCCCGTGTCCTGGATGGGTGATGTGCTCTGGGGGCTGAGGTGGCCACTGGCCCTCCGGACAGGAGCAGGCATAGGGACAGGGACAGGGACAGGGACAGGGACAGGGCATGGCGGTGGTCGCGCAGCCCGTGCCGCGCCGGAGGGAGGGCTGCGATCGGCGGCCTCAAGGTGGCACCGTAAGAGTGGGAACGGCGAGGAGGAACAAAGGCGGCTCAGAGCCCCCTACACAGCATCAGAGCCCCCTGCCCAGCTCAGAGCCCCCTGCCCAGCTCAGAGCCCCCAGCACCGCTCAGATCCCCCAGCACCGCTCAGAGCCCCCAGCACAGCATCAGATCCCCCAGCACCGCTCAGAGCCCCCAGCACAGCATCAGAGCCCCCAGCAGTGCTCAGAGCAGGAGGGTCACAATGCCACCAGCAAAAATCCCAGCAGTGGTCACGAAAATGGGGTCATGAGGGTGGCAGGGTTGGTGGTCCTGGGGCACCCACAGCCCCCGGTCAGCACGGAGCAGTGGGACCCCCAAGTGTGAGGCTCTGCGGGCTGTGCCGAGTGTCACAGGGGCGTGTCAGTCACAGCTCGGACTGATGTCACAACACCTCGTGTCTGCAGGGACTTTGGGGGTGTATTTTATGTTTCAGTGTGCCAGATGCTCTGCGTGTGGGAAGGTGGATGCCATGTGACGTGGGGCTGGTGCCCACGAGAGATGACAGCATGGACCCACCGAGCCCTTTGGGCTCATACCACCGAGCCAGGTACGATGCCAGGGGTCCTTGCTGCCCCTCTCTTGAGGGGTCCTGTCCCTGAAATGCAGCCCAAACCCACTGCTGGCTGTGGGGTGTCCTCCTGCCCAGTCCCCTCGGCCACGAGCCTCCCGTGCCTGCTGTGAGCCTGTGCCAGCTCCCGGGGGAGCGGGGCCGGGGTGCGGGAGGTGCCCTCCTGCTAATTGGAGTGTGCTGAGGAGGAACCAGCTCAGCTCTGCCTGCCTTGACATTAAGACCTAAACTTGCTGTAAAACCAAATGGATACACACACCCACATCCACGAGGCTTTTAGTTCAGCAACAAGTGATTCCATCAAAGCCCAGCACCTAATTTAATAGCAATAATGAAAGGTGTGCGTCACTATTAATTTAAGCACTCCAACATTAGCCTTGCACTTAGAAACCAGCAAGGCAAAGCTATTTACAACTGAATGTACCAGGGCAATAAATTGAAAGGACTGGTCTGACCTGTGGTGGCGGCTTTCTTCATTTATACATAGATATATTTCTATGGATGCATTTATTCCCATCTCTTTAGCAAACCCTCCCTAATTAAGTTGAAGTGGCAGTGGAAGTGTGGCAGTAAGTGTGGAAAGAAGCTGCTAAAAACGTATTTAATTCATTATAAATAATCTTTGATAGCGTGAGGTTGGATAAAGGTTTTCGGTATCAGAGCAGGACACCAAGGAAGGCCAAGGAGATCATCCACACGCGGCAGGAGCATCCGTGTCCTGTGGTTTAACATCCTCGCAGTGGGGAAGGGGGAGAAAGGCTGGCACAGGGGGGCTGTGGAGACTGGCACCAGCAGCAGCAGCAGCTCTGGCTCCAGGAGCACCGTGGTGTGAGGCAGGGGGAGGTCGGTGGGCAGGGGGGCTCTGGCTCCGTGTGGCTGCGTGCTGCGTGTGCCCTCGGGATGATAATGTATGTGAGGAGGAAGGTGTATGTCACCCACATTAAAGGAGTTTAATGTGCTCGGAGTCACAGTATTGTACCCTTGCAGAATACATTATCTGTCACGCTGCCTTTACAGGCTGTCACCTCGCAGAGAGGCTGCAGAGTTCCTGGAAACCATTATCAGCCTCTAATGATATTATCAAAATTGGAGCAGGCGCGGTGTGGTGGGGCCGGGGGAGGCACTGCCACTGCTCTGCGTGCCCCGAGAGGTGCCTCCTGTGCCCCACCAGCCCTGGGAGCAGCGGGACGGGGGCTGCAGCTCCACAGACCCCTCTGGAGCCAAGTCCAGTGTCTGAGGCAGTGAAGGGTGCAGTGGTCGTGGGTGTCCCTGAGTGGCCCATGGAGCCACCGCCGGGACTGGGGTTGGGACCTTGGGCAGGGGCACCTGCCCCTGCCCCATAAGGGCTCTGCTCACCTGTGGGGGGGCCCAGCCCATGGGCACCGTCCCCACCATGTCCCACTCCGGGGTGCCCTTCCTGCGGGCCAGCGACCCCGCGGGAGCAGCTGAGCACTGCTCTGCCCTCTCCTTGTCAGGTGGAATTAAAAAAAAAAGGCGCCGTCTTTTTTGGAGTGTAATCTTCCGCCTGCGACAAGGAGCCACGCAAACTGATAAATTGCAGATTAAACGAGTGCCACACTCCACTCCAGCCCTGGCTGTTAATTCCCCTGTTGTGCAATTCCCGGCTCTCAGGGCCTGTCAATTCCAGCTAATCGCAGGAGGCACTAAAACACTCTGCCCTGACAGCCCCGGATCGAGGCACCCCTGACTCCCGGCTCAGGTGGATTGCACGCATCACTTATGCACAAATCAGCAATATGCCAGCAGGGAGGAATTATGTCCGATGACAGCCCAGACATGAGGTACATATTGCAGAGCCGGCGAGCCCCAGCCGCCGTGACAGATTGCGGCGCGGGGCTGCGCCTGGTGCGGGAGCAGATCCCGCTGCACGGCCCGAGCGCACCCGGAGCCACCGGCCCCGCCTGTGCCGCGGCAGGACGGGACGGCACCCCCGCACTGTCCCCAGCCTGTCCCCATCCCCAGCGCTGCCGTGGCCGGGGTTGCCCACAGGGGTGGTGCTGGCACCGTATTGAAGGAACTCCCAGTGCGTGAGGTGGGGAGGGCGCGGGGCTGGGAATGTCCCACCTGGGGTGGGGGCCAGCCCTGCTCAGCCCAGCCCGGCTCTGCTGTAACGTTTAGCTTGCCTTAGTCTGTGATCCTGAAAAGCTGAAATTAATGACAGCCTTGCAGTTGCTCATTAATAATTGCTTCATTACTGTACGCAGTTGCAGCCTCCTGACAATAATGGGGTTTGCTGGTGTATTTCTAATTATCTGGCATTCCAGCTCCCTAACAGAGCCCTGGCACTCCCCAGTGAGACCCTCCTCTCCAGCAGGAGCACAGCCCAGCCCGCTCAGCCCCGACGTCTCTGGCAGCCCACGTGCTCCTCCTTCCTTTGCAGCTCCTGGGAAGGGGCTGAACTGCCCTGGTGAAGGCCCAGGCGGGACTTGGGGGCATCCAGATGCACCACTCTTGTGCTGAGCTCTGCCAGGTCCCCGTCACATGCCTGGTGCTCGTGGCCAGGTCGGTTTGGGAGCAATGACATCGAGCGAGGCAGCGGCACTGACCAGGTATGTGCCTGCAGCTGCCGGTGCTTGGCATGGCTGTACCATGGCCATCCCCATGGCCACACCACTGCCATCCCCATGGCTACACCATGGCCATCCCCATGGCCATACCATGGCCATCCCCATGGCCACACCACTGCCATCCCCATGGCCATGGCAGTCCCGGCAGCCCCAGAGCTGCCACGTGTGTACCTTGCAGCCTGGGCGAGCAGAGCCAAGCAGGAGGTGCCAGGAACCTCCGTGGGTGCCTCTGGTGGGGCTGGCTGGGGCAGGGCCGCGGTGCTGCAGGTGGTGGCTGCACTCATGGCAGGAATGTGAGTGCCGTTCATCAGCTCCTTGGAGAAGTTCCCCCGGCAGTGGCAGCAGTGCTGGCATTGGGGGAATTGTGGCTGAGTCCCCACTCTCACAGCACGGAAATGACCACTTGTGCCCCACTCCAGCCCCGCGCCGGCTCGCAGCCCATTATGGCACATGCGGCCCCCACGCTCCCACTTGGGGAGGGGGCTCATTTGTAGTTAAAAATCTATTGTGACTTGTCAGAAAAATGAATAAATGAGCACATTATTTTTTCATTTTGGAGCTCAGCATCTGTTTGTCTAATCAAGAAAGAGAACTGGGAAAGTCAACCAGGGCTGACGCACACATTTTATTTAACTTTTCCTCTGTCAAAGGAGTTTAAATGTGTAATGAACAGGCCATGGTGATTTGAAATATAATCCCATTACTCTGATGAGATTACCCAGGCTGTGAGAGTTCACAAATCATGCTTAGGGTTTTTAGAGTGAACAACACCCTGTTGAGATTTTTTTTTCTCTTTTTGCATTTAAGCAGAGGTGTGTGGGGAGAATAAAACATGACAGTGCTTAACCCTTCGTGCAGCAGAGCAGGGCTGTGCCCAGGGTCAGCCCTCCCCATGCCCCAGCTGCCCATGGTGGCCCTGGGACCTTCCATGGGCACGGCAGCAATGCTGGGGAGCAGCACCCGGCCAGGGCGTGGGGCACAGGGCACAGGGCACAGGGCACAGGGCACCTGGCCCAGCTGGCCGTGTGCCCACTGTGCCCACACATCCCTGTCCTCGTCACTGTCCTTGTCGTGGTGTCACACCAGGGTGGCTGTGCTGGGATGTGATTTAAGGGGCATTAATTTCAGCTGCAGCAGCAGCACCCAGCACCACCCGCCACCACGGCAGCGCATTTCCATGAATTCATGGGCCCATTACAAACATGTCTCCATAAATAACTCCCCCCATTAATCTCAGGGCTGCACCCAGGGCTCTGTGATGGGTTTTGCCTGCTTGTCCCGGCGCCGGGTCCCAGCCCTGTCTGAGGGGCAGCTGCAAAACTGCCGGGATGCACCAGACTCCTGCCAACCCAAACCCAAAGGAGCCTCTGGCTTGAATTGCTCCTGTGGGAGTCTATGGCAAACCCCTGTGGGGCCAGGGAGAGCACCCAGTGCTCTGGCCTTGGGTGCCAGCACATGCCTGGGTGCCCTGTGTGTTTCCTGCTCAAAGGCCACTCTTGTGGTCCCCAATGCTCTGATAAAGCCAAGGAGAAGGAGGGGGATTGTCCCTGCAGACAGGACTCCTCCAACAGCCAGAGCCAGAGAAAATTCAGAAAACCTCTGCTGCCTCCACCAGCTCCCAGTGCACGGCAGGCCAGAGTCATCCTCAGTGCATGAGCTGCATCCACCCTCCTCTGCCAGAGCCCAGGAGCAGGGATGGAGGAACAGCTTGCCTTGCTGACCCAGTTGAATGCCCATCTGACTCAATTACATCTACGACTACCGGGGAAAGACCAGCCCGTGATGGGTCCGTGCTCAGCTGTGCACAGATTGCAGCCATGAGCTCCAATTTAACTCCTTCAGAAACACTGAGGAGCAGAAATGTCTGTTCTGCAGGGGGGCTGCTCAGCTCTTGGAATGCCGGATCTTTCCAGGATTTAAGAAAGGTTTCCTGCATGCCATGTATCCAATTGGATCTGATCTTTGAAAGCAAATTTGCTTTTTAACTGTCAATGGCTCTTTTGGAGCAAATAAACTCATTATGGGCTCCACTGTTCCCTGCTCCTCACTCAGCCCTTGGAGCAGCCTCCAGCAGCAGCATCTGCCTGTCCGTCCGTCCATCCACCCATCCCTGCCCTGGCTCCCAGAACACCCACACTGGGAACAGCCAGTGGCAGGTGACTGATGAGAGGGTGTGAACACACATGATCTGGGCAAGGGACTGTGCCACAAACGTCACCACAGACAGCAGAGATTGTATTATTTGAATTTTTAGGCTTTACTGAGAGCAAACCTACACATGCTGAATCCCTGCTGATGATAAATACACGTGAGGGGCTGACAGCAGCACTATGGCCATGGAAACAAGAGACTGCTGCAGTTCCTGATATCAAATAGGCAATTTTTCAGCTCAGTTAAAAAGAATTGAAACTGGGTGGCCAAAGAACATTCACAGAGCAACTTTAATGTTAAATAGTTCACAGTCGGTTAAAGGAGTCATTTACATCAAAGGGGTTTCCCCCATTGCATCTGTGCCGCATTTGCACATAGAAAATATTTAAAAAATTAATAACATACTATAAAATAGCGTTTCTCATTTTGCAGATACCATGGAAGACTGTACAGCGAGGCCTGGCCTCAGTGGTGTGGGCACCGGGAGGGCTGAACCCACAACAGGTGAGACACAGCCCCTCCCTCTGCCTCGGGGTGAGACACAGCCCCTCCCTCTGCCTCGGGGTTGTTCCTGCACAACGTGTTAAGGCTCAGGGCTCAGGACGTTTTCTCTGTACAAAGCAGGGTGGGAGCTGGCAGAGGTCAGGCTGTGCCGTGGGACTGCCGTGCTCAGCTGGCCCCAGCCCCGTGGGGTTCAATGCCGTGTGGAACCAGGGCAGTTCCATGATACAGGGATGTGTGTGCAGAGCTCCAGCGACCTGGAGAGATGGATGAAAGACACCTCTGGTGAATTCAACCAAAAACGTGGCTCTGGGTCTCAGCAATCCCATTCCCATGTTCCCTGATGTATTAAGGATGGACAAAGCCAACATAGTTACAAATCCCAGTACAAAGTAGGTATTAATTTTTATTTTTAAAGAATAATATTAAGAAAAGGTGAAGGCATTTCTCAGTCCCAGGTGCAAGGTGCCTCAGAGGAAGGGCCAGACCTGGGGCAGCAGCAGCTGTGGGTCCTGGGCAGGAGGATGCTCCTCTCCAGCACCAAGACGCTGCTGTGGATTTCCAACTACAGCAAGGAACTTCCAATAAAGCGTATGCAAAGCTGAAAAGCACAGTTAAATAAAAATATTTTTGAACAAAACAAACCACAACAGACTCGACTGTCTCAGCATCCCTCACTAAGAGCTCCCCTGCCACGGCTGCTGTTCCTGGCTCACGGATGCCTCCTGCACTTCAGCAACAGAAGTGAAACCATCTGGGACTGCAGCCTCCCCCCAAAAGAACTGTGCATCATATGGACCTTGAAAAAGATTACATCTGTTTATTAATAGTAAAAATGGATACATTTGTCCTACATTTTGTTTTTAGAAATTTGATCATGTCACAAGCAATACCTGCGTGTACGTGGGTGGATTACAGATGTATATAATTTATTTTAACCAGGCTGTGAAATAATATGTAATCACATCTCTTCTTGTGATTGTACATAATACAGTAATTAAATGATGCCAGTCTACGTCATTCTCTTATTTCTAATCAAAGGAACCTGAAGCGTAACAGTCTTCTTTCCGGCTGATATGGCTCTTTATTTCTGTCACAGGGGAGACTTCCCATCACCGACGAGGGATAATCTTCCAGCCGTGAGACGGGATAGTTCAGATTCCTTCCCGCTCTCCTGCCCTGGGGCAGCAGGAGCTCCACAGTCCTGGCTCCCCCAGTCCGGGCGGGAGCGGCTCCGAACGCGGCACAGGCTCTGCCCGAGGCTCGGCCTCACTGCTGTCCCGACTTCTTCTCCTTCTGGAAGCTAAAGCTTGTTCTCCTGCTCAGTTTTCTTTGTTTCTGAGCAAAATAATCTGCTCTGGCTGTGCTTGCTCGTGACTCTAGAATATAGTTAACCTGCAAGACAGGAGGTGATGTTTAATGTCCTCAGTGGTTGAGCAGGATGGCCTGCGATGGGCAGGGAGCCCCACACCACACACCCAACAGGGCCTTGGGGCAACTGGTCCCAGTGGCCACCAGGACAATGATGACAGAGAGAGCCTGGAGCGCCAGAAGAGCCCAGCACACCCGCCCATGTCCCTCATCCCTTGGCCCACCTGGTCACCCAAATCTGGTGAAGGCGGCGAGCAGAGCCCCAGCACTGGGATAATCCAGTAAGGGGCTTCAATAAAGGACTTTATCAGCCTCAATAAAAATAATTCTTCCATTATGATGTTTGCATACTCAGCTAATCTCAGAGTTTTTCTGTGTTTTGGCACATTTTACTTGATGAAAGCATTTTTAAATGATATTTAACAAGCCTGCTACTCCCTAAATTTATTATCTCCAGTGCTTTGTGATAATCTCACAGATAATTTTAATGGAAGGTTAATGCAAGAATCAAAAAGATAAAAATGCCCTTTGGTCTGCCATTAGCTGGTTAATATGCTGTGGCTTAAAACTTGCACAATTTTATGCACTGTAGAGTGTTTCACTTTCATTGCATATTACAGCTTAAGGCATAAAAATATAGGGAATTTTCATGGTCAATAAAGCCTCCATTTTTCTCACTTGATCATGTAAAAAACCTAATTTGAAAAGTCTGATTTTTCTGCATCTTCTAATGCTGATGGAATTGAAAACAAACCAATGACTTGTGCATGAAACCAGAGAATACTCTAGGTAAAGGAATGGTAACTTAAGAAAAAAGTACTGTTCAATACTATTTCTCTCTTGAATATTCATATTATTCACAGTAAACCTTTTTTTTTAGCCTTCTTTTATGACCAGTCTCAGATATGTGGAGTCACCATCCCTGGAAGTGTTCAAAAAACAAGCACTCCATGATGTGGTTAGTGGGCATGGGGGTATCAGTGAAAGGTTGAACTTGATGATCTTGGAGGTCTTTTCCAACCTTAGTGATTTTGTGATGCCATGATTCTAAGTGTTCTGGATTACAATAGCTGATTTAAGATAAAGTGGGAACAAAAGAATTGGCCTAACAGCTCACAAAACAGAAAACCCCTCAAACACGTTCACCTTCTGTGTTATGAATAAAAGTTATTTTATCGCACGTCAGTTATTTAACAATCCTCCAAACTCCACACAGCCAATAAAAGCAAACATAACAGATGGTTTGCCAGAATTACTGCTTTTGAATTTTGACTTGCTACGAAAGATGAACTTGTGGAAAATTCCATTTGCTCTTCCAAGAGTGTAACAATAATTTTTTTCCCAAAGCAAGGGAGCACGTCTCTGTACAGAGCCCCAGGGGAAGGGTCGGGTGAGGAAGAGCCCCTGGGTGCTCTGTGGGAACACCTGGGTGAGGGGCAGGAGCACCCAGCCCCACGCAGCCCCCACATCTCTGCATGGCATGGGGATGCTGAGCACCTCGTGTCCAGGGGTGGGAACTACCTGGACACAATAAAATTTGGTAGTTTCCTATAAAATTCCACAGAAAATCGGTGTCTCTATTAACTAGAAACAAGCACAAAAGGAAATGCTACACACAGACAGGCAGCAACTGTTTGAAGGATGAATAAAACAACAGGCAGGGAGCAGCCAGTCTGGCAGGTTAAACACACCTCAGTGGTCCTCAGGCCTCCTGTGTTTCCAGAGCCTCCTGAATTCTCACTCTCATGTCTAACAAGTGGTAAAACACCAGGATTTTGGGTCACGTTAAAATTTAATACTCACCTTCAGTACAATTTCATTGACAGTAGCAGCATCTGATTCAAAGTAAAGGTGTTTGTAGTCATGATTGCTTAGATATGTAAGTTTAAATATTGCATGACCTGCGAAGATAAGAAAAAACTGTTCAGAATATTCCTGTAAAGTTTGAGCAGAGCTCGTGTGCCTGACAGAAGAAAACCACAGATGGTGATCTCCGCGTACCATCAGCACGACAGAAGGAAGCAATGAAATGCTGACAGGCTTCTCATGTCATTTCAATTTAAGGCAAGTGGTGGCTTACAGGAGCAGCTGAACTCCAGTCAATAAAGTTCCTTTTCCCATCACATCCCCACTGCAGGAAATGCAAAAATCCATCAAATGGCTGGTTAGCTCTGCTCGGCCCACACCGGCGCTCACCGGAGAATCACCACGCACAGGGGAGTGTTGGGTTGGAAAAGGGCAATTAATCCCAGAATCATCACTCAAAAACCCCAAAACATGCCCCGAACCCACCTGGCTGCTGATGGTGAAGGGGAATGGCCCCACTGCACAGCACCAAGGGACCCACAGCACCAAGAACCCACAGCACCAAGGGACCCACAGCACCAAGGACCCACAGCACCAAGGACCCACAGCACCAAGGGACCTGCCCAGCACACTTGGAGCCAGGACTGCCCCTCCTGCAGCGGGGAGTCAATTAAACTGTGGCTGTAATTTGCTGGCAGCTCCACTGCTCGGGGCCAGTCCCACAAGGAGGGTCCCAGGGGTGGAGTGGACACAGGGTGCCACCGGCCCGGCCACTCCCCGGCTGCCCTGGGAGAACAGCCCAGGACTGATGTACAGTGCCAGGAGGGACAACTACAACACAGAGGTAAAATATGGAACGTGTGGGAAGGCAAAACATCCTTCACTTGTGTGAATGCTGATGGCTTCAAAATGAAAACTAAGCATATTCTACACATGATACTTTTCCAACAGTTTTCTCCTAATTTATTCAGTTCGACAGTCAGAGTTAGCAATCCATAAAGAAACAGCCATGTTACTGTAAATCCAGGTCTTTCCTGCAGGAAAGCTAATTGGAAATCTTATTTACATTATCTAATTCTCCAGATTTCCAAAAAGTGACTGATATATGCTCAGATTGGTGGCCAGGAAATTTGAGACGCAAGTATTTTATTGTGGAGTGTTAATTAAACACCATTATGACGCACTAATCTGGAATATAAATTCTATATTGAAAAATTGGCTAATAATAATAAGAAAAAACCCCACCCTTTAAATCATTTGACAAATGATACCCTAGTGGTACTAAAAATGCAGAAATCCAAGCTGGGAGCTCATCAACATGTTAATGAATGCAGCTCTGCCTGGAATGCAGCATCTTAATGATTCCAAAAGTGCTCCTGTACCACTCCTGGGGATGGGACACAGCACCACGCCCACCAGCTCCCACCATTTTCCTTGGACACTGAACATTCCAGTTATGGACACTGATTACTGAAAACGAGAGTGGCACAGAACAGGGTCGGGAGGATCCCAGTACACTGCTGTATTTTGGGTTTGAAAGTTCATTGGGTGGTTCCTGCTGTGGATCAAGACTAAACCTGTTCAGGTGTTCACTGCTGCCATGGTGGAAGATGGCTGGGTGTGTGGGGTGGCACAGCATGGGATGGCATGGCATGGGATGGCATGGGATGGGATGGCACAGCACTGCCCACAGCAGGGCAGGGCAGGATGATCTGGTGTCACTGCAGAGGGGAGGGGCACAGAGCCACAGCCTGAAATGGTCCTGTGGAAATCAAGCAGATCACGGCCTCTGCTGTGCCTGATGAGAAACCCCACGCAGGACCCCCAGCTTTCCTTCACACCAGGGAGCTGCTCCTCCTTTCTGGCAGAAGCACCAGCCCAGCTGACCAGCAGCACAACCCAGAGCTTCCCCCAGCACTGATTTTCGGATGTGAGGAGTCAGCTCTGCCAATGGCAATAGAGCAACAGATGCCCATACCAATCCCAAAGTGCCAAGCAGTGGGAGACAGAGCCTGCTCTGCTCCCTGGGAGCCCAGTGCCCACCCCGTGCTGTGTGGGACCCCTCTGGCACAGCTTGCCAGGCAGCACTGCAAGGGCAGCTCCCAGTCCCACTGGCACAGGGGCTGCTCTGGCCCTGCCTTTCTGGCCTGGCACTGGCCAAGCCTGGACTCACACTCTGCAGGGGCCCTGGGAGCTGCAGGGGACACGACACTGCTGCTGAATCCGTGGCTGTGCAGGACCAGCTGTGCAGGACCAGCTGTGCAGGACACACAGCCCCATCCTGCCCGTCACTCGTGATGCAGTGGAAAGAAGCCAAGAAGACTTTTCCTTAGAAAGCCCCATTATGGTATCATGTTTATGGGTTCTGAGTCCACATCACACTATTTATGGCGTGAAATATGAGTGTACTGAAATCCTAACTGGCACTTTGCTCTGCTACTCTTCTAGCCAGATAGAATTTATGAATTGTGAGATTGATTTCCATTTCCAAGAGTGTTTAAATATGTGATGTACCTCTTTCCAATAGAGCACCACCCCTGACAATTCCAAGATCAATAGGAGCTTCCATGGTTTGATGTTTCCATATAAAAGGAACTGGTAACAAACAGCAGCAGCTCAAGTGGCTCTTACTGCACATGATGGGAGACTCAAACCACATACAGACTCTGCACCAGTAGCTCCATCATCACCAGTTCCACAGCCACAGTGGTTTGGTGTTTGGGGGAACCTCAGTGTCCTGCAACCAGGATTAATTAGCTGCACAACAGGAAATCCATGTTATTCCCAACTATGTTTATCTGATAAAACAGTTGTGGAAAGCAAATGAATGACAGAAACTCATCTGTTACCAACAGCTTTTGTGCAGGCCCAACCCACAGCGAGCTCGGCACAGCCCAGGGGTCTCGTGCTCCTCTCCAGCCCTGCTGCTGCCCAGCCAGGGCTGACCCTGCTGCCACAGCAGGAGAGCAACGTCCTCCCAACAGTGCCCTTTGGCCTCCGCTCGGAACGCTGATAAATCTTCTCCAGGCCCAGCACTAATGGGTTCCTGTGTGGTTACTCCTGGAGAGGAGCCCACAGCCGATGCCGGCGGAAGGGCAGGATGCTAATTCACTGGGAACTCACCGAGGAGAGCTCATTTACTCCTTCAGCACCACGTCTTACAGTCAGCTGTTTGCCATGTCTCCTGATTTTTAGCACCACTGCACTGCCAGCAAGGGAAGGCAGAGGCTCTGCAGTGCCCAGCTCACCCTTCTCCTCCCCCTCCCAAAGGCTGGTGAAAGCCCTGGTGCAGCCTCTGCCCTGTGCTTCAGGGCCCAGCTGCCCCCTGTCCCTGTGCTCACACACAGCAGTGAGCAATCCTGCAGAATTCCAGCTCCAGAATTACTGACCAAAGTGTGTTCTACAGGCAGCAGTAAATCCTGTGCTAATTCCTGCAATCCCGGGAAAACATCCAAACCCTTGGCAGGCCACTGCTCTGCACCTGATAAGGTGAAAAAATTATCACTTTTTAATCTAAGTAATAAACTCTTTTTATCAGTCTAAACAATACTGGAAAACAGTGTGTCTGGAAATACAGAATGCCTGGAAAGCATTGGAAGGATGTGAATTTGCACAAGAAAAGACAATTTTTTAACCGAATCTGACAAGACTGGAAAGAGTTTTTCTTCTTCCCCTCCCACCCCACAATTCAGCCCATAGCAAAACCATCTCTTTGCCAAAGCCACTCTTTAAACAGTATGCACAGAATTAAATCACTAATTAGATGGAGGATGAAAAGAATATTCATGAATTGGACAAAACAGAAAACAAACACTGGGAAATGCAAATTTATGTTAATTTTTCAATATACCTTGATGATTGCTTTGTCATTACAGGGCCATAAGGCAGAAGTCAACAATTAAGAGTTATTAGTGGAATATATAGCTGGAGAAGGACCTCTCTGAAGAACAAAGCACTTATGGACATCATTTGACATCACTGATTCTCACCACTTCAGCAACACAGGATCAGACCCTGAAATCTCTTCTCACAGGCCCAGAAAGGATGAAAAAGAATTAGAAATACACCAGCAAAAAGGCAAGGAATAAGAAAAATTAAACACACCAGCAATGTACCGAGCTTGGTTAGGGACACAGACTGACCAGGGACATTGGCCTGGATGTAAAAGGGGGGTTAAGTCCATTTTATGCAAGTGATATTTATCCCAGAGGTACAAAATTTAGAGGCAGTGATGGCAACCAGTTCTGGATGAAATCCTGACCCTGCTGATACCAGTGGAGCTACCGATGGGTTCAGGCTGCTCACCAGGAGCCTGGAATGGATCTCCTCAAACCAGGCAGTACTTTAGTAGGAACAAATGGTATGAATGTTAAGGAAAAAAATAACAGCTGTAGTCCTGTGGGCTTGCCCCGTTCTCTCAGGGAGCAGCATACTCCATGATCTCTTTTCCTCCAACTCAGGTCTTTATGTTCCACTGTAGGCTTGTTACACAGCATTGCTATTAGAGGGTGCTTTGTGTCCAGATGTCCTGAAAGCAGAGCTGCAACTGAAGTGCTGCACACGCCCACTTTTGTGTCAAATTGTGGTAACTATTCACACATCTGGATTTTTTTTCCTCAAAGCCTTTTGTTTCTTCTTCAAATTATTATCAAAGGCAGAATACTAATAAAAATTTTTGCAAAAATGCTGAAAATTGAGGTGGAATTCGGGGTTGCCCAAAACCTCTTCCCCAGCAACCTTGTTTGGGAAAAAAGATGATAAATAAATCAAAATGCACTAAGCAGTGTTTCCACATGGCAATCGGCTCCTCCACTGCGTCTGCAGCTCATCAATCACGCATTGTCTGCCTGAGAGGCGAGCCTTGTAAATGTCACATCCACTCAGGCCCGAGGAGAGGCGAATCAAAATGCAGCGAGGAGTTTTAATTGGATAGTGTAATTAAACTAAAAAACCCCAGCAGAATAGCTTTGACAGGATAGATGAAGACCCCTTTTAATAGGGCTACAAAACAGATTTGTTAAAAGGATGAGGCAATGCACGCTCCTGATTGCGCTCAGGAGAACTTTTATGGAGAAGCTGTTCAAGGGGGACGCAGTTAATCAGCACAGCCCTGGCTGTGGCAGGAGCTGCTCCAGTGACGCTGTCCCCAAACCACTGCCCGTCCCTGCACAGGGACACTGGGACCCCCCACTGCCCCCAAACCACTGCCTGTCCCTGCACAGGGACACTGGGACACCCCACTGCCCCCAAACCACTGCCTGTCCCCCGTTTTCTAGTACAGGAACAGTCCAAGGACTGCCCATGCCCCCAAACCAATTGCTGTCCTGTATCAGGGACATTCGGGACAGGCCCCACTGCCCCAAACACCTGCCTGTCCATGGACAGGACACCAGGACACCACTGCCAGGCCCTGCTCTGTGGGACACGTCCCATCGAGAGCTGCCCAGGCCACGCAGGCTCCTGAGGCCCCCCGGGCTCAGCCCTGAGCCCCCACGGCACACAGAGCCCCCCATGGAGCCCCCCATGGCACAGGGACCCCCCATGGCACACGGGGATGGCAGCACAACCACAGCCATCTGTGCCCCGCTGCTCCCCCCGAGGCAGCCCCTGCCTGCACAGCACGGCCACGTGCCCGTGGGCTCATCCCTTCTGTTCCACACTGGCACAGCCCTTTCACTTCGAGCCTGAAGTTTGGGAACATTTTCTCTGCTGAACCTGTTTTTTACCTTTTGATCAGAACTGGTTATTAGTCTCCTACCAAGAAGGAATTTTATTCTGTTACTTCACAGATGCTCTGCATTATCCACAGCGGGAGCAGGGATCTCAGGAACCAGCACAGGACATTTTGTGCACCATTTGCAGAGCACATAGGTAATAGCTGCCTCTGCTCTGGCCCCACTGCAGGCTCTGAGCAAACCTGCAACGTCTCTATTTGAGCTCCCAGAGCAGCAGGAACCCGATGCCTTCCCAGTGCTTTCTGTGTATTTTCAGCCCTTCCACAACCCAACAACGAATTCATTAAGTCAGTATTACCCAACGTGCATAATCAGGAGGAACTGGACACTGAATTAAAACATCAAATACCTTTAGCTTTAAATGAAAACTACAGAAAGGGGGTTCAGGCATCGCTCTGGCTATCACTTACAGCCAGGGTGAATACTGCTGGAAAAGCTATTTTCGTGCAGATGTGGAATTCAATGGGAAAGACTGACTCGTGTAGCAACATCAATCAAAACGTCGGCTCGGCTGGCAGCTCTCGACAGTAAGGCAGGTTCAAAGGTCACGGGATAAAGAAAAAGCCAAGCTCTGGTTCAGCTCTAATATCTCCTCGCTGCAAGTCTTGCCGAGGTACCTGCCCCCCTTCTGTACTCACGGCTTTCATTAATCTTCTTGCCATCTTTTTTAACTAGTCATGCAGAACCGCTCGATAGCGAGACATATAATGGGGAGGCCCTGTGCCTATTACCAGGTTAACACTCTGTTAAGCCCCAGTGCAACAATGGAATCAGAATTTAAAGGAAATCTTCAGCTGCAGGGTGCAAAGCGGGCAATTAAATTACAAACCGAAGTTACCCATGTACTCCGTGACCTACAGAACACCTTTGTTTAGACTTACCTTCATATTGAGGGTATTTTGACCTAGTAACTGAGATGTCTCTGCTTTATGAAAACAAAAAAAAAAAAGGCAGATAAAGGGTCACAGAGAACCTTGCTTCAGTGTCTCAAGTAAATTATCAAACAAATCCAATTTCTGCAGCTCGTGTAGGACACAGACGAATGGGAGAAGCCCACGGTGAGTGCCCGGCTGACCGGCCCCGGTGGCACCACAGGGCTGCCCCGAGCTCCTGGTCCCTCCCCAGGCAGCCCCGGACATGGCACATCCCTCACGGCCACGCTCGGACACAGAGCACCGAGGCAGTGGGCAGTGACACTGAAGTTTCTCTCTTGTCCAAGTAATGTAAGAGACATTACCAGAATCAGATTTCCTTTAAATTACACTATTGCAAAGGGATATAATTGTATTAAACTTATTATGTTGCTTCCTTAAGACTTTATATTATGTACACTTAATTGAGATACAAAGCTCTTTTCAGCTATAAAAATGACAACTACTTTATTAAGGCTTAAATCTTATTTCTCCATGATAGGATGCTTCCTTTCAAGATTCAAAACATTCAGAATCTCTCGTGATAATCAGGCTGAACCTGATTTAAAGAAGCCATTCATGCCCAGTGTTCTCAGGTTCTGATGGCACTGGGGTGAGCCAGCAGGGCCATTACCTTTTCCCTTGGTCTAAATGAAGGGAGTCAGATTTAATTTACAAATAAAAATTCAAATTCTGACCCAGGGCTACTACAAGGGCAAACAAAAATCATCAGCCATTCCTGCCTACATTCCCCCCACTAACAGCAAGTGAGATGTCAGAGCTTTCTGTTTTCGTTTTCTGTCCTCACTGAAGGCAGTTCTGAGTTCCACAACTTGTGGCACAGGAAAGCTCAGCCTGTCCAGAACGGCTCCAAGCCATCCATAAATATTCACACCATATCAGCTCTGAAGCTGTTGAGTCCTTTCACACACGTGCAAGTGCCACTAAAACTTCACTGCATGAACCTGTTCAGAGAAAACCAAAGAACATGCACACAAGGCTCTCCACCAAGACACTGGTCCCAGCACTCAGCCTTGACTCCCAACACCCCCTGTCCTTACTAAAAAGTACAGTCACATTTGGCAGCTCCTGCAAACCCTTCACCTCTCCAAGCAGGGCTCAGCTGGGTTCTCACCCTACCACGATGCCTGGGGAGGGAAGGCAGCTCCAAACCCAGACCCTGTGTTTCACCCGGCGTAACAGGACAAGCACCAGTGTGTGTGCAGAGCACTTCTGAAAGAGGAGATGGAGCATGTTTGTGTTACAAAAGATAAAAATATGAAAACAAAATATATTGCAGAACTCAAAGACCTTATCTGTACTCAGCCTCTCTTTGCAATAATTCATTCAAGGAAGATCTGGGAATAATTTTTGATGTAAACTCTGCTACAAACATACATCACCGTGCTGATAAAAATCACAGACAAAACTTGTGAAATACAGTGAGTTTCATTCCTTTATGCTACTAAAATAACTTTTTTCCATTTAAAATTCAAGAGATACTGATCTGCTGCTCAGTTCCACAAAATGCATCATTCTGAGATGTCACACTAAAAGTCTCTTCTGCTGGCCTAAAATAATGACTTTTGGAACATCTTTAGTGAGTTGGGAAAAGGTCAGCAGTTTCAGAAGGAAGTATTTTTTCCTTTTGGAACTCTGTTGAACCATTATTTAGTAGGAGAAGTTTAAGATGATCACGTGAAACGTGCAAATAAACCCCTCAGGACCATAACAGTTGCCTTTGTTGCAACCTGTCAGTGTCCTCTCCAAAGCCACCATGATTCTTCACTCAATGGTCCCCACGTGCAGGTACAGCCCTTCTGCACCTGGACTCTATTTGGGGGCTGAAATACCTGGGTTGGCAAGATTTGGGTACAGACATCATTTCCCACAGCAGCAGGTGCTGCCTCTGGGGCCAGAGAGCCCCATCCCAGCAGGACGTGGTCCGAGGTCTCCAGGGACCCCTGGGTGCCTCTGGTTGGTGATAGAAGTGGAAACCTCGGGTTTCAAGGTCAGCTCTTCAAATACAGTCTCATTTTTTGGGCACAATTTTATCTCCTCAAGTGTTTGCATTTGCAATGAAATGTGGCTCCAACCCAGAGGTGTGACAGGATTTACCAGGGCAAACTGCCCCTTGCACTGTACACAACCCTCACGTGTTTCAGACCACCTGGTCATTGGGGAAGCTTCTCCTTGGGGTTGTGCCTCCCCAAGGACCAAGAAATCTTGATGGAGAGACAGAAAAGGAAGACAATGACTAGACCAAGAACATGGAGGTAGGGAGGGGTAATGAAGGAGAGAAGGATATAGTTCAATAATTGCTGATAAAATCTGTGGCAGCCATAAATTTACTCTTCCAAGAGAATTCAACAGATCATTACCTCTGTAAATATGTATCACATAATTCTCCCTCTCTGTCACCTTGCAGATAAGTACTTAATACCAGCATCCCTACTCTGCAGAGGCACAAGTGCAATAAAATCCATCTGAGCTTTTGAACTACAGTTGCTTTTTGATCGTAGACAGTTCCATTTTGGCCCCACTGGGAGACATTGCCCGAGTCCCCCAGGGCCCATCTTGTGCTTTTTAAAACAAATTTTCCAGATAGAGACTCTCATTACTCCACTGATGCAACAACCAGAAGCCCTTGGCTTTTGAAGCCACACTCTAAACAGCCACTTCTGACCTCTGGGTGACGACTGTGAGCTGGGACATCCAGCCTGTCCTCAGAGCCCAGCACAGCCACCACTGCAGAATGGAACACTCAGAGCAGCACCTCCAATCCCAGTGACCCTACAGCCATGGCTGAGCTAAAGTCACACTGAGCTGACACTTACTGTATATCCAAGATCCTCAGTTGTACCAGTCTGGATGTAAAAAAAAATTCAAAAAAATTGCAATTATATTGAAACATGTATTTTCCTGATGTGCTGTGGGGCTGCAGACAGCTGGGCAGAGCCAGTGTTCCCTTGGTATGACAGTGGGCAAGAAACACTGAATGATGCCATTAGCTGAGAGCAGCACCAAAGGACACTTGTAAAATGTGTGTCTGTTTATGCTGTGTTCTCTATAACAGAATTGAGTCAGATTAAAAACATCCTGTAATGAATAAAATACACCTATAGAAAGAAAAGGACATGGTAGCAATAATTCTTTGGACATCGAGCACATCCAGGGAGGGAGAGGAGAGGGAACATAAATAAAAAGGACTACTCACTTGGGCTTTTTTCTTCCGCAAGGTCACAGGCACAGAGGAGTTCAGAATCGATTGAAATGGGTTTCTGCTTAATCCAAAACTTAGTGCTGGCCTTCTGATTAGTAACAGGGTCTATCTCTACCTTGTCTCCAGAAATACCTGAGATGAGAAAGAATAGAGAGCCACAACAGTGATCTGTTTAACCGATTTCATATCAGCCGTTTGACACACTTTATAAATCTTAAATGGGCTGAAGGTATATTGCCCTTCTGGGCTTTCTGAAAGCACGGGAGCTTTTGAAACCAGAAACAAATGGTTATCAAACTGCATTGATAATCTGCATTTTATTCTCCTGCATAAGAATACCAAAAGAAAGAAATAGCACAGAAAAAATTCTTCTCAACGCATACAGAGCTCTTCTGGAAGCAGCAGCTACATGAGCTGTGAGATTTATAGGAGATATGCTGGTTTTTCAGTCACCACTGCTCTGTGTAATAGACACTATCACCATGGGCCCTGCTCCATCTGCTGCACAGCAGACACCAGAGTCATGGAACAGAATCACAGAATATGCTGAGCTGGAAGGGACCCCTCACAATCACCGAGTCCAACTCCTGGCTCTATGCAGGACACCCCAGGAATCACACCATGTGCATGAAAGCATTATCCAAACACCTCTTGAACTCACATAGGCTTGGGGCTCTGACCACTGCCCTGGGGAGCCTGTTCTAATGCTCCCCCTCTCTGTGGGTGAAAACCCTTTTCCTGACATCCAACCTAACCCTCCCCATCTCAGCTCCAGCCCTTTCCTCAGGTCCTGTCACTGGTCACAAGAGTGAAGAGGTCGTGATGTACCTGCCCCTCTGCTGCCCCTCGTGAGGATGCTGAAGATCCCAATGAGGCCTGACCTCCAGGCTGAACAAACCAAGTGACCTCAGCTGCTCCTCAAAAGGCTTCTCCTCCAGACCCTTCACCATCCTCGTGGTCCTCCTTTGGATGCTCTCTAAGAGCTTAGAGTCTTTTTTATATTGTGGTGACCAAAACTCCCCCAGAACTCCAGGTGGGGCCACACCAGTACTGTCAGGGCAGGCAGAGGGCAAGGAGTGTCCTGCTGGAACCAGTCCAGGAGCTGCTGACACACCTGAACAAACTTGGCAGGGAGCTCTTTACAAGGTGTGCAGAGCATTAAAAACAAGGAGGTGTCTTCAGTCCTGAGCTACAGGTGAAGCTCATGAGACATCAACAAAAGGAAGCAAAACAGGAAAAAAGCATTTAAATATCATTTAACTCTTTCATCTCTGGAAAACCAGCAGAGAATCTTCTCCTTCCTGAGGGTTCTGGCTCTGACACTTTCAAAGACATCCCATTTGGCTTGTTTGAAGCACAAGAAACCTAAAGAAGCTGATGAAGAAACTTCTGAGAGATGTGACAAAATAAAAGTAGGATGTAATGCACACACAACGCTCCCAAGCTCTCCAAAATTAACTGGGTATTTCCTAAGGCCTGGTCATGGCTGAACTTACAAACCACAGCTGGTTTGTATTCTGTGCAACTCCAAAGCCAAAGCACAGGACAGTGTGGGGCAGGTACCTGTGGGGGTCTCACTGCAGCCCCTGCCCCAACACCAGGTCATCCTCACTCACCCTGGGACTGCAGTGGGTTACAGTAACACCCCATTAATCCAGGAATGTGCTTTGTCATTAAACATACGTCACATCAGAGAGTTCACATTTCAATTAAGTATTGTATCAAGAGCCCAATTAACACCCAGACTGCTGGAACTCACTAATTTGAGCAGGCTGAGGCTGTATCTGGAGCCCATTTTGGTTTGTGATTTAATTTTGGACAGATTATTTAAAAACAGCATTGGTATTTTACTGTAATGGTTAATTATTCCAAATGGCATTTGCTGTAGTTTAAGGAAAATATGGAAGTTGATGGTACAAAGTCTTATTTTCTCACTGAAAAAAAGTCAAGGGAAGTTCTAAAAAAAAAGGTGCAAATTCTTTGTGTGTTAGGACTGTTTCCCATCCCTTCCTCTGAGAGCATCACCCCTGAAAATATCCTCAAAAAAATTTCACTGTTTGGTCCTGCAACTTCAGAATTCACAGTCAGTCAATACTGTTAATGCACCTTGTTAATTTGATAGGATTTGTCAGGTAGCTCCACTGGAAAATTATATAAAACTGTTCCAGATGAACAGATGATAGTGACATGAATTAAAGTGATAGAACAATAGTGGAATATAAACCAGAAATGACACCCAAAGTGGCTGTTGATTTATTGCCATCCTGAGTTTGGTTCTGGGCTTCCATGTATATTAGTGCTACAAATCTGGGTCCATTTAGCAGCGAGATGCTCATACATACATCACCAGCTCCTGCTCCAAGCCAAGGTCACTCCCCATTGCATCAATCTTTTCAGCAGAGGCTACTTCACCATTTTGTAACCATCTCAGATGGAACAGACTTCTTCCTCTTTCATCTTTTTTTTATCATGTAAAATACACTCTAACTTCTATTATTTTTATCTGCAAATTGTCGCTGTATACTTCATCCATTATTTCTGTATCTCGACATCGCTGGCTCAAGCTCACCCACATCCAGAGAGCACATTGACAAAGAATGTTGTCTTTTTTTTGTTATTGTTCTCACAATCTGGATGTGTTGAAACCTAAAATCAAAACAGCATTGTGTCTGAGGCTTCTGCAGCCTCTGTCTCACAGCACAAATCAGTCATACTCAAAACCCAAGTAAAAATGCTGCTCCTACTATTTTTTTAATTCATTCATTTTATCAAAAGAAATGTCATCAATGTGTTCAGTAACACTGTTCTGTTCTTGCTTCCTTTGTTGGGGTCTGCAAGAGCCCCCCCTTTTCTGAAACACTTGCCAGCAACCGTTTTCCCAGACAATATGCTCCTGTTAGTTCTGCTAATGTGATACACAAGCAAATGTGTCTTATTCCTCCATAACATGATAGAGCCTTTGTAAAACTGCTGAGAGTGCTGCTGTGTGTGCACTGCCCTGTGATATGGGCTGAAACACAAACCCCAGACCTTAAACTGCAATAAAACTCTCACTCGAGGGCTGGGCATTGCTCCCATGGTCATCCACAGACTGGTTTTTACTACAGAGCTATACACAGTGTAGGGAGGGGTGAGGGGCTACACTGAGGGTCTTCTCCACCATTTCTGGGTTCTGTCACATGTAATCAACCTTCCATGGGGTTATTTGGAGCACTTGCCCCAAATCCACACGGGTGTTTCCAGTGCACCCACGGTCCCTTGGCCGATCTGCTCTTGCACAGCCAACAAGGAGCAAAGGAATGACTTGGGATTCTCAGGGTCCTGAAGAAACATTGTCACTTTGCTATGGCTGATGGCACAAAAATGCTACAGAGAAAAGTCTGTGCAACTGGTCATCATCAAACTGCCAGAGAACAGCTCCCAGAACAGTTACTCTGAGCAAAACCAAAAAATCAGCCCCCATTTTTTCCATTCAGGGTGGAAGGAGCAGTCTGTCACTCATAGGTAACATGTAACACTCAGCAGCAGCCCGAACCCAAACAGCCCCTTGGTGCTTTTTTTACCAGGGTTTCTCTTTTAATACCTTTAAAAAATTCAGGAAAAACCTCAGCAACATACACTCACTTCAAATTTATTGAAAGGTTTTGGTTCTCTACATTTGTCCAAGCTTTGAACACCCACTGGGGTTTTCTTTGATTTTTGAAAAATAATTAGATTATAAAACCCCCATTGTCAGTGCACTGCCATCAAACCCATACAAGTTCACAGATTGTTATAAAAGGGAAATTTTATGGTCCTTACAGCACTGGGCAGGGTCAGCTCCTCCACTGCTGCACAAGTTAAGCCATTTGTTTCATTTAACAGCTCTTCTCCCTTAACCATTTATCTTTAGTGATCTGTCATGACCTTTTCAAGCTCTCATTTCTGACACTTCCCAGATACAGTGAGTCAAACTTCACTGGAAGCAAACTATCACACCCCGAGAGTTTGCTCGAATGCAGCGAACATGCCCAGCACTGCCCTGCTCCAGCACCAGCAGATAAATCCTGCCTTAACTAGACAGCTCAAAATAAACCAAAAAAGCCTCTTCTGGGGGAATTTTACAGACATGTACTCTTCCATGTGCTTCAGGATGGAAGAATGAAGGGACTGTACTGACAATAATACAGGAATTGGTATAGTTTAAATTTAACAATTCTGCTGAACTCTACAGAATAAATGTATTTTGTAAACATTATGGCACTTAATATTTTACTGCTGAATCATTTCTTTATGGAAGGTATTTGCAGGAATGTCACAGGTCACCTACCAATGCATCATTAATCAAATTTTCACAATTTAAACACAAAGATAAAAAGCCATTCAATCATTTTAAAACAGTAATGGGGCTTTTATAATTCAGGATTCTGTCAGCCCTTGGCCTTCGGGTTTTCAAAAGCATTCAGCAAGCCAATAGGGACAATATAAAACCTTAGAGAATGCTCGTTTTATTTTGTTCCACCTCAGATTCCACTTGGTTGTTAAAATCTTTCAGTCTCAGAAAAGGAAAAACCCAATAATTCTTAATTTTGCAAAGCCTCATTTAAAAATAATAAAACAGTTGGCAAGAAGCTTTCCATTAGGAAGCCTAGATTGAAAAAAAGATATGAGGTCATTAAATAATGGCCTTCGTTCAGAGGCAACATGTGCAACTGATTGGGGGTAATAAAAATACTGAAGAATTTTCAACTGAAAGGAATTTTTTTAACCACTGAAATGCTAGAAACACTCTCAAATGCTCCACAAGAAAATGGACCAAGGTGATAGTGACTGCTTTAAAACAGCCTGAGGTGGACAGGCAGCTGTCAGAGATGGCCAAAGGCCTGAGCTGCTCCGCTGTCCCCGGCATTCCGCAGGGATGGAGTTACCTAACTGCACGTCCGTGGTGAACCGCAGCCGATGGATCATGCTGACTTTGAAGGACTTGTAATGGTGGCTGCTGAGCATGTCCTGCACTGTGGCAATATCGATCTGGGGGTCCTCCTCCGAGACCTCTTCTCCTCTGGAACCTGCAGAACAAGCCAAGAGCAGTGAAGGGCAGGTTTGGCACCGGCGCACGCGCAGCCGGCGCGGCCGCACAGGGCTGGGGGAGGGAGAGCTACATGCTCAGCTTTGTGTCTCTGGGAGGTGGAAATTCCACCCTCCATCCCAGAACAAAGTCACTGAGGCACTAAGGACCTGATGACAGACGTCTGTGGCCACATGAGGAGCAGCCCAATGTCCCAGCAGCAGGTTCCCAGTGGGCAGGAGGCAGCCCTGGACCACAGGGATCCTGGGGGGACCCTGCTGGGCACCCACAGCCTGTCACCAGGAAGGAGCCCAGGGAGGGGCCTGTGCCCAGAGGTGCCACCCTCGATGCCTGCACTGGCACAGATCTCCCATGGTCCAGCACCCCCATGTGCTGCGGCGCCGGCAGCACCTCGGGCATGCTGATGCAAAGCCTCCCTTTATTTACTGATGAGTATTCTCATCACCACTGCAGGTACTGCCTTTATAAAAGGTAACAACTCATTAAACCAAAATGCCAATTACTGAAAAAATATAACGCACTTTAAAGATTTTTTACCTTTTATGACGTTGGATTAACACCAATTCCAACATTACTATAATGCGATTTATAATTGTGTGCGGAGTAATTTCGATGCCAGCTGCTAATAAAGCACCTCAGCTCGAAATGATCGTTCAGATGCTGGTAGATAAAGTGGCATAAATATGCTTGAAAACTGATTTAGCTTCTTACAGGAGATCCTGAGGAATGACACGTTTTGTTTAATATCCTGGCTAATGTAGTCCTAAAAGCTGAACCAACTGCCAGTTCAGAGAACTAAATTTGCTGCAGGAGATTAATGAAAACTTTATATTTTGCTGAAATTTTAATAACGGGAAGATGAGATGATGGAATTTTAGTACAGATCTTAAAGCTCCAGCAAGGCAGGTACCAACTTGTCAGATTTTTCAGCATTAATTTTGATTGAGACTTGCACCATTGGAGCAGTCTCAACACTAATGCTCCCTGTGCCGACCTTTCCCGCTGGGATGTACATTCCCATCTGTCCAGGGATTGCAGGGAAGCCACGGTGGGTTTCCATGTTTGGGTTCCAGTGACAAAGGCATGGTTTGCCAGGAAAGGCCATGGGTCTGGGGAGGAAAACCCTGGCACGTGTCTCCGACCCAGACGGATGCAGGAGCAGGATCCCTTTGGATGGGGACACTGAGAGCTGCTGAAGGACACGCTGTTTGCTGAGCACGGGGGGCTGTCGGGGTTGTGGCATCACCAGGACAAGTGCAGGTGGGAGAAGGGAAGCCCCTGTGAGCAGGGAGCACTTCTGCTGCATTCCCTGTCTCCCTGCTAATTCCATAGCACCACTGCTTACCATAAACATCTTTCCTGTCTACACCAAAGCAAGGTGAGGATCTGCTGTTAAATGACTCAAAATCCACACTGAGAGCATAAAGCAGGAGATTACTGTGTCAAAGATGTTCAGCAGAGCTTTCCAAGTGCTGCCCTCCCCACACACCACAGACCTTCTTTGGGGAAGTGGGACACTGAGGGGTTAAACTACAAATTGGACTGTGCCATTCGACTTGAAAGGATTCCAAAAATCAAATGAAACAGTCTCCATGTGAATTTATGCAGAGCCATCTTAACACTGCAACCACTCCATGCTCCAGAATGACAAGATAAATTGTAATGGCTCCTTCCAAGACATTACAATGCATTTTGTCACAGACCCCTGTGTTAATGTCTCTATACTATGGATTATCATAATGTATCATGTCAAACCCTCATGCTGCACTACTCCAAAGATACACTGAGATATGTCAAACTTTTTGGTGCACTTAAAAGCCTCTTGAAAGACTGTGGCATGGCAGTGCCTGAAAGTGAGGCAGGAGGGTGGCAGTGGCACGGTAGCCCTGCTGCTGGGTGCCAGCTGGGACTTTCCTCCCCATGGAAAGCAGGGACATGCCCCTGCAGCCCTGTCCCCACAGTGTGTGGCCATGACACACTGCTGGGGTGTGAGCTGCAGCAGGACACGTGGGGACACCTGGGACAGATGGGGACAGTGGGGCAGGGAAGGACCCACAGTGACAAGGGGCCACTGTGGGTGGGGGGACAGGAGCCCTGGGTCTCACACAGGGAGGTCCTCAGTGCTGTCCCTAACAAAGCCCTGCTCCCAGATGCAGAGGGGTTCCCAGTGGGAGTGAGGTGCCACGTGCTGCCTCTGCCAACTCAGTGACAGGGCTCTGGCTGGTGATGGGCAGTGCTGCAGGAGGGTGTTAAACACAGAGCTACCTGTGAGGGAGCGTCAGCACCCACAGCCAAACTGAATCAGCAGAGACCAGAAATGCAGAAATATCACAGAAAGTGGCACACACCGACCTCCCTCCCACACCTCCTGTGGAATGTGCTTAGAACACTCCACAGGATCAGGACCCGCAGGACACCCTGAGGGTACCACTGTCCCTGTGCCCCCGACCCCACTCCAGCTCTGAACTGCCCCAGCCTGGCCATCCACCCGGGATTACGGCACAGGGGGGATACCACGGGACAATGTCACACAGCTCTGATGATGCTGAGGCTTCTCAGATTTCACTTACCCAAAATAAAAGTATTAAAAAGAAAATTTGCAGCCTGCCAGGTCACATCCAGGAAAAAACACGTGGCTGTAACTAAACCCGTGAGCACCTGCCAGTGCTGCAGCCCTGGGGCAGGATTCTGCCCTGGAAGCCTCTCAGATCTGCCCTGTGTCTGTAACCTTGGCCATCTCTGTTTCATGAACTTTGTGAACAGACTCAGCTTCACAGGATTTCTAAGTTGCTGCTCTTGGGAGAGCAGCCAGGAACTGCCCCATCACACAGATCCTGTGCCTGAGGATGGCAGGACACAGACCCAGAGGGACACTGTGACACACGGAGTTAAACTGGTCCCTCGGGCCAATCCCCTCATTGAAACTCCTGACTTTCAAATGAGACAAACAGCAACGGGACAACAGCCCCAGAACCATGAGCCTGAAATAAGGCAGAAGCTAAACAAGAGCCTCCTCTGATGGGGACTCAGCTAAACCAGGAGCCTCCTCCAACAGGGACCCCTGCCAGCACCAGAGGACAGATAAAAATGACTCATTAGGAATACCAGAATATTGAAATGCCATATGCAGACTATTCAAGAGCAAGTGAACCTGTATTTCCTCGATAAAACAACAAAATACAAAGTTAACTGCACTGCAAAAATGTCCCTTATTACTTTAATGTACTAGAATATTGCTTAATGAAAGTTCTTAATTGCAATACAATTAATTACATACACAGAGTCCCCAATTACATTTTCCAATAAGACACTGGCTTTGCTATAGGTCTAAAGGCACTAAACCAATTTTAATATATTAAGACCAATTTCCCTTGAATACTAATTACTATCTAATGATAAAATGAGAAAGAGGAACTTTCCAGAAGTAAGATGGCAAGAATAAAACTAAATTAGCCATGAACGGTTTGCTACCACACATAAAGGCATTTCACATTACAAAGTGCAGCTTTCAGTTTAAAGATAAATCTTTGTTCGAGTTAAAAGTTCTGCACACTGGAAGCAGTTTATTAGCTTGAATGCTATTAGGAAATGCTGGATGGAAAGGGGATTTCTCCATACATATTTCTTAATAATGGAAAGTTCTTTGTTTCATTTAATACCCTGAAATATAAACTTTCTGCTGCCCAAAGGAACATGGCAGCTCTTCTCCCAGCAGATGCTTGGCATCATCCATATATATATTTATAAATGACTACGAGACTATGAAGAGCACATTTACAAGCAATAGGTGTTACAACAGAGCTTTTCCTGACTGGCATATTGAAGCTAAAAGTATTTCAAATCAAGACAGAATGCACAAAGTGAATATTTCAGTTTGATGATAGGATTGTCAAGCCATTATTTTATTAATAGTGCAAAACTGTCAATATTTCTATTCTAATGTCACACCAAAAGATACCTCCTAAGCACCCCAAAAAGCACTCCCTGGCTGTGTAGGGGGGAGCCAGGGATTGTGACTGATCTCACACACTGTATTGCCCTTGAGCCCCTCTGTGTGCAGGGCCAACACAAATGCCTGAGCAGGGACAGTGCAGGATCACTTTAAATTCACCCATTTTGGGGGCAGAAACGACAAACATAACATTTCTCCTGTGTTCCTTATTCATGTTCGGGATCAATTCAGAAAGCACTCAGAAAAGAGGCAGAATTCACCAAAGTGTTTATTATTTTGCCTAGATTCCTGTCAGCCTTGAGCAAACCAAAGCTGGGACTTGCTCCTGAACTCCAGAGTCAAAGTGTCAGTTCTGCCTTTGCTCTCCCAGGTGCCAGGCATGGCTGATGAACACAGCACCCATGACTGGGACCAAAAACCATCATCCACGCAGTGATGCCACTGCAGATGGGAAGGATGGTGGCTGGAGAAGCACCAGGAGCTCAGTGAGCCCAGGGAGTCCTTGGGGTCCAGCCCAGGGTGTTCTCTGTCATGGGAATCCCCATCCTAGATGGGCTCCACATTATGCTCTTAGATGGGCACCATCAATTTGCTTAAGGAGGGCAGGAGAGTTCACCAATTGAGGGAATTTTGACCTGGCAGCCTCGGGGGTCCATCCCACACCTCTCCACATGCTGCTCTGCAGAGAAGCAGGGCTTGCTTTGGTGTCCCCTGGCCTGGGAGGGGAGAGGAGTGATGTAGCACAAGGACTTTGGGGAAAGGGAAAAGTGTCCCCTCAACGTTACATTTATTGACAATTATTTTGAGCCAAGGCCCCTGAGGCTCTCCTGGAGTATTTGCTGCTCAAGCAGAGCAGACCCACTGCCTCCTGCTACAGAACTTACAAACTTAAGACAGATTTACTGTTAAAGTAACAGTACAACCTGAACCCAAGTCACTCATGAGAGCAAAGACTTGCAGAAGATACAGCTATAGGCCACAGCCTGGATTCCTCCACAGATGATGAAAATACATTAAAAATGAAGTATATACAATATTCTTTTAATTACAGAGCCTTGGTTAAAAAAAATGTTATTTTAAATCACATGCAAAGCCTATGGAAGTATGACTAGTGTGCATCGTTTCATAGATTAAAAATCAATACAAAAGTAATAGGTGGGATGCAGACGTCGGGGAATTCTGGCTTGTGGAAGAGCACAACTCGATTAGCGAGGTCAGAACTGCTCCATTTCCTCAGCACAGCCTCCCTGCTCCCTCCTGCCGTGGGCACAGCCCCTCTGCTCCCTCCTGCCAAGGTCTCTCCTGCAGTTTCTTAGAACCATTTTGTGAATAAATGAACCAGGAGCACCAGGAATATTTTGGGAGCAAGTCCCACCCTACAGAGAGCAGCGGCCAAACCCAAGAGTGTTGATCTGAGCCCCAGCAGTGCTGCAGGTCTGGGGAGCTCCTGGTGCTGTCTCACCTCTGCTATTCCATGAACAGAGCAGGGGCTGCTACTCCCTGCTGGAATTAGGAGGTGCTCTGGGGAGGCTCTGCTGCCATTTGGAGATAAAATACAGTTGCCATGGCCAAAAAGTATCAGTGGAAAGGTCTAATCTTTGCACAGAAAGAAAAACCTCTTCTATGACTCAAAACAGGCTCTTACTCTGACTGTGTGCAGTGTGGGCTTGGCTGAGAGCAGGAATGTGACTGGTTTTATTCATTAGTACAATCAACATTTTTACACAAAATGGAACAAAAGAGCCCCAAAACCGAGAGTGTGACTGTTGTAAAGAATGAAGAATGAACCAAAATGCTATGGAAACAAACACAAATCAATGTTAGGTGTCTCTTTTTTAAAGTTTCATGTCATTTCATGAAAAGAAATAAATAAGGAAATAATATTAGAACATTAAAACAGTAATAGAATAAAAATATTTGAGCATAGCTGGAGAGAAGATTATTTGTCTGGCACTTCAAAAATCATCAAACTGCTCTAGTTACTTCTGCATGGCTAATTTCTTTAAATTTTATTAGAAAACCCCAGTGCCTCTGACAGCCACATTGACCTGGCACAACACACTGCAGACCAACCCCTCGACTCACTGAGCAGTGTCTGCAACACAGACAGGTTCATATTTCGTGTTTTTCAGGGTTGGTCATAACTTTACAGAGCAGAGTTTAACAGCGAAAGATTAATCATGAAGTGATAAACAGGATGCAGACTATTTACTAGAGGTATGAAATCCATCATTTCCCTCTGGAATATTGTTTTGGCACCACGGAAAGTGCCTCGGGACAGAGAGTCTCGTCAAAATGTACTTGCCCAGACAGTACAGCTTGTGTTCCAAAATACATAACTGAAGTGAGTTTAAGCAGTTTACAAGAGCAAAAGTGAAAATGGGAAACATACTGTTCTCCCGGACAAGGCAGAATTCCAAAGTGCTCTGGCTCTCCAAGGTACAGTCTAAATCTACTGGGACATTAGGTTCACTCTGCTTCTCCAGCCGATACTGAGGACCTGAAACATAAAGTAACTCATAAAATCATCCGTTTTCTAACAAAGTGATGGCTTAGCACGTTCAACTAACACGAGGTTATTAGCAGCCCAGGAGCAGAGCAGGTGGGTGTTGATGTCTCAAAGCTCTTTGCCAAAGGAAAGGGCCCTGTCAGAAGGTGGAGGATGGTGTGGAACCTGATACAATTCCAGGTGAACCCCACGAGTCAGCTCCGGCCCTGCCATCCTGGCAGTGGTCAGGGTGGGGGGAGACCCAAGTGCACAGAGCTCCATGGGGGACCCTGGAAGAAGGAAAGCCCCTCCCAAGGGCAGGAGCTGGTGGGGGCTGTGCTCCCACCCTCCAACAGTATGGGGTGACTCCACTCCTGCTCACACCTGAGACATGAAGTGCACACCAAGTTCTCAGCTGTGTGATTTCAGTATAACCTGGCAAAATAATGCTACACAGATACCTGAAAAAACTTAAGTAATGCAAAGCACCTTTAACCAGGTCTTAATGTAACAAAAAACATAGAACTGAAATAACGAAATCTATTCCCCCTTTATCAGTACTTAAAATATCTCTGACTGTTTCCTGACTTTGAATTATGAGCATATATGATGAAATATTTAAAACATATAAAAAAATTAAGTCTTTCAGCCTTGGATGGCATGCCTAAGGAATGGAATTTGTTAGCCAATTAATTTTAAATTTACTACAGCAGAATTTCAATTATGGTTTCTCATTCCATCTCCCCAAAGCCACGTGAAGCTGCTCGGCCCAGGCGTGTTTCCTCCCCAAGCAGAACGTTACAGAGCCCCCTTATTCCCAGTGACACTCAGAGCAGACATGGTGCCAGGCTTTTTGCAGGACACAGGAGGAAACCCACCCTGCCCAGCACAACCAGTGATGGCACGTGGAGCTGTCGAAGCATCTGCAGCACAAACTGCACTCGAGGAGCAGTGGAGATGTCTCAGTGCAGCACAAAGAAAGGCAAACAGACCCAGCACCATTGCTGCTCCTCTCCCAGCTACTGGAAATGTGATTAACAATTTAAAATAAATTAAATAAACAGAGGCCTGGCTTGTTAGGCAGAAGCAAAATATACTGAATTGAAACAAATCTCAAAGCAGTAAATCAATTTGGATTTAAAAACCAGTGTAGGTTTAAGAACAGGATCAGCGACAGCAAAACCTGCTGGCTTTGCCCATTCGCCACAAGCATCTTCCAGAGATTCCCAAGCTCCATCTGAGGGAACTGCTGGTTCCCATCTGGACATCAGTGCTGTTGGTACCAGGTACCAAACTGCTGCTCCGGGCACTCCCACCACAGACAGAGCTCTTGCTGCCCTGGAGCTGCAGAGCAGTGTGCCCAGGATGGCACCTGCTGACACCAGTGCCTTTGCTGTGCCCCAGCTCCCCGGCTCCACCACAGCCTCTGTCCTGCTCCCACCCCAAAACCATCTCAAATCAGAGGAGCAAGGAGTGAAATTCCCCTGTCTTGGAACTAATGGCTGAGTGCCAGCCCAGGGTACCTCTGGCACGGAGAGATGAACTCGCCTGGTGCTTCCCAGACAGTGGGATGAGGCAAAGGACAGACATCAATGCTACTAAAGCCTTCAAACCACCCCAGGTTCCCACACACACGACGACAAGGTTAAAGCCAGGAGCATGGCAGGGGCTCACCATCCCTCTGTGTGGATCTGATTCCAGCAGCTGGATCCACTCCAAAGAACAACATCACCTATGTCAGCAACACTGCTCATGCTGCTGAACCCTGTGGAGAGCCAACAGGGATCACACCCTCCAAATCACCCTGCCAGCGGCAAAGGATGATTTTTATCTGGAGCAGTTTGAGAATTCCGTGATCAGGTAAATTATTTTATCCAGTTTGTGTCAAGCCTGTGTTAACTCTGCTAATAAAGCAGGGAACTAGAGCTCTGGAGAGGAAACAGGTCAACCTGCCTTCTGGATAACTCTTTGAAAACAGAAAATACTAAGAAATTAATAAGAAAAGTGTAAATGGATTTTAAGAGAGTATCTACTCTTCAATAATGCTTTAAATATCTGTCCACATTTACATGACCCCTGCTTCCCAACAGATGAAGAATGTTAGGCTGACTCTGTGGAGGAGTTTTACTACCAGGTTTCTCTCACAGGTTCAAAGGACATCACTGTAGTAGGAACACTGGATAATTTAATGGTCTCCTACTGGAATCCTGCTCTGTGAATTTCAACAAAATTTCAAGTGGCAATACCAAAGCTGGATTTTATGGATTTCTGTAATCTCATGCAAATGCTCTATGCAGTTGCAAAATAAACCTTTAAAATCCTAGCACGGATGGTCCTGGCCAGGGATCCAAGCCAAGCTCTCCCGCTGATGGCAGCTCCCAGTGCTCCCTGTTTAACCACTCACACCACAGATTCTGTCCACAGATACCCACCCTGCTTGGCTATTTCAAGATACTCCTTTAAAGAGAGGAATGTTTACCAGGAATTAAAACCAAGGAAGCAGCTGCCAACACCCACAGCTTCCCTGTGCACCACAAAGGTGCCGGGAAGAATCCCACCATGTAATCAAATTAAGTGTCTCCCTTACAGAAGAGAATGGCCACCCGCACACCAACAAACCAATTCTGTTGCCATTTAAGCTGCAAAGCCTTCAGAAAGGGCTTTTGAAAGCACGACCCATCAGTTCTAATTTTTAAAACTTATCCTTTCAGTCAAGACTAGAAAAAGGCCCATTCCAACTTTTATCTCCACTACAAAGTGCTGTTATCTTGGGCTGTTGTCAGGAGCTCTCTCTCTCTTTCTGCTGACAAGCAGAGACGAGAGAGATAAGATTGGGAACGAATCTCACTTCTCTGAGTAAATAAATAATCAATACTCATCTAAATGTAAATGAGAAAGTATCCCCCTCTGATAACAGGGCTCTTATCAAACAGCCAATTTTCTGCAGACATTTGGCCTCAACCAAATCACCATCATTCAGCCCCAGCCTAATGGCTAAAAATCGTAACTAAATTGAACCGATCACCAGAGATCAACTAAGTTCAGCCATGGCTACTACGGGTTCAAATGTTTGGAATGCAATTTTTCCCCCATTAACTTTCAATAGCAATGAAGAATGCCACGGTCAGGGGTGAATCTGCACAATAAACAACACTAACACTGCAACGGGGAACCAGGCTTTAAACAAAACCCCAACCAAACCCCTCTCCATCTCCAAACTAGTTATTAGGGTGAACTAAGGATTACAAAAAGAATATTTCATGTTTGTGGACTTGTCAGGCCTAAACTAAACAGATCAGTATCAACAAAAACCCCAGCTGGTTTAAAACTGAGCCTATATACCCGAGTTTATTGCACTGTGTGAGGAAAAGAATCCCCTTTTGTTCCACAGAGCCATTGCCAGCCGACGTTTCGGGGGAGCAGCTCCTGTCTAAGAACAGGATAAAACCCTCCCAATTCACCAGCCCCAGCCCTTGCACTGCACAGACACCTCTTGTACCCCGCTGTGCCTTTTCCACACTAGGAAAGCCCTTTCCTCCTCAGCACCTGCTCCTTGTTTCACATATCTGATTCACTTTCACATTCATCCCTTTCTGTATCTCTTTACTTCTGTATTATCTTTTTTGAGATAAAATATTGCAAATGAGATGTGGCCACACTGGGATTTATGGACTGGCATAGTGATATTGGTTTGTTCCCCACTCTTTTCCTAATTCCTGAAGTTCCATTTGTCATTCTGACCTGGAGCTGAAGTGTTCAGAGGAACTACTCAGGATACTCAGGATACTTTTCCTGACTGATGGAAGGTAATTAGAGCCCGTGATTCTACACACATAGTTACAGTTGCTTTTCACCATGTATATTATTTTGCACTCATTGACACTGAATTCTCTCTCTCCTTTTATTGTCCTGTCACTCAGCACTGTGGATACCTCTGCAGTGCTTCACAGACAGCTTTTATTTGCACTATTCTTACCTCTTTTGTATCAACAGCACATTTTGTCACATCAGCATTCACATCCTTTCCATGCCCCACAATAACAAACAATGCAGGTTCCACCAGTTCCACTGGAGCTCCACCAGTAACCTAGTTACTAATCACCCAGGGCCATTATTCCTATTCTTTGTTTCCTGTCTTTTAATCAATTATTAATCCACGTGAAGATCCTCCTTCTCATCCTGTGACAGTTTAATTGCTTTATGAGCCTCTGTCAAATCTTTTTTGGAAATCTAAGCCTGCCATGGAAAACCCAACCATCCTATTCAGATGGTCTCTGGCTTCTCCCAGCCTGCTCACAGCGTTGGAGCTTGACCTGCTCTGCCAGAGCCATGCCCATGTCTGGTCCCTGGAAATTGCATTTGTCCACAGTCATCCACTAATTCCACTCTTTGCTACGGGTTTGTGTTGCAGTTTCACAGTTTGCCTGGTGAGGAAGCCCAGACAAACCACTCTCTCCTTGGATGCCTTCAACAAACCCCTGTCAGCACCCAGACCTGAGAGCAGCAGGTGTGAGCAACGTGTTATACACTGGACTGATGGTGTACACACTGGACTGGTGGTGTATACACTGTACTGAGGGTGTACACACTGGACTGATGGTGTACACACTGGACTGGTGGTGTATACACTGTATTGAGGGTGTACACACTGGACTGATGGTGTACACACTGGACTGAGGGTGTATACACTGGACTGATGGTGTACACACTGGACTGAGGGTGTATACACTGGACTGATGGTGTACACACTGGACTGATGGTGCAGCCCCTCATACCTGACCTCTGCCATGGCCCAGGCACTGCTGCTGCTCACAGGGTTTGCTGCAACCACCAAATCCCAGAACAGTCCACCTTGGGAGGGTCCTTAAAGCTGCCACGGGCAGGGACACCTTCCACCAGCCCAGGTGGCTCCAAGTCCCATCCAACCTGGCCTTGGACACTTCCAGGGATCCAGGGGCAGCCACAGCTTCTCTGGGCAAAGGAAATAACAGAGGAAAAATCCAAAGTATGGACAGTCAGGCAGCCATGGCTGAACAGCCACAGCGGCTGATGCCGGGCAGGAGGGAACAAGGAAAGGAGAAGTGAGCTGTGCCTCGGCTCTGTCCAAGGGCAGAACACAGGCAGGAGAGCAGTCAAAAGAAAACTGTTGCTAAACACTTAACGTTGATGTCTGTGGGACTTTCCTTTTCCAAGTCCCTCCTTCCACAAGGATTTGTGATTTATTGCCTCGCTGCTCCATCCCTGGGCTTTGAAAGCGCGATTCTGCACGAGTTTAAACTATATTTATATTTATTTTTTTGTTATCGCTTTTTTTATTATTGCTATAGAAAATATTTGCTGGAAATATGTTGCAGCTATTACAAGGTCATAAAAAAGAGGAGATTTATGTATTTCTATCATTTCAAATAGTCTGTCAGAAAGTATCAGTCGTGCTAAGTGTAAGACTGCTGGATTCCAGCGTTCCCTCTGCCAGCACATGGGCAGCAGATGGAGGAACTAAAATAGCTCAGTGTGGAGGCTCCTTGGGTGCTGGCTGGGAGGAGGGAAACCGAGGCAATGCCTCGTCCTCCCAGGGAGGCTTGGGGGAACCCCAGCTCCCAGTCAGTGCTGGACACGGCCCCTGGCCCAGGACCATAAACCAAAAGGGCTGAGGGAGGAGCAGGATCAACCACTGTGGAGAGCAGACAAAGTGGGAACAGGGAGAGGGCTCAGGCCTCCTTCTGTGGGATTTTTCTTAGAACATGACAGAAGGGGCAGGATTCCATTGTGTGCTTGGCAATGACAATAAAACAACAGAAAATATGTAAACAGTGAGAGAGGAACTGGCTGCAGAGCAGAATGTTTACATCTCCAATCCTGCTGCTGTGAGGACATCTTAAATCTGTTTATCTGCTAAAAACCCCCAAAGCCCCTCAACACCTCTGAAGTGGAATAAAGATTTTATCATTACCAATGCAAATACTGGTTAATAAATAAAGATATTTAAATAGTGAAAACAAACTTTTAACATCATGCACAAGCACAAGAGGGTTTTTTCAGTCCAATCTGGTTTTCCTTAACTTGCACTGTTGTGACATTACTGAATTTTACACACAGTTATCTGCTGCTCTCCATAGAAATACAGATGGTTTTTGTAGAAATAAACAGTCATTTATATGAAACAATTGTAAAATAGTTTATGGAAACCAGTGGTGTAATGCATTCAAATAAATGCCAGGCCCGGCTGATGGAGAGCCAAGGTGTTAAATCACACTGCTCGGGAATTCAGCTGTGGGAAACAGATAGTAAATCCAGAGTGACAGAATTTCCAGTGATGGCAAAGGTTTCTGACATCTAGTCCAGTACACAAAAACTACAGCAGTTCAAACCTATTTTACTTAACACTACCTTGACAGCCAGTGAAATTAAAGAATTTAGTCAAAAGCCCCTTAAAAAGAAACAAACACTTCATTTCTGGATTGCTTTTCTGTGGAACAGCAAACGTGCAGCATGGCCAGCAGCAAACCAGGCTGTGCATAGCACCAACAGAAGAATTTTATTTAATTGCCACGTTTTTGCATTAGCTATATGTAGCTCTAAATAAAGCTGAGAGGAGACAAAATCATCATGTGGTAAAGCACCTATAGCAGAAACACAACACAGAGATTTTGTTTTAACTCCCAGCTCTGGGAGGGGAGGCTGAGGGCAGTGAATACTCCCATGCCCTGGTCATGGGCACCTGCAATGGGCCCCAACGGGGCCATCCTGGGGCCCAGCCTTGGGTGGGCATTCAGGACACATCAGCACGAGGCCTCTCCTCACTGCCTGGGTTATCAAGTGACAAAGGTGCTTTTCCCTGGCCAAGGATAGATCTGCAGCTCAGGGCAGCACAGCCACCCAGACGAGGCACTCGAGGGTTCACAAAAACCAAGCAGTGCCCATAAAGATGCCAGGTACCAGCACAGGCTCTGTTCATCACCGTGGATGAAACAAACACAAAAGTCTCAGTCACCCAAACACTGAGCTGCACAATTTAAAATATCACATAAATTACAGCATTACTGCCAATCCAGAAGAACCAATAACTGTACGATTTCAATACCAACAGCTCCAAAATAGACTTTGTTCAATATTTCACTTTTGTTTCGGAGGCCAGGCATGAAAAATTCTCCTCACCCATCCAGGTTGATGTCCAGCCCCCCACCAGCCCAAAGCATGGGGCTAAGGAGCCGTTGCTTTTCTGAACAACTATTCAAACTTTATTCCCATGCACACCAACAGCCCTGACCCCGGCACACCCAGGTCTGCTCAGCGTCAGCAGCCTGGGGAGAAAGGGCTTGTGGAATAAATCATCCCCACTGCAGAGCAGAGCTGCAGTTTGGAGGCAGAAGGAAACCATTCCCAGCTCTCTCCACTCCGAGGGGCTCACCCTGCACATCCATCCTGCTGTGGGAATTATCCCACAAAAACGAGCCGTGGGCAACCCTTCCCTTCCCAGAGGAATGGCCAGCAGTGAGCACAGAGCCAAGCCCAGCTCTGGGACTCCTGGGCACAGGGTGCTGAGTGTGCACATGGGGGGCCCGACCTGGAGGAACCAGGCAGCTCCTGACCCCCACGGAGTGGGGAGGAGGCTGGAGCAACAGGGTTGTGCCCTCCACTAACACCTGGACAGGGACCTGAGCAAGGATCTACAAATACTGGTGTTCTCTTTAATGTAAATCCTGCTGATGTAAACAGCTTAGTGCAAGGAAATCCAGGATTGTTGAAGTATTTCCAGGTAAAGCCATTCATAACTGGGGCACCAGGCTCCACAGGGATGCTGTAATGATCCAAAACAAAGCACTTGGAGCCAGAGAAACTCACAACTACCATTAAGCAGAAAAGCATGCATGTGAACACAAGGAAATACAAATTAATTGGCTTTTCACTGTCACAGATGCTGGGGCTTCCATCCCAGAAAGAGTCAGAGCCAACATATGCATCGCCTACTCGAACATATTTACTTTTAAATTTAAACTCCTCAGTTACCATCACTCCATGACAGTATCAAAATTTAATGACAGTTTATCCTAACTGTAGTTTATCTCTTAAAAATGCTTTAATCACAGGGTTGTGTTTTTACATAGTTTCTTTTATCTTCTTAATTCTCCTTTTTTAAATTTATGAATACATATATGTGCAATCAAAATACACACACATCTCCCTTTCCAGACATTTCTTTTTGTCCCATTCCCCTTCCAACAAGATGGGGTGAAGAAGGAAAACCCCAGTGAGACCCATGGCTCCTCCAGAAACTGTTTTGGAACAGTTTAAGCCATGAAATTTGACATTAGAAGTGGTGCTGACCCTGACACGTCAGAAGGTGAATTTTCAGACACAGCTCAGGTCTCTCCTCCCCGGCTGCTCCCCCAACAAAGATGAGCCCTAAGCAGAACTCCTCATCTGAGAGTCCAGGTTCTGAGGGATAACTTAAACTTTGGGTGAACAAATCTGAACCACAGGAATAATCAAGCCCCACAAACCCTGGGTCTGTAACAGCCTGTGCTCCCAGGAACCTGGGGATGGAACAGGCTCCTTTCCCTGGCCTTGGCAGCTGTAATTCCTCTGATTCTGGTCTAGAGACTAAAATATGATACGGAGACTTATTTTTATGTCCTATTCCTGTTTCTTGAAACTTTCTCTTTCCTTATTATCCAGCTTCCTGTGGCAGTGGGATAATACACTTAAACAGACCAGGAAGATTATTTTAGACTATTTTTGGTCACTTTACACATTTTAAAGAATGCAAAAAGCAATGGTTGACAGCTGTTAGGAACTTGAATGTTATTGCAAAGCAGCTGTTTTCATTTATAGAAAAAGTATTAGTCTTTCTCCAAACTCACAGAACACTGAGCTAATAACTCTCCCTCTAACCTACGGAAAATACAGGTCACGTCTGTGCAATGTTGGCAGAAGGTTTTGTTTATAACAATTAAACTTGTAGAGCATTTTGTTCTTAAAAGGACTGAGCCTTTCTGGTCCGGGGATGTTTGCAGTTGGAGGCAGCTATTAAATAATAATCAGTAGCATGTTCACCCTGCAAAGAATTTCTACCTAAAATCAGACATGATTAATCAGTTGAGACTTCTCTGTTCACAAGAAATTTCAGATGAAGAGAGGCTGACACGGACCAGGAACAGGCAGGATTATTCCAACATTTCAGCATTTTATGTTCAGTTTTGTCTCTCATCTCCTTCTAAGAACATTTGGTTTTTATATAATGACATAGATGCTTAATTTGTTTGAAAACAAAGCCTCTGCACACATTCTCTCTGCATTCTTATTTTCTTTACATTAGTATTTATAGTCCATTCAGTTGAGCTCTGGAGGAGAAGGCAACTGGCATCCCAGGGAATGTGTTTGTTGAAGAGCAGCGGGAATGAGACAGCTCACAGGCAGGGAGATAACTTCCAAGTGTACACATAGTTCCTGCACATATTTAATTTGAGAATCACCATGGCATCAAGACACATGAAGTATCAAGGATGAAGTCATCATCTCTCTTATGTTCTTAAAATCGTAATCCATGCAAACATATTTTATAGGGAATACTGAATGCAGGCTTCAGTGCAGACATAAAAAGCCTGATAAGATCTCCTTGCCTGCTGCACCCCGTGGGCTGCTGTCAGCCCCAGCCTCAGCTGAGCCATGGGATGGGAGCACAGGGCTTTGTGTTCCACCTGGGAAACACTGTGCCTTCCCTGGGCCAACTGAGCCTTCCCTGGGCCAACTCAGCCCTCCCAAAAAGCAGGATTTAAAATGCACATCTACCACAAACCAAATCCCTTATGTGTTAATAGGGGTGTTAATACACCTGAGTGTTGGTGAAAGTAAGACCACCAGATTCATTGCCCAGGAAAATCATTTCCCAATGAAGCAAATCAAATTCTAGGGATAATAGTGTTTCACAGTTCTGCAACATGATCTGTACAACCCACAAAACTTGCTCTGCCAAGCCCGAGGCTGGGATTTTTAAGCACGCCTCACAGCTACTTGCTCCAGGAGTTATTGAGACTGTAACTAATCTCTGGGGAGCAGAATTATATCAAGTACTAAAACACCCAGATCTCACTTCCAGAACAGCTTTTCAGGACTTGGTTATTACAGCTGCCCAAAATCCAGACAGCACCGTATCCGACATTTTCACTGATGAATTCCGGGAGACGGGAAGTTCTTACGCTCCCCATCTCCAGCAGGTGACTCTCCTTCTGCAGATCTGCCACACTGAGGAGAGATTTTATATTTACACTACTGGCTGCTGGAGTGCTCAGAGCAGCTGCCTCCAGGAGATGCAGGCACAGCAGGATTATACACAACAATCCTTGAACTACCTGTGGACACCAGGGTTCTCCAGGGGCTGATATCCCAGCACCTCAGCACTGCCAGGGCCATGCCAAGCCCAGCCAGGTCCCTGCAGCACTGATGGAGCTTCTAGTTCTCCTCCCACAGCCCTGCCCACCGTGGCTGGGGCACTGCCCTGTCCTCAGGCACCTTCTCTCCCATTCAGGCTATTTTCAGAAAACCCTCTCATACAAGTGATTCCTGAGCCCCCTTCATGGTGGTCCATCCCAGATTAGACCAGTCTCCTCTAGGAGCTCATCCCACAACCAGGGGTGTTTTATTTCCAGCCATGCCATAAAATATGCTTGTGCAATACACACTGCTGAGCAGGCAATAGGTTAAACAAATTGATGATAAAGTATTCGACTTCGTTAGTTTTCATTACCATAAGAAAACATCAATTACATTTTCTATTTTATGAGTGTACACAGGGGAATCCATTACAGTAAGCGAGAGGTTATATGACTCTTTCTGCTGCCTCTTTCCTCAGCAAAAAGAACAGTTTGTTTTTAGAGCCAGTGACACCAGCCCAGAGGAAGGCAAGGCACACCGGCATATCTGCACAGACAGCTCCTATCCTGATTTATCCAGCCTGGCTCCAACTAATTAAACATCTGCCTCAACGATTTCCTCTGCAGATTTATCTTCTCCAGTATGCAGCACTAACTGGTTGTTAGAGGATTTTCCCTAGCTTGCAGCCATTCCCATGTACTTCTCCCAGTTGGTTATTTGGGAACATGGTAGGAGATGATCCAGCATTCCCATTAACCTCCCACGGCTGCCTGTGGTGGGATGGGTCACCAGGCTCCCACAGCCCTGCTTCAGGACCACCACATCCTCTGGGAAAGGACTCGGGGCCATGGCTCTCTCAGCTACAAAACACCCAGGTTATTTCACCACCCACGTTTCCCCTTGACTGACTCAAAAATTATTATTTAAAAATGGTCAGAGTTCATATGTCAAAAGCCTTGAGACACTAAGAAAGGAAAATTGCAAGGAACGTGGAATAGTTTGAACAGTTTGCAATAATTCTATCTAAACAGAGCTAGGCACAGTCAGAATATTGCTTCCATTTTTTCAGGTGCCTTTCTATGAAGCAAAGGTTGTATCCCACTTCTGCCTCCTACTAACCTGTATCTTCCTGCAACAAATAATCTTTACTGGTTGAATAAAGTATTTAGGTGAAACTAATCTAGTGTTTTAGCCCTGGTCATGCTGAACAAACCCTTCCTAACTGTACCACAGGAACTCCTCAAATTCTTCCTCACCCAAAATAGCCGACCTAGGTTTGCACTTTCCTATCAACTTAGGACCAGTTTGAAAAATGTCCTGTAAGTCAGTGGTGAAAACAGGTCAGAAAGCAACTGCTTCTACCAGTGCCTGAAAACAGCACAAGCTGTAACAATAATACATTAATTTGTCCTGGGAGGGCTGGTCTGGAGGCCCATTGAAAACAGGCAGAAAAGCTCATGGGCATTTCAGCTTTATTTAACTATTCCAAAAACTTTAAATAAACACGTTCAGTCTATTTTTGGTAACGACTTTTTAAAAATCAGAACAATCAGCTTTAAAGGAAGCATTGCTGAGTGAGGAGAAATGCTTCTCCTAAATTATGTCTTATCTTTTATTCAGAACTTTGACATCCTAATCCACTGCTTAATAATGACCTGAACCACCCTGGCACAGGCCCGTGCTGTGCTAATGGTCTGATCTGCAATTCCATTTATCCCTGCATCTCCCAGTGAAAGTGAGAGGCACATCCTCTCCAATTACAAAGAATCTGGTGGTAGATGAGGAACAATGACAAAATCTTTTCCTACTCCTGCTCCAGTCTGTCTGTGTGCACGGTGGTGGCATCCTGGGTTCTCCCTGCCCTCAGCCCAGCAGCATTCCCAGCTCAGGGCAGGTGGGTCCTGCCTGGATCCAGAGGGCTGTGTGGGCAGGACCCCTCTGTGCACACAGCTGCAAGTGCTGCTGCTTTTAAGATGACAGCAAGAGCCTCCTAAGCCCCCCTGCCCCCCAAGCCTGATAAATCACACTTGTGAGTAAGGGAAGTAATGGAGAATAAGGGAAGTTTTGGATAAGGGAAGACAATTCTAATAAAAATTTCTGACTTACCAATTTAACACACAAATACCTGATCTGAGGAGGCCCTTCAGCCACGTGCCAGTATCACAGGGCAGTTCCAATAACACATCATGAGTGCTCACCAGCAGTTAAATTTATGAAACTCAGTAATTTGGGAATTCTAGCAAGAGCCTTCCCAGAGTGAGTATTCTGCTCACAGTGACCCCAGTGCATGGACCTTCCAGCTGCAAGTGGGAATTCTGGCTGTGTCTGGACACAAGTGTAACCAAAACCTGCAAACACCAACTATCCCAAAAATCCAATCACATGTTCCCACGGAAATATGCCTGTAAGTAACCAAGTGGTTTGTAGTTGTGACTTCCACTGTGGTTATAACCCCAGCAGGGGTGCTGGTCATATTTCAAAGAGGTGAGATGTCACATGGATAATTTATAAAAAGTAAATTTAAATGATTTCTTATATAATTAACCCCTGCAGCTGACACACACATGTCTACATACTCTGTTCCTGCAAAGGGTTCTGAGCAGGAGGGCCAAGGCAGCAGAAGTGACTGTATTAGCTGAAGGAACAAATGCCAGGTCCATTCCTTTGCTAAACCACTGAGCAAAAGTAACAAAATTAAAGCAGAAACAAATTTCAAATGGATAAAGAGTAAAACATCTGTTACACGAAGGGAGGAAGCAGTTTAAAGACTGAGCTAAGTGAATCCTTTAGCGACCTCCCTTCAGGGAAGGGAAATCTGACCCCAGGAAATAAATAAAAGTCACCCAAAAAGTGAACAAAAGAGGTGTTCGAAAAAACCCCACCACCATTCATCGCCGCTAACGACTTGTTCATTATGAGTGATGATGGATAAAGACTTCTCACGCTGAGATGAAATCAAGATTTATATGCATTGTTTCCTCTCCCAACTTGTGGGAAGATCATCATCATTTAATTCTATCTCTGCGGCCAGTGATGGGCATCCAGAGAGCTGGTTATCACACGGCGCAGTCAGCTGGCAAGGGCCGGGACGTGCCGTTGGCACATCTGGACGGCGGCGCCGCAGCCGAGGGTGAGCGATGGCTCCTGGCCACCCTCCAAATTGCTGCAGACTGGCGGGGCTCCTCTCCACCCCCACCAGCACTGCTCCTCTCAACCCCCCCCCTTTTTTTTTTTTACGAGAATCAGATTTTCATTGCTCCATTCAATTGCTCTTCTCTGCCATTTTTTACAGCTCTTATCGTTCCCTTGGAATATGGCCTTGAGACAGCTCATCCGTGTCCTTCACTGTGTTATCTCTTCTAACTTTTATTAAAACTTCAGCTCTCATCTGAAGATAGCTAATTAAATCCATGACAGATTATACACGCGTTTAAAAACTGCACTGAACTACTTTTTCTAAAGAGAACAGGGTTTATTTTCTTTTCCCATAGTTAAAACTGAGGGTGTATAAGGAGGTTTCATTCATTTACAAAGACAAGATCCTTATCTTTCCCCACTATATAGATGGGTTTATATTAAAGTTCCTTTGTTGCGTGACAAGACTTGGTGCAATTTCTCTCAGTAATTATTTCTTGTTGCTGGAAGGATCTCTCAGCCTTATACTTTTGAAATATATACACTAACATATATGTGAATGCACATCTACCCCCCGAAAAGAATTGCTCTAAAACAGAATTGCAAGCACTGTACATTTTCTTTTTTTAAATCCTGATATGCCTTAACTGTAACAGCACTACTTGGACAACATTGCAGAAAGTAAATTTTTCTTTTTCTCTACAAGTAACGACAAATCCTTGAAATTATTTAAAATCATACTAAGCATCATTTTCTTACATAAATTAAAAGTATATATGCAAACTCTACCATGGGCTGGACTCACTGTACTTCCACCCATCATCCCAAATTACCATGAGCTGGACTTGAATGCAAATGGCTTTGTTATTATAAATAAATATTTGCAGGAATGGATATACTGCTCTGCAGCAAACATTATGCAGCTCCTGCACTGTCAGCTTTGTGCCAGCATTGAGAACACAAACCTGTGCACAGAACTGCTGTGAGTGGGGCTGGGACACAACTCCCCCCCCCAAAACCTGTGCAGCATTCACAACAATTAAAAAGAGATATAAAATATGCTCGTGGAGAAAACACCTCGCCCTCCAGAAAATACGATAAACAACCCACCTGAGCCTCTCTGTGATCCCTTCCTTCTCTTTAAGGCCTTTTGTAAGATATCCTTCATGGTGACCTTCATACTGTCCACCTGAATAAGTGAGAATCCATGAGCAGCATTTCTGCAAGACAGATGCACATGCAGTTTTACAAAACAATCATCACCGGCAGCTCCCGCAGTCCTCGTTAGCTTCAAGCAAAGCACTCGTTAGCACACGGTTAACGAAGATGGGCTGGAAAGGGAAGTTCAAAGGAGAAACTGAGCAAACTCCCTTAGCAAGGCAAAGACAAAACCAGAGAAAATAGATTGCCATTCGAGGGGTGCGTGGATTTTCCTAATTTATTGTTATTTTTAATCACTTTGTGTTCAGCATCAGAGAGAAAGATGAGCCAATGTACCTGGGGGGCTCCTCAGCCCCTCAGGACGTGTCTGTGGAGTGTTTTACACCACATAACACAGCAGCAGTTCCCAGTGGCATTTTCATCCATGTCCCACACGTAACAAACCATTAGGGAGAAGTGGCAGAACAACCCTCAGTGAGGTGACAGCAGCTTTGCAGCACTATCAAGGTATTATTTCAATGCACTATTTTAAACCTAAGTAAGGGGCTTTCTTTGGACACATTTTCGTGAATACAATGGCACAAAATCTCCCATAAAGGTCCACGGCAGTGGGTCCTTGTCCTGGCCATTGCCCGTGGGAGAGGCCACACAGGGGGAAGGACTGCAAAGAGCACAGGGATGGCTGTGGGGGTACTGCTGCCAAACACTGAGAGGGCACCACTGGGGAAGCAGAGAAGATGACAACGTAATAGAAGAGACACTGAATTTTGCCCCTTAGCCCTCGCAGTCAGTCTCGGCTCGTGTCAGTAGATGTCACTGCAGACAGTTCCAGGGAAATCTGAGAGCTGAAGGCTCCCACTGGAGAGACTGTTCTGCATGGAAAAAAATGGTTTGCAAAGCTATTTGGGCAGGAGGAGGAGCTTTGTATCTGGCAACCAGGAATTTTAATCAGGGAGCAGAGCTCTATATGAACATCACAGCTGGAATATTTTTAAAAGCAACTGGCAGCCAAAAGCAATCCAAGCAACACAAGTATATCCTGAAAAACGAGCCCACATTACTACATGTCACTTTGAGACACAAATTCTGGGACTAGAGGTTGGAGGTCAGGTCACATCAGATGTGGCACCCCCAGCCACGCTGGGATGGACAGATGATAACTCTGAGCCCTCAGCACACGCCGAGGAGCGCTCGGAGCCGCTCAGGGGGCCTGACACTGGGGCCAGGAACCCCCTGCCTGGGCACGTGCTGGCCACAGCTCACTGTCCTGCAGCCACTCGTGCTCTGGGGGCCATCAGCCCAGCCCAGCTCTGAGCCCCACAGAGATGTCCCCCATCCCTGGTGTACAATGTCGTTTCCCTCTCCTTGGTTGTGCATTGGTCTCATCTGAATTTCATTTTCAATTCCCTTTGTTCCTGGCAAAATGAAACTGCCTAAAAGCCCCAAATTTATGTTCTCCAGACCATTTATTATTTATAACTCTATCTTACTCGTCTTCAAACCAAATATGCCCAACCTTTTCATGCACCTACTTTCCCTCTGTTCCTGCCGTGTGTTCAGTGCAGCAGGAGCAGAACTGAGCCCGTTGCTCCACAGGAGGAGGGAGTGACACTGCTGTCCTGGAACAGCCCCAGGGCACAGGGCCTCCAACCAACACTGTGCAGTGAGCAGAGACCTTCCCAAGCCCTTCACTGAGGAGCAACTCTCCCCTAAAGCTGCCATGGAGCCCCACGATGTGCACGAGCACCACACAACACCCATCCTTCGCCCAGCAGTGCCATGGCTGATCCCTCACTCCCCAAAGGCCTCACAGCTCCAGTCCCAGCTGACCTGCTGAGTGAGGTTCAGTGGATTTTCAAAAGTGAAAAACCTCTTCTACAATTATAGTTACAAAAAGGAAACTAAAGTACCTCTGCACTTTAAGCAACACAATGCTTGTCAGTGAAGTTCTACAAGAAAAGCCCTGCACACTGGACTGGGCCGTCCCAACAGCTGGTGCCTCCAGGTAATTCATACAGTGCTCTGCAACACTGACAGCAAGTTTCCAGAGAACTCCAACCAAAACACAGGGAAATAAATTAAAATACTGCAGGGGAAAAAGAAACAGCAAAGGCAAAGGAAGTCCTCCAAAACCTGCTATGGCCAAAACAACAGTCACAATTTTCTCCTTAGTACACAATGTTTTTCAACATTTTTTGCCCCAAACAGAGCAGGCACTGCAGCCCCCACCCCGGAGCAGCCCGGGTTCCTCCCAGGCACAGAGCTTCCAACGGCAGAGAGCCCCAGCTCAGGGCCACTCATGGACTGGGAACATCCTGAAAATGGAAGATTCCCTTTCAGTTCCTGACACTTCAGCTGCTAAAGAGCACAGGCTGCTGTGATCTGCTCGTGTTCCGGGCCATCCCAGCTCGGCTGATTCTTTCCATTGAGCAGCTGGCCTGAGAACTGTCAGACTGATTTCCCTGACACTCCATTACTAACCCCTGCCTGAGCCAAGGCCATTCTTTGCCTCAGAAGCTGGATCTCATCCCAGAACAACCTTTAAAAGTTTATTTTACTGATCAAAGCAAAATAAGAAACGCTCTGTGTTTTACTATATTTAGTGTGGGATCCGTAAGCGAACCCTTGGCAGGAGCAGCGAAGCTCAGAGCGCACCCGCTTTGGTGAACTCTTGGCTATTTGCTCTGGAGCAGAGCCAGAGGGTCCCAAGCCTGTCCCAGTTTAGCCACTCGACTCTCCCTTCCCCTGCCCTGGCTCGCTCAGCACTGGTTTCCCTCTCACAATGCACCAAGGAACATCAATTCAGCATTTCAGCACTCGGCAAACCCACACATCTGAGCCGAGGGTGGATTTAAGCCCAGACCAAAGAGCTCCTGCCGTCATCCTGGGGCCAGGCCAGCGTGTCAGAGCACGCTTCCTGTGCTCAGAGAAGCAGCCCCACAGAACCACAGAACAGTTGGGTTTGGAAGGGACCTCTGGACATTATCCAGTCCAACCCCCTGAAGCAGATGACACAGGTGGGTTTTGAATGTCTCCAGAGAGGGAGACTCCACACCCTCCCTGGGCAGCTGTTCCAGTGCTCTGCCACCCTCCATGGAAAGAAGTTCTTCCTCATGTTGAGGTGGAACTTCTCGTGGTTTAGTTTCTGGCCACTGTTCCTTGTCCTGTAGCTGGACACACCATCAGGGTGTCCCAGAGCCACGCTCTGCACCAGGTTGTCTGGAACACCACTGATCCACCACACCCTCCACTGTGTGACCAGAGCACAGGAAGCTCTGCTGGAGAAACACCAACCTCACCTTTCCACACCCTGGTGCACTGCACTGACCATGGGCATGGACTGTCCTCACTCAGCCCAGTCCCAGCATATCCTTAATTGCAATTACAAACAACCTGTTTTACCTCACTCTGCTAAGGTGTGATACCTTTATTTTAAGTGAACACACTGAAAACAGGACAGACAAGCAGATTCTGGTCAATCAATTAAAAGTGCTGCTGGCAAATTGGAAGCCAAAGAAATTCCTTAGCTTGTATTTTCTGTCATTTTGCAAAAACATACCTGGGTGACAAGGTTAAATCAAGCAAAGGAAATCCCTGGCACTTATCATCCACAGGCATTACTGATAAATTGTGCAGTGGAGGAATAAAGGATTACCTTCTGTATTTTTTCATTACACTTTTCTTTTGTTACAGAATACATAAATCCATTGTGGCACAATGTAATATGTATCATCGTGCTACACCTGTGGACGTTTCATAACGGCTGCCATGTCTGTGCAGTCAGGAATGATAAGTGAACCACCCGTGAATGTTAATGATAGTGATCATTCTGCGGTAACTTGGCTTTCCATCTTCTTTTACAGCCTCGGCGCCGGAGCCAGGGTGGCAAGGTTCAGGAGAGGGAGAAGGAAACAGCAGCAGAGGCAGGAGCTGACGCTGGGCTCCGCTGGGGGCACGGAGCTGAGGTGCCATGGGAACAGGCAGGGTCCCTCCACGGGCTCCATTCGTACCACAGAATAAAACAACCAACACTGGAAGGACAAAAGGCTTCTGTTCTGAACGAGAAACGAACTTTTCCAAAAGCTCCTTTCCGACCTGGAGCGATTTTTAAAATCGTTGGTTGGTTAGATTTTTTTTTTTAATGCAGAAGTGGAATTTATTTTCCAGAAGTGGAATTTATAGCACTTGAAGCTCACTGCAAAACCAGCTGGCATGGCTGGAAGTGCCCGGGAGTGACTAATAACGATTTCCACTTGATCAGCACAAAGTCAGAGTTAAGACTAAAAATCCCAGCTGACGCAATAGACTTAACTTAAGCTGGGTAATTTTTAAGATAAAGTGCACAGTGATAGGAATCAGAACTATGCCAGCCATAATTTTTCTTCTGAGCCTAAATGATCTGCTTTTGTGCATCTCAGGTTGGTCTTGGATAGCTCTGTGCACTACTGAGTTTAACTGGCTGCATTTTGACACCACTGTAACTGTCCTTAGACCTCTGACAAGTCATTTGACCCCTTTCTTGGGGTCCCACCCCTCCCTCTCCACTCTCCTGGGAGCCACCTTCTTAACTTTGGCATCTACACTAACTATCTTAAATTTGCATGTCATGAATATTCTAAACTGTACTTTGGAGATTACCCACCCCCCTGTAACAAACTGGGAAGAGGCCTTTTGGGGAGTGCTTCTGTAGTCCAAGGAAAAACACATTTCAGAGCTTTGAGCTGAATTTGTAAATGCACATTTTAAAAAGGTTTCAAATCTTAAACTATTGGGTATGGCAGGGGTGCTGCTTTGAAAATTTGTATATAATAGTCAAAGCAATTTAAGCATAATATCAAAACAGAAAAAAAGTGCTACAGAGCAGAGGATCTGCATGCCAAATTTGCTCTGTGTGCCAACTGGCAGCTGAGCCACAGCTCCTCGAAACACCACTAGACTGAGTATGTCAAGTCGCAATAATAAAATTTCCAAGGGAAAAAGCCCTAATAATGGTACAGATTTATTTTAAGCCTTTCAGGTATGACCTCACCATCTCAAGAAGTCCATATTTCCATGGATGTGGTGCTTTGTTTGCCTCCTCCTGACAAAGGCCCTCGCCATCAGAGCAGGCTGTGTGCGAGCAGCGCGTCTGACATTGCACACAGCTCTGCTTTCCACAACAGCCACCTTCCAAAAACACAACTCGCTAGACTAATGGGCAGGGAGAAGCCAGAATGACTGCCCTCCGTCTTCTCCTTGTGTAACTTTGCCAGAGTCCTTGGAACTTGCCAAATTCGGTCATGCCTGCTTAGCTTGCTCGACTGATTGTGCCAGAAAAGAAAATAAGACACAGATGTATTTGAGCTCTTTGAGATGCCAGTAAGAGCGACAGCTAATGGCTTCATTTCGACCCTCCCCTACCAGCTGGGCACAGGTGGGGGGATAATGAGGTCCCTCTCCCTAATCAAACTCAATTATTTACTACTCTGTACAGCCACAAAGACATTCACATCCAGCTCTGAATATAAACTGCACTGTGGGCTACTTCCAGCCACTGCCTCTGGGTATTTATAACTAACTCAAGTGGCTCAGAGTTTGCCTTGGCAGGAATTGAAGTGTATAAAGTTCTGCAAACTGTTTCTGCTCAAACATGTCCCGCTGAAACGGGGTCCCTGGCGGGGTTCCACCGCTGTCAGCTCGGCAGCCGCACAACCTCTGAACGTCCGTCCAACACGGGACAGGGAGAGGGGAGATGAACCACGGCTCCAGCATGGAGCTGCTCACAGGCATCAGCATCCTTCAGCACTGACCCAATATTAATAAACATCACAGGTCACAAGGCTGACATGGCAGCAGCTGAAATACTTCAGCATGAGAAGGAAAAAAAGAGATGCGAAATACAAAATCACAATTACGTGCACCAGTAGGGTGACAGGGGAGCAAGAAGACATAGAAATTGCAAAAAATCCCTACCAAAATAAGACAGTATGCACATTTAAACTCCCAGAGATAACAACCTTTTGATCAAGAGAAGATCAAGTAAGTCTCCATTCTAGGTGACACATTAAAAATCCTAATTTCAACCTATTTACACAGGAAGCAAAAGTAAATTCAAATTAACAGGAACAACCAAACTGGTTGAGCACTTTTGGAAGAGCACTGCTTATGATGCAGTTGTCCTATTTCTCCTCAGCAGCACCTCCCAGGCTATAAGAAAGCTCCTCACATCAGCACAAATGATAGTAAACTAAAAGATTTTGCATTTCTTTCGTAGGATCTGCAGCTGGACTTTAATCCTGCTCCAAGCTCCAGCCAGAGCACTGCTGGCCAGGCCAGGATCCCATCAGGGCTCTGGGCTCACAGAGGAATGTTGGTTCCATCTCCCCTGAGCCAACCTCCAAACTCTGAACCCACATGTGCTCCCTGCATTGAATTCCAGTCCCAATTCAGGGGGTGACTGCGACCCCCAGACCAAAACGGGCCTCAGTGCTCCTGGGGAGGCTGCTGTGCTTCCTCCCTGCACCCCCCCACCACTGCCTCGACCTTCAGGAACTTACTGTAAATACTGTGGCCACAATATTGTATTTCCCAATGTCCCAGTGCAGTGGAACAAAGTGAACGTGGCCTTTGGGAATACACATGGGATTGCTGACAATGGCTTTCAGTTGGATGCTTTGGACCATCTCTAAGAAACACAGTATATAATAAAAAATAGAAAAACTAATTAAATAGGGTAGAATTTTTTTGAAATGTCTGATTATTCACAACTGGAAGCAGCTGTAGTATTAAGAAATCTAGGTGTTGTCCAATAACCAGGAAAACTCTATTAGCATTTTCATTTTGAGAGCTCCAAATATGAAATATTTTTCCCAAGTAAGAAGTGGTTTATGCTCCTGGTATTTTGTTACAGTAATTAAGGCCTTCTGACGGCTTAGAAGATTTTTCAGTCACAAGTAAAGAAAAATAAAAGTGATCAAGCACAGTATGTATCCCTACTTCACTGATAAGAACAGAGCAAATTCTTCTTGAGCTACAAGCCAGACAGCTCAAGTCTCAGGGGTGGATGGGGTCTTCCTCAACAAAATTCTTTTGGACTTTGAAGAGGAATCTCCAGTCCTACTCCAACTGGCATGCTTGGTTACTGCTCATTTCTCTCCTCAACTACTGCATTGTTATTAAGCCACTCAGCAACTATTTGTTCCAAAATCACTTGCTTTTTTAGTCCACTAACCAGTCTGAAAATACAAATTCACTACTTTGTCTATTGGGCTTTGAAAGAAGAATTTGAAATCTCCTGTGTGGAAAACCAAACACCATGAATACACCTTTTTTTTCCTGCTAAAATTCAATACACTTTTCCAAAATAATTAAAAGTCCCTTGCAAGATCAGTTCTTAATGTCTTTTGAAAAGGGCTCTGGATATCCAACATGAATGACTTTGTAATTTAAACTCTCTGAAGCTGTTACATCTTTTCCAGCCTAAATGCTCAATGATTCTATACACATTATTTCATTTATTATTCAGAACAGATTTTTCATAAATAAGCAGCATGGCTGGAGCAAAATGAAGATTATGAACTCAGATATTGTGCAAATTCCAAATATTTTCTAGTGGGAGTGTAACAGCTCAGTGTTCTCCACTGATCACATGCAGAGGGGCTGATTTTCTTCTCTGCTGTTTCAGACCCCCTGTGATGGTCCCACCTGAGCTGTGCCAGCCACGTTTGATTTTCCACCTGCCTGGTGACAGAGCCCAGAGCGGGGCATCACCCGCAGGGAGGGGTATCACCTGAGGAGAGGGGCATCACCTGAGGAGAGGGGCATCACCTGAGGAGCTGGGCATCGCCTGCAGAGCACCCCCATAGAGGCAGCCCCGAATTTTGGTAACCCCAGGGGAGGGAAGGCAGAGCAGCCCCCAGGCTGGAGGTGCCCCGGGGCAGAGCAGTCCCAGCCCGTCCCGCACTCACATGCGCACGAAGAGCGACTGCTTGGCCGCCAGCCCGGGCGACGAGTACTTCTCCACCAGCGCCAGGGTGCTGAACCCAAACTTGTGAATGGGCTCGTTGGAATCCAGCGGGGGGAAATCCGTGTCCACCTCCCCGTCGTCCTCGGCGATGTGCAGGCAGTAGGCATTGACGTTGTCACTGCAACACACACAGAGCAGGGTCAGTGAGGGCCCGGCCCAGGGCAGCCACCGACCCCAAACACTGGGGCAGAGGCACCTGCAGGGGAGGAACACCCTGACAGACACTGAGGACACCACAGAACATGGCCCAAAAGTCCCAACGTATCCTGCTGCCACGTGAGTTACAGCAAAAGTAGCCAGCCTTCATCATTAACTGCACTACAAGCAAGATCTGACAGTGATTAAAATACACTAAAGTCCATAAAAGTTTCATGACTTCATAGAAAAGTTGGGAGTCATATTTCTCCATTTGTTAAAATTTATTTATTTATATGATGACTACATTTCAGAACTAAAGGTGAACAAACAGTCTGTGATTTTTCACAGATCAAACAACTGTGAAAGTTTAGGGTCTGTAGGCTGGAAAGGCAGAGAGTGCTCTCAGGCAGGTAAACAGGGTCATGAACTATTGGAAAAGTAAAGTATCTGTCCAACCCAGCAGCAATGATTAGCAGAAAAGTTACCTTTTCTAAGTGTCTAAGAAGTCGAGTCACTAAAGGCAGTTAAGAATTAATAAAGACCAACAAGCAGGACTAACTAACACAGAAAGTTGTAACAGATACAGTGTGGGAAATAAAGAGCTGAGCCTCTTTCTTTACACAGATGAAAAGCCCACAGGGAAACAACTATCTATAGCTACCAAACAGGTATTAATCAAAATTTCCCAACATTGAAATCTATTTCAACTGTCACTTCAATTTAAATTATTGACCCAAAAATAAGTATTCTTTCTAACTGTAAACTTGCCAGCACTCAGGCCTTTCCCCAGCCACGCAGAAGAGCTGGAGGTGCACGTGGCAGTGCATTTCTAAACTCTGCAGCTTAAATTCAGAGTTTTAATTGCATGATTGATGCTTAAATTAATTAATTGTAAAGTGTATGCTAATTGTTTAATTGGTTGCTTGATCTATATAGATCATTTTTTGAATTAAATGAGTTGATTTACAAAGTTTATTGATTGGATGTGACAATGAATTATTTCACTGACTACCTGATTTGCAGTTTTCTCAATTAATTCACAAACCTTTGGTTGCAACTGTGCTTTATTGAGGGTGCTTAGTCCAGGTGATCTATAGGCACCTTGTCATGACTAAGACATTTATTATGGAAAACAGGGAATAGTGATGCATTGCTGTTAATGTAAGGTGCAAATTTGCTAACAAAAAGGTATTTCAGCAACATTCATTACCCTGAATTTTGAAAATTCTGAGATACTAGTGAAGAAACTTTCCTGAGCTTCTGGACTGTTATCAAGTCCTGGAACACTGATGCAGAATTAATTTTTAACTTCTAGAGTTAAAGAAACTTTTGGAGGAATGGGTAAAAGGCAGTGCTGGGAGAGAATTGGGAAGCACTGGGCTTGGAGCCCACAGCCTGGGGCCATGTGTCTGCACCGTGGCCAGGCTTGTAGGAACAAGCCAAAAAAAAGGCCACAATAACTCACATACATCAGATTCTACTCTGTAATGGGAAATGCCTGGCATGATTTTTGGATCTTTCTCTTACTCTAGTTAGATTTCTATGAATCATAGAATCAGAGCACAGTTTGAGCTGGAAGGGAACTTAAAGCTCATCTCCTTCCATCCCCTGCCATGGGAGACATTGTCAGTTAAATCCCATAAAATAAAGGGGTTACAAATGTCTTCAATGATGGGCTGGGCTCCTGAGCATTAACACAGACATTGTCACAAATGGTTGAAAAACAGAAGTCCAATGGGTAAAACTTCTGCACCTTGGACCTCCATCAGGCTGAGATCAAAGTCAGGAACAAGCTGAGCACAACAATTGAGAGATGCAACAGCATCTAAAAATAGCAACTGTATTTGAATTGTGCATCTCACTATTGATTTCTTCCTAGAAGGAGATTTGGTTTATTTTTTGCAGGCAGAATCATTCCAGCATATCTGTTAGGGGCTGGCAAGAGAAAGGTCCACTGGGTTACAACCCAAGTTCATTTATAAGAGGCCAGGGACAGGGTTGCTAACACTGTCAGTGGTTCCTTGTATCGAGACTGAATACAGACAAATATAATACAATTATAATAAAAAAGGCAGCCTAATTGAATACAGAATGCTCTCAAAGCTGTCAACTAGTGCTCACTCACTTCAGACTCTTATATCTACCTTTTAGGAAAAAGAATTAAGCAGTAATATATTATTTTCTTAAAGACAGAGGGGTTGTTTTTTTTAATTACAAAGTCTACAATCTCCTCTCTACTCTCACACAGTGTCACTAGTAGGTATAGTTGTCACTCCACATGCCTTGTGTACCATTTCTCAGGCATTCTCTGTAGATATTTCAGTGAAGTGTCACAATGATCCCCATTTTGTCTTTTTACACTCTCACCTGACTGAATCAGGAACAAATGGCCAGTGTAGAATGGGCACCCTACACGAGCTCTTTCCTTACTTGGAATATGAGAATTAGGTTATAGTTAAATCAATCCTTGCTCCAGGAGTGGCAGTCAGCAATGCTAAAAAAAGATGATGGAGACATGAGAAATAATTAAGAACCTACAAGAAAACAAACTACTTGGAATCTCAAGGCTCTGCCCCTTAATCTGAGCATTTGTCCCCAGATTCTCCACTGCTGCTGTGTCTAACACATGTTCTGGGGAACTCACGCCTCCATTATTTATTTTATTCTATCTGCCCTGAATTTGATTACATTGGACAGCCTCCTTGCTCATGATCACTCTTTGACACATCATAACATCTTATCCTTCAAGGCAGACAGTGAAATTCATTTCCTCCCACTGCTGCCTTCAGCTGTGGGCAGTGATGGTTCATGGAACACTCTCCTCATGTTCTGTCTGAGGTGTGCTGTGCTCCTGAAAAATATGTGTGTGTCCAAAGACTGACATTAATGTTGTCTTACTCATTAGAAAATAACCTAATCATACCTAAAGGACACTCTTTTGAACTTAAGATATAATGAACAGAAATTAATAACAGCAAATTAAATGGCACTGTCTACGAATACTTTTATATTTCTTTTCCAGTGTAAAAAAATAACAGATCAAATCAAAGTGTTTGACCTCAGAAACATCTCATCTGTCTGTTGAGAAGATCTAAGGGAAAACCTATATCCAAAGCAACAATATTCATGAAATTGTTTTCAAGAGGGGTTCTTTCCTGTGTGCCTTGTATCTATGGAACAGAAATCACCAAATCCTGGTGGGAGCTCAAGCAACCTCCCAGCACCTCCCTATCCCTTCACAACTGTGCTACAACAGCAGATAAGACTACTGAGGTCTCAAGTGCTCCTGAAAAATGCTAAAAGAGCAAACTGTAAAATTCAGGACCCACCCCATTCATCCAATATTCCAGGAACAACAACGAATTGAAATTTGTCTCATATAGAAAAACCCAAACAAAACCATCAACCTCCTTTGCACCAGAGATATCCCTGCCAGCAACTGCTTCTGAGAACTCTATAATAAACTATTTTAAGTTCTTATTTTATATTCTATGACCCAGCAAAACCAGCAGTATTTTACAGGACTGTTTTAAAACAAAAGCTGCTCAGGTGAGGGGCTCTGAAGAACCTGTTTATGCATCTCATGTCACCTGCCAGGATAAAGGAACAGCTCTCACTAAACACCAACAGTACTCCAGCACAGCAAAAGGACTTACAGAGGAGTTCTGGACTGTATTTGACATCTGGTGATCTCAGCCATTAAGAACACTACCCAAAAATAGATGGGACATGGAATAACAAATGCCTCTGTGGTAACAAAAGACATAAGGTTTGCATTATTTTTCCATAGTTTTGAAGTTATGATTCATTTACAGATCCAAGGTTTCCCACTGATCATTAACCAGCCCCCAGCAGTCAAATCAAAGAGCCATGGCTGGAGGTGCCCGTGTGCTGCTCAGAGGGAAACACCGACAAACGTGAACGTGCTCTCTCTAAGATTCAGCTATCAAAACACTGACATGGAAATCCATTTCATTATGCAAAAAGGCTGCAGAGGAGAAATTCAGAGGTAAAGAGGTAGTAAAGAAAGAGCATTACTTCAGTTTGGGTTCCCGTCCCTCACTTGTATATTGCCAGCAGATGAGCCCGATCAGGTCGTGCACTTTGGCATTGGCGATGGTCACCACTGTCATGGGCTGCAGCTTGTCTTGGCTTGTGTGCAGTGGGAGGTAGACATCAATTTTTTTGGTTGCCGTTGTACCAACGTGGCCCTGTCGAGAAAGTGTATTTTATTAGAAAAGTGTGACAGAGTTAACACAAAATCTGGGCAGAGGGAACTCTCCTCAGCAGGAAAACTAAAATACTCTACTACGGCTTGAAAATGGAAGAAGCTTGAACATCTAAATTCCAATTCTTTCCCTGCTGTTTATCTGTAAAAAGGACATGAAATATTTGGCCATGATTTCACAGATTTTCATAAAGAGCCTGAACTTCACTACAGGATCCCATGCTCCTGCAGGATCCAAAAAATCCCAAATACTTGCAGGATGGGGAGGAAGTCCCATCAAGCCAACCTAAGACTTCCAAACTGCACTACCCTTGTTTCTACATTTCTGCTCTTTTCTGCAGTTTTCCCCCACTACTTGAGAAGCTCTCAGCCCTCTGGAGGGAGCAGAACTACCCAGCTATCAAGGCTTGACCGTGGCTTGCCAAGAGAAGAACAAAATCTCACATACAACTGAGCCTGAACTGTTCTGAACTGTTTGAAGACAACCAAGAAAAATTAATTAATACTGGGATTTATTGGAACTTACTACATTAAAAAAATCTATTTGGCACTGTGGAGATTGACAGTTAAATAAACCATAAAATACACAGCAACAGAGAGATCTATAAAGTTTGTCTTACAAGAAAAAAATGTTTAATCCACTGCAGGTAGGACTGCAGCTTTAACCCAGAAATCTTTTAAACAGACAAAAGATTGCACATTCTGATGCCATCTTCCAAAGCACCCAAAGTAACTCTCTGTCTCCATCTCTCTCCATACACACAAGGGCCTTGAGAGGAGAAAGTGTTTCTTGAATTAATCACTTGGAATTCTAAGTAACAGAATAAAAGGATTCAGTGCTATAAATCTATAATGAGAGCATAAAACAGGGAGTTAAATGCCATGTGCTAATTTCAATATATTGTTAAAAACCATTTGATCCTTCAGTGTGATTATAAATTAGAGAAGTAATAGGAATTTAAAGATTCAAGTTATTCATACTGGCATAGCTAAAAGTATTAGTAAAATCCATTCTAATATAATGAATTTGTTTTTTAAGAAAGCATTTCTATAGTGCAGATACCTCCTCTTCCCATGTTTTAGGGTAAGAAGAAATTGGTTTTGCTCATTCAAAGGAGGGGTTAGGTTTGTAATAGAATATGGGACATTCCTTCACTTTGTTTGGATAAACCTTAACAAGCCTTTGGGAGAGCTTGTGTGCCCAGGACCCTCTGGGACACCACCCATGGTCTTCTGAAATCATGAACACAACAGAGCTACAGCTGCCAAAAAACATAAGGCTGGGTTTCTTCCTTGCAATCTCTCTTGCTTTTCTACTTCCAGGACCTTTCTGAAGAGTAACTAAACTGGTACCAGGTGATGAACTGCCTTTCTTTGCCCAGGTGCAGGCACCACCCCGGGGTGCACACGAGGCTGTGCTGGTGACACTGTGGTGCTGAGCAGAGACACCAGAACAGGAGAGCTGGGGCTGCAGTGGACTGGCACGGGAGGGAGCAAAGAACAGCTACCCAGGAAACTAATGGGACTCCTTGGCATGCCAAGTCAGCTACATACATAAATCCAAGGAGGGCAGAATCGTAAGTAATGCTGGGTCCTGACAATGGAAAATCCAAGAAAAATGGACAACCAGATGTGAGAGTTGATGCCAAGGCTACAACTGACACACCCAGTGTCAAGCCAGGGAGCAGACAAACGAGGCAGGGACTGGATCTAACAACCAAAGGTTATCCCTCAGCCACTGCACAGACAGCTGTTCTATAAACTAATAATCCAAACCATGTATTTATAAAACAACCCTGTTCAGGACCTCGGTCTCCAGCTATCACAAATTCCACGGTAACTCTCCCTGGGCTTCCTCTCTCCTTTGCCCCACACCATGTGGTACTTACTTTGTGTTTCCTGTTTTTAACTAAACTTTTCCTTGTTCTTCCCCATCTCTAAATCTCCTCTACCTCCTCCATTAGAGCTATCCTTTTCTTTTACTCACAAACACTCAAACAGGAGCACCAAAACTCATACACCTCTGAGGATTCCAACCACCCTTCGAGCAAGGGGAGCAATCCCAACAGAGCAGGCCTGGGAGATGGCTCAAGGCACCACTGCTACACTCAAGGGCTTTAAAAAAGTGAGTGAAATATTTTTATTAATTAAAGGTCTGTAAAGCAGATTGCCATAAGGTATTAGAGAGGTTGAAACCTGAGATGTGAAGCCAATTAGACTTTCTAGCAGTCCATTGTCACATTGGGTGGGAAACACTGGTATGAACAGTGATTAGTCTCCGTGGCCAGGAGTCTGAGCCACGCTGGATTTCACCAGAGATAACCTGTGGGTTTTACACAGGGCTGGAGTCTCCTCTCCAGGAGGAATCACTCAGACCCAGACCACAGGCACTGCTACAACCATAATCACTTTCTGCTTCCAACTAAAAACTATATTCCAAGTGGAAATGCTGAGGAGATCTAGAAGATAAAGGACAATTACTGATATTCAAAGAGGCAGGATCAAACTTTATTAATAGATCCAGTATAAAATTCAATGGAAAATCTATTCAGGGCCAGGGGCCTTACCATTTGGAGTTTCCTTAATAGCCTCCAATAAATCTGGGAAGCATAAAGGGGCTGTTAAATTAACATTTTCCTGATCTGTCACCTGTGGCACAGTTAATTTGTCAAAAAATTCTTTTAGCTTGTCACTGGACACTGTATATTCTGACAAATGAAGTCTGGAATAAAATTGACAAAATATCTCGTTAATTTTCTAGGAAATCACAAATCTGATTCCATTAAGCTTTTATTGTTAGAAATGTTATATCCCACCAGTCCTTTAAGGAAGTGAGGAGTAACTGGATATACCAAAAATGTACTATAAATCATAGAAAATTTTTCAAGTATTTTTATTGATGGATTCTTTTAAGGTTCCTTGATGCTCTCCTACAGTATGTTAAATTTAAACAAAAATAAATATTTAAACTCCATCAATTCTTTCAACTCAAAATGTCCTTCTAAGATTTAAAATCAACTTTTAATCAAAGTCCAGGAGGGAATGTATCCCTCCCTCCCACACCAGATGATGTATATCTGATGTATATTGTGTGACCACTGTCCATTCCCAGGATAACTTACTCCTAAACATAGTTCTGAAGCACCTGCAGAACAGGGAGCACAACTGTGTGTGCTGTGTCCTTCTCACTTCTGCTCTGCTTCACCACACACCACGGCACAATATTAAAACAAAGTCCATAAACATTTCTGAGAGAAAAGTGATTGATTTTCAACACTAATAATTTACTGCCTCTTCCTGCACAATAGAGTTCTGTGACTAAATGTTATATCACTTTAAGATTAGATGTTCTAATGATATAATGCAAAGATTTTACTGAATCATTATTTAGTGGGAGTCATAAAAACCTCTTAAAATTAATCTTTCATGCACATCTAGCTTATCCAAAGTTAGCATTTAATTAGATGGCCTTGGCACGAATGAGCTTACTACTTTATTTGCTCAATCAGTATACGTCTCTTCAGTAATTATAATTAATTCAAGTCATTGACTCACCTCCCAGCAAACAACACTAAACACTGCACAAAATGGAAACAAATGCTTCTCCTTTCCCAAATGCAAAATGTCTTCTCACTTTTAAACTCAGTGAAATGTTTTTTGGTTTAGGTGACTCTGTAATCCAGCAATCACTTTCTGAACATAACTTACATATGTATTTAATCAACATACAGGAAATATATGAAGGAGAAAAATAGAAATATATTAACTCAGCATTTACAACACATACAAAAGTTCTAATGGATCAGAGCATGGATGTTTATAGCAAAACAAGGGACTGTATTTTTCTAAGATGATCACTGAAAAGCATCATTTTCTAATCTTTTGACTTGAAAAAAATTAAAAAACTTAGACCAATTATTTCTTTACCGAAATAAGTGGAAATAAAACAGTCAGTCATATTAACTCATAAGCAAAACAGCTTTAGAGAGGCTGAGTAGACAAAGAAGGGTCATCTAAAAGAAAAGATGACAATTTTTTTTTAAGTTTGGATGATCAAATACCTTAAAAGCCTTCAGTAAGCACATGGTAGAAACCCTCAGAATGAGGCACAATATTCCAGACCCGCTGGCACACAGCTCTGAGCAGACAGGTGGGAGCAGAGCAGGATGCTGAGCACACCCACG
>NW_021940039.1:771871-776720 GCF_001715985.3 Manacus vitellinus | reverse complement strand
GATGGCACAGCCTGGGCATTTGATCTGTAACAGGCTGAGGGAAGATGCCTGTCCAGTTGCACACTGAATATTCAGAGGCCCAGTGCTGAGTCTTGGTGCTCACACGAACACCCGGGCAGTTTTACACCATTCCTCCTCCAACCCACCACACTGTCCCCTACCATGGCCAAACGAGAATGGGGTTTATTTCATCAGGTGGTTAGAACAGCATTGGAGTTTTTCATTACTTTGGTCACATGATTCCTTTTGTTATTCCTAAGTCATTTATGGGGAACACCCCAGTGAGACCAGGGCACAGCAGCCCCGGCCCCGCCGCAGGCGCCCACCCGGTGCCTGGCACGCTGAGCACACTGCCAGCCCTCACAGGTTCTCAACGAAGCCTCAAAGTTATTCCCTTCTGAGGAGTGGATTCTCCTTTGTATCATCCCAGCTTCTGCTGCAGAGTTAGCAGATCACGATGTAAAATTCCATTAACATCATTAAATACTTAATTTATCTTATTCGCACTGTCACTATTCATAAAAATTTAACCCAGTAATTTCCTGTTATCCAAAGCATAACAAAGTATGAATATTTAACTACAAGGTAAATAACACACTATTATTTTTTATTCTAAATTGTTGACTTCACTTAGCATGCCTGCTCTGTACAGCACCACACAATTTGTCAATTAAAGGTCCAGATGTTTCCCAGGCTGCAGTGGCAGCAGCAGTTCTGAGCAATGCGTCCTCTGCATCGCAATGATCACTACAACCCCAGCTCCAGGCTGCATTAACATGCTCATGTTTTATTCCAGCCCCCTCCTAATGTACCAGTTAATTATACAACACACAGCTGAGAAACATCACCTCCGAGCTGGACAGTTTCCTTCCACGCTTCCACCTGAACACGTCTTTACATGCACCTCAAACCCAGGATTTACATATATAACCACACCACATAATCAAGTACCCAAATCACTGCCTGCTCTTGCTTGGCATTCACTCCCACAATTAATAAAATTATGTAAGTCCTGAGCAAAGAATAAGACACATAATGATGGTAACAGCACGTTTCAATCATAGTAACACATTCATTTATAAAACTCTCTATGAATTTAAAACTGAATTTAAAACACCGTATTGGAGTGCTATGAATATGATCTCTTGGTATTGTTTTTTTCCAACAAACATTATCTGGATGGAGGGGGAAGCCCCAGGTCCATCCCCTTTACAGCCCAGGTTGTGTTTATGTCCATGTAGGTGTCAGGTTTAGGACAAATGGCCCTCTCCTGTCACGCTCCCGTGGCATTTCGCCCCACACGCTCCTTCTCTGCACGCCCAAGGCCAACACAGACCTAGAATTGCTGCTCTGCAGAGGGTGGGATGTCCCACTGGCTGTGGTGGCACCAGCTCTCCCTGCCTGTGCAGCCCCAGTTCTGCTCAAGGACGACAACACACGTTCACATTGATCAGAGGGCAACTGCTCCAGCTGCAGCAGAAATGCATTCATTACCCCAAACCATCCTCGGCTTCCTCACTGAGGAGAAGGAATGGCCTCTTTAGTAGAATTATTTATATTTTACTTACTAATAAACATTACAATTTAATACTGAGGAATAGAGTTATTCTTTGTAATAACAAAATGCAACAAAAACTTACAATGAAAACTACACCATAAACATTATTTGTGCGTTAAGGAACACGCCACGATCTATTTTAACGAACAGATGCTCTACAAAAGATAAATGTTTTCAGAAATATTCAATCCTTGAACAGATCAGCCTCTAATCCTCTGCTTCTGCTGCACAAAGCAGACAGCTCAAGTTCCTCGAGGACATCAGCCAACCTTAGGTGGAACATTTTTAATACATCACCGTGTCACTTTTTAATGTGCCACAATCTATTAACCACATGGCAAACTAACAGGGATTTTTAAAATATGGGTTTTATAGCTTTGTGCCGGTGATTAATTAAATAAATAGCCAGCGTTTCACAAATCATCCCTCTAATTAGTCTAACCCAGACACTTTGCATTCCCTGGCACCGCTGCCAGCTGAAGCTCACAGAAGGGCAGCGGCGCCCGAGCACGCCCGGCACCGCCAGCCCGGGCTGGCACGGCCCGGCAGCCCCCGGCACCGCCACCGGCCTCGCAGGTGCTGCAGTCAGCTGGAATGGGGCTCCAGCTGCTTGGGAAAGATGTTCTGGGTAATTATTCTCCCTCATCCTGAAGGAAACAATCGAGATAACAAAGAGAACAGAGCCGTGTCTGGGATTTGACCTGAAGTAGCAAAGTTGTGTGTTGCAGAAAATGAACAAATATTAAAGGCAGATGCTAGAAAAATTTTCTGTGCTAAATGATACATTTTCTGTCAAAACATTTCAAAGTTGAAGCTGCAACTAATTACATGCAGTCCATTCAAGGAAGCCAAGCAAGGTTTATCATTAAAATGACTCAATTATTCTTAAAAGAAAGAGAAAATCATCTGTAAAACCTGCCTGCAATCTCATCAGTTTTACTGTGCCTTCCTCAATAGATCATTTCCCCCAGAGCTCAAATTAAACTCTCAATAGTTAACATGCTCAAGTTTTACTACAGGTTTTTCTCCAAATTATTATTAACTGGAATTTCCTACCTAGGAAGAGTTTTATATAGAAATTTGCTCTGCAGTGTTTAGTGACACTATCACAACAGCTTTTCCCCCCTCAATTTAGAAACCATCAGAGACAGAACGTGATGCAGATTCAGGCAGCTCACGGAGATGGGATTTGATTTCCTCCATCAGGCAAGTTCTTTCTCAGCATCAGTCCCCAAACTTGCCCCTTAAACCCAAGTTTCCTTGTACTCAGGAAGATATTTGTATTCCTGGGCAAGGCTCAAGGAACAGGTCACACCCCGGTGGGGTGGGGATGTCACGGGACCGCCAGGACCCGCCGTGCCAGTGCAGATCCCACAACAGGAGGGGAAGAAGTCCAGGACTAACAACACAGACTTTTCAGCTGTTAGATGGACACCGAGGTGGGGCTGGATCCAGCACAAACAGCTGCTTAAGAACAGATCTCCCTCTCCAGCCTCAACAGCCTCGTGGCACTCGGGGGGCCCTGGGAATGTACTGTGAGAGAGTTTAACCTCAGGAGGCTTTTGCCCTTAAAATATTGCACGTGGTTCAAGCAACTTTAATTGATGCAGGACACTTTCTGACATAAAGTGTTTTCAACGTTTTTTTTCCCCCAGGATTTAGGTCCATAGCAGCCTGAGGTATGATAAATTCATAAACTCAATCTCCACAAATTGCTCAGAAACTGTTCTTGTTAGTAAATCAAAGTTCTTCAGTGCAAGCAGTACTAATATTAAGAAGTTAAAGAGAATTTTTTTCCCTATTTGTTTCAGATAGGGAAATAAAAAAATTTACATGGAAAAAACCTGACCTTTATATTATCTTTACAAATTCTGAGTGGGGATATTAAATAGAATCTTAAATAAATAAAAAAATAATTTAATAAAATATCAATTTATATTGGAATCAAGAATAAACCAATTATCACTTCATTTACATTTAATGCTTAACTACGAAACAAGAACTCTTTGATTAGTGATATCATGGTGCTTGTACAGATCTCTTAGAGAGTTCTTACTCCATAATTACTACCAATGCTTTAAAAGCATTTTTCAAGTACTAGGATCAGAGTAAAGACATAGTCTAAAAGACTATTCTGTGAGAAATTAAAAACCCAACCTTCTCTCCCTCAGGAATGTTTCTCCCAACAAGCATGTCTGCTAAATGGACATACCCAACCCTCCTGCAAACAGCAGCCATTAGAAACATTTGCTAATAAAACATTTCCATATTTCTTTGGCTGTTAAGAACCTCGACTTGTGAATACGTTTTTCATTTGGTTTGATCTGTAATTAAGCGAAAGATAATGACATTAGTAAATTGCTAAAAATCAATTAGATAGAATAAAATGCAATATGATTCAGCCAAAAGATTAACAAGTGCATTATAAAAACTGTTTAAAATTATTTAATTCTAATTAAGCTGCTTTAAATGGCCATGGCCTAAAAAATGCTTTTAATTTCAAGGCATCACCAATTTTCCTGCATGTTTCACTGTACCAGCTGTTTGCCTTCCCTTTCCTTTTTTTTTCCTAAAGGAAGGTTTCATGCCAAGAAAAAGCATTTGGCTGTTTAAGAAGAGCTACCATCCCACTCCCAGGTCCTGCTCTGACTCCAGGCAGGGTCAGCTCCCACTGCACTGCCAAAGGCTTCATTCTATGGCAGTTGTTGAAATCAAATATTAGAGCAGAAGGACCATTTCTCCCACAAAACCAATGGCTGGTACCTTGCACCTGAAGTGCACCTTCCACTTGCTGCTTCCCAGGTACAGGGCAAACATCTCCAAGATGGTGCCGGGCTCTCTCAGCGATGCCCGGTGACAGGACGAGGAGTGGCGGCCAAAAACTAAACCCACAAGAAGTTTCACCTCCCATGAGGAAGAACTTCTGTCCATAGGGGGTGGCAGAGCAGTAGGACAGGTGCCCAGGGAGGGTGTGGAGTGTCCCTCTCTGGAGACATTCCAAATCACAGGTGCCACCTGCTCTGGGTGACCCTGCCTTGGCAGGGGGGTTGGACTGGATGATCTCCAGAGGTCCCTCCCAACCCAAACTAGTCTGGGATTTTGGGATTCTGTGAACACCAGGACAGGTTTTCCCAGTAACAAATCCACGAGCAAAGCCACATCAAGACACAGCATGTGTAATAATTGTACCCAATTTAAGCACTATCTGATCTCAGATCATAAGCGAAGTTCAATTTTAAACAAATCAACCAGCAGCCTCTCTAAGATCAACCAACTGCATCTTTACTAAGG
>NW_021940039.1:664311-766267 GCF_001715985.3 Manacus vitellinus | reverse complement strand
GGAGACAAGGCTCAGGGAAACCTCAGTGCCCCCTGCAACTGTCTGAGAGGAGGGGAGAGCAGGGGGGGACTGGTATCTTCTCCCAGGCAACCAGTAACAGGATGAGAGGAAAGGGCCTCAAGTTGCACCACAGGAGGTTTAGGTTAGAAACAAATTCTTCTAGAAAGGGTTGTAAAGCACTGGCACAGCTGCCCCGGGCTGCGGTGGAACCCCCGTCCCTGGAGGGGTTTAAAGGATGTGTGGATGTGGCACCTGGGGACACGGGTCAGTGGTGAGCACGGAGGTGGTGCTGGGCTGATGGCTGGACATGATGATCTTAAAGGTCTTTTCAAACCTTAATGATTCCATGATTCCAAATATTGAACCTGCATTTTTTTATCACATATGTTAACATATATATTATATTACACGAGTGATAACACTATAAAAATCTTGATATCAAGTGTCTTACTAGAGTGCAGGTGGTATTTAAACTACTACAACTGGTAGAATAAGCCAATGCTTTAAAAACAACCCCTATGCAAACTTATTTCAGATTCAAATGAGGATCATTCAACTCAGCTTAGGGGCAAAACATTTAAATAAAAAAATGCTTTTTTTCCACACAGAGATCTTAATCCTGGATTAATTATTTTACACATTTTCCATATTAATTAAAGCAGTATTGCTTCTTCTTAAGTTCTTTATCTACTTTCTTTGAGTAAAACTATTTAATACTGGGGATTGTGCAAAACATTTGTTCATGATTATGCAGCATACAGTCAAACAAGACTGAAACAAGAGCAGCATGCAAAAATGTATTTAAGGACTATCATCCCAAAATGCTGCTAAAAGCTATTAACCAGTACGTGTTAATTGCCACAGCATTCATATTAATTTTCACTTCGGGCCCGACATTGTGGAATATTTCCCCTGATACATTTTAAACAAAGTTTAATTTAAGGAACTGCTTCTATCAACACTTACGAAAATTAACAGCCTAGCAATTAGCACTCATGAATTATCCCTTCCCCCATGCTTGCTACAGCATCATTTTTAAAACAGTTGCTACAAGAGAAATTGTTGGTTTTTAACCCATTACCAAAATTAGCCACCAGAAACCTTGTAGCAATACATTCCTCACAATAGGATTTTTAGCATCTGTCCAGTCAAAAATTACATGGATCAATTTTTTTTTTAAATTATCTCCAGTAGTCAAGCAAACCTACAGAACTCCATAAGTTCAGAAAAGCCAGACTTTCTTCCAATTCCATTTGCAACTAGCCGTGAAAGTAGAAATTTTAAAGAATTAAAGGTTCTTTTCATACAATATTCCTAGAAAGAGTTTACAGGATTTATTAACCAAGATGTACAACCCATGTGCTTTACAAAACATGCAAACAGGTCCAGGGCTGAGGTTTACTTTAACTATTTTAAGGAAAAACTTGAAGAAAGAGTGAAGAGTAGTTACTGTGTGCTTTTTTATTTTACTGTGGCTTTTGTTATTTACTCTATGTATGGCTTTAGTTAAGAGCTGAAGTTTTACAACGTACAGGAATCCACAGATCTGTCCTGAGTAGTGGTGAGGCAAATTGTGTGAATTTTTGAGCTGCTTAGAATGCCTCCATTGTAGTTGCATTTCATAAGAAATATTCTCTACTGTTTTGATAATGGATGAACTGATCAGGACAGGAAGAAATTAGAGTGCTTTAAAATTTTACTATTTCATAAAATCACAGAAGTGGTTATGAAAAAGACACTAAATCTGGCAGAAAACACCTGCAGGATGTAAGCACTGACTACACTGTCCTGGTTGCTATCACAGCTCACAGGGTGTTCTGATTTGAACTGGAAAGCTGAAAACAACTCATCAGATGTTGGGGGGCAGGGAGGAAGGCCCCTGAGGAGGGTTTGCTCTACTTCAGGTCAGTCAGGGACCCGAGTTAGTGGTAAGTGAAAGCAGTGGAAGGAGCCAGCACGAGGAGCACAGACAGGGACAAAGAGCTGGACACAGCAACACCGAGCTCTGCTCCTGCTTCACCCACACACCAAAAATGAGAGTTACTGAACACCCTGGAACCTGCACTACCAAACCCAACTGTGCATAAACCAAGGGCCTGCTTACAGCTGTAAAGATTTCAGAGCCACTGTGATCCCCTGAGTAAATACATAATTAAGTAGGGTGTTTTTAAGACATGTTTAATTAGGCCCCCAGCCCCTCCTCACCCCCCCGCCTCTCCCCAATTATGGATCATTTCCCCCAGAGATATGCAGCTCTGTTAATTATGTAAATAAGTCATGGACTATTCCCTGAAAGAATTGTATTTCTGTGAAAAACTGCTCATCTACTATCAATAAAAATAAATATGAGACCTACAATATTACATTAAAAATAATTTTTAAAATCTCAATGTTTTTGGTTCTGTATTAATGTCTGAAAATACTGCAGAACTGAAGTAAAATAACTCACAATTGTACTATGTTTCTTCTCTATCTCAGATGATCAACCAGGTATTTAAATTAGACAATACATACAGAAGTATAGCAAATAAATTTTGTAAGCAAACTATTGACACACTTAACCAGAGTAATATAAACTATGGTGTGAAAATCACTACAGTGAGATTATACTCCAACAAAATGCCCATTCAAGTATTTTGGAACGTGGAGAAGGTATTTTGATTTGTAGATCACAAATTGAGTGACATTGAGGTATCTCATTAATATCTCAAACTAACATGTAGATTGCAACTCCCTTCCAATGGACTAAACACCTGCTAAAAGTATCTGATTTGAATACAGGAAAATTAAGGTGTTCATTATAGTCAACTACAATTTCTATTAACACAGTACAAATTAGCTTGGACTGCCAAAGAGAGAAGGAAAAATGCCTCAAAATTCCTCAGGTTTCCAAGAAACAAGACTTGGACATGACTGAATTACAATAGAATTCTCTTAATACAGAAGTATTTTATTTTTACTTCCTCTGTGCATACCTGCTGGAAGTACAATTAAATGCTTGCCCAACTGAAATTTTGTGGCACAAGAACAGCAAAACTGGAGTTTAGAAAAACAGTCTCTCATTGCTGTCAGCATGAGAGTGCTGCTCTCACCCACCAGTGTGGCCAGGAATTGTGAAAACCTTAGTCAGCACTAACTGCTATATGCTAATAAGTACAAAATCACAATAGAGGACCTTTTGCTACATGGACTTCATAGTTCAAAGGTTACCATTTCCCAAATATTCCAGATACTCCTAGATTTTTCAGTGGAATTACAGATCTGACTTTCCACTTCAAGAATATTCAACAGAATATAAAATTCTTCCATCACAATGGTAATGAAGCTCAAACTTCATCCTCCCACAGGAGATTCCACAAACAAATCCAGCAGAAAACAGATCTGTGCAGTATTTATAATTGTTTTGGAACAATACGACACTGATCCATCACACCAACGTTTATATTTCAGTTTCTGGAGCTGATGACAGAGAAAAATATTTCACAATATGGAGTACAGGGAAGATAGTTATCCACTACTGAGTGATATCAGACCCATCTCCTGAACTGGATGTGGCCAAGGAATGAACTGACCTACCAGGTTTACAGCCAATCTCCTCCCCGTGTTACACAAATGAGCTCTCGTGCAGAAACACATCGATTAGTGCTTCCTTCTGCCCCAGACAGTGACCTATTGATGCTTCAGTTTTCCACCCTCAAAATAGACAGAGGCTTTTCCCACTCTCACTGGAGCACTTTGAGGATGAAGACACAAATCATGGAATATCCAGCAAGTGCTCTGATGTGGATAGCCAGAACAGGTTTGTTTAAATGCCAAATAACCAACCATTTATACAAAGGGTGTCACCATCAGCTGTAGAGAGATGTCCCATGACTCTGCCACACTAAAGGTGCACCTCACTAACCTGCTGGAGAAGGGAACAGCAAGGCAAGGAAGCCTAATGCTAAGGCCAGAATTTTGTAATGGAAAGGGGAGAAATGGTCCCACCAAGCCTGGAGCTGTTACATTTGCACGGTCCCAGATAACCACCTGCAATACCTGATGGGCTGCTATGAAGCCTAATTAGAGTTTGCACAAGTCAGTGCACAGGGCACTGCCCCAGGCCTGGCACTGTCAGGGCAGGGGGCCCTGGACCTGAGATCAAACCACCCGGGCCACTGACCTTGCCGTCGAATTTTGAGTACTCGTTGAAGGGGTTGTTGAGCTGCAGTGGGCACTGCTCCAGCCGCACAGACAGGATGGATTGCTTCCCAGAGCACGGGGATCTCACTCGGAAATTCTTTTTTTCAAACAGGGAGCTCAGCTCCTCGGCTGCAGATCAGAAAAGAGATTAGAGGCGCTGCATGAGGAGATGCACAGAGGCTGCTCTTACCACAGAGAGATAATATCATAAAAGGGAGCACAAAATAAAATATATAAAACAACAAATGCTTCAGCAGGGCAGGATCTACCACCATTCTTTCATAGCCCAAAGATATGAAACCATTAAGAAGTTTGAACAATGCTATTGCTTAGGTTGAGGAAAAGATGAATTTTTCCCATACAGAGAATAGAACAGACCAGTATAAGTTCCATTTGAGTCAAGATAAAAATCAAGAGAATGACACATTCCTTGTCTTTCTGCTTACCTCCCTCTTCCTAAATGAATAGGAAATACTCTGGAAAAGAACTGCTGACACATCTATAACACACCATGCAAAAGCAGTTCAAACTGGGCCTGTAACATGTGACATTGGCCACACCACAGGACAGGATCACACTGCCCCACAATGCACTATAATGTCACTGTGCTGCCAGCACCAGGCTGGGCACTGCACCTCAGTCAAACCAACCATTTCTGCAGATTTTACTTCTCATGGTAGATTGGATATGGCCTCCCCTTGTCAAACCTGAAACCACCATTCCAGACCAGCAGTCTGAACAATAAAAACAAAAAAAGCTTTCTAAAAACAAAGGGGATGTGAGTTCATGAGTTTTTTGTGTGGTCTGTGAAGGCTCATAAAATTCTTGGACAAGTTGAATTTCCAGCAACAACTTAATTCCAAATTCACAGGCATACTTTCAAAAAACCCTGAAAATTAGGGCTTCTTACGTTACATGGCCACTCTAAAATCAGGACAGAGCCTGGGGTGGTTCAGCACATCAGTACCAGCAGGTCTCATCTGCAAGGGACTGGGACTGAACCTGGACAAGGTTTCCCACATCTGCTCCAGGAACCAAGAGCCCCCAGTCTCCATCAATCACTGCCTGAGAACCAACACCAGCTCGCCCAGCCCGACCCTCCTGCACTTGGATTCCCTCACAGCTCACAGATTTCCATCCTGCTGCTCCAGGGAAACCACAGAACACGTGGAGTTGGAAGGGACCCTCTCCCAAGGTGGAATGACCTGGGAATTGGTCTGCAGGGAGTTGGTTTATTTCTTAGAGTTGTCAAATGATAACTACTCAAAAGCTCAGTTTATTTTTATCAGCAGATTGCCTGAAAATTCAGGCAGTTGGCAGAGGTGCTAAATACTGGCACTGAGAGATCCCCAACGGGCTTGTGAGAGGCTGCAATTAACCAAAAAAGCTTTATTTAATCCCTTTAAATGTGGCCACTTTTACCCCTTTGGGTTGGGGTTTTTTGGTAACAAGCTCTAATACCTATTTGTTTTGTTTTGGTTTTTTTTTTAAATCTCAATTATCATTATGCTGGAGTATTATCTTCAACTGATATTTTTTGGGCATTTGGAAAGGACCTTGGAACCCATTATAATGGTTTTACTGGTTCAAGTGTAAAAGTAAGCTTTTTATCTTCTGTCTCTAAGGAAATTTCAGTCTATGCTATATGGAATTTTCAGCTTTGGTGAGTGTGCTGGCTACAGGAGCTACTCTGTACAGGCTGAGTGCAAGGCTTTGGAAAGATTCCCTCGATACACTGTTAATTTGCATTTTATATGCTCTGAAATGAACCTACGTCAGATATAAATGCAATGCCTTTCATCTGAAAATACACAGTGCTTTATAAAAAGGAGTAACCTTTGCATGCATATCTGTATTTGGTTTACATTTCAAGAGGATGGTGCCAGACTCTTTTTGGTGGTGCCCAGCAACAGGACAAGGAGAAAAGGCCACAAACTAAACCACAAGAAGTTCCACCTCAACATGAGGAAGAACTTCTTTCCCTGGAGGGTGGCAGAGCTGGAACAGGTGCCCAGGGAGGGTGTGGAGTCTCCCTCTCTGGAGACATTCCAAACCCATCTGCACACCTTCCTGTGTCACCTGCTCTGGTGACTCTGCCTTCCAGGGTGTTGGACTGGCTGATCTCCAGAGATCCCTTCCAGCTCCAGCTATTCTGTGATTCAGGACCCAGATTCTTTACTGACACGGTTTGATCTCTTCACTGCATGAAGCCAAAACATTCTTTCTGTTTTACTGAAAAACTGATGCACGGGAAGGTGACAGGATCTGGGGCACAGCAGAACAGTCACCCTCCCTGAAATGTCCCTGGATGTGATAACCCCCCTGACCAACTCCAAAGGCACGGAGGCTTTCTTTTCCAATCCACACACCACTGCCACCTTATCCTTCTCACCCACCCTGGCACAACAGTCAGCCTGTCTCATGGCACAGGCAAACACAGGAGCAGTAGATAAATAGTCTTTTTTCCTCCTCATTACCACATACAAAATTACTGGTCTCTCACTTCCCTTAACCCTGGTTTGGATACTTTTGTTTCTGAACACAGTAATAAGAAATAGGAATCACAAAAAATACTCAGTTGCCAGATGGCTCCAATGATGGCCACACACCCCACTGTAGGAGAGCAAGAATGCTTGTGAGACTTTCTCCCTACAGTGAGGCATCCCCACAACAAGTGACACATGACATAACAGCATCCTTTTGGTTTGCACACTGTCAACCACAGGCTCAACTCTGCCTAAAGCACAGGTGAACACGGTCACAGCCACATCTCCCCTCTGAGAACAGCTCTGTCTGTTGTTTTCACACTTATTTTTCCATAATCCCAAACTCAAGGAGCCAAGTGGACAATGCCTCTCTCACACACACATGGTGAAGAGGAAGCTGCAGTGAATACCCTTTAGGGCTCCTCTTTCTCCAGCACTCTTCCTGCAGTGTTGTTCTTCATGCAGATCTCAGTGGCTAAGCAGGGAAGGACAATCTGCTCTGCCAACAGACCCCGAGTGCCTGGAGTTTCTACATAACTTATTTTTTTATTTAAATCTGTTCTGCAGCAGGCAGGCACTGATCTATTTGCCTGCAACCCCAGCACATGCCTCAGAGGGGACAACTCTCACTGCTGGGGCCAGATGATGTCTGTCTGCAGGGCAGCACATAAAGGAATGAGATGTGATGGAGAAGCCCACAGGAATGGGATGACACGAGGGGCAAAGATTCTGCAGGAATCTGAGTGTGAGTCAGGTCAGTGTGCAGGGACAGCAACCAGGATAGAGGGAAAGAGAGAATTGCATCATCATTGGGCAAATGCTATAAAATATTGAGCAAAGAGTTGGAGGTTATGGTAGATTAACCTTTAAAACCTACAACTCTGCTCACAGAAGGAGAAAGGCAAAAACATTTCAGAATGCATTAACAGGGGTATCCACCACAGCTGAACACTGAATTAAGGATTAGTGCAACTGTGCTGCTCATGTGAGCAGCTTTGTTCACTCCTCTGAAAAAGATATTATAGTGTTGGAGAAGGTTCTGCAAATGACAGCCAGGGAGATATGAGGATTTAGGCAAAAAAAGGAGATTATAGAGGGACCTCATTAAGATATACACAAATTTTGAAAGAAGTAGGCATGACAGACCATACAAAGGTTTCAATGTGTGTCAAACACAACAGAAATAGAGACTAGCCTGAACTCTAAAATAGGAGAATTCAGACAGATTTTTAATTTCATATATTACAGTTTAAACTATGTAGAACATCCAGTCACAAATACTTAATTATATAATTAAAAAAAAGAATCGAATATTTTTGGAGAAATCACTGATAATAGTTTTACCAAGGAAAGGCCAGATAAGCTAAGGCAGCATTTACTATGCTTGCATTTAAGTAGATCATATATACACTCGTTATTTCTACGGATTTTCACCCTATCTGAAAAAGTAACTACAAAAATATTCCATAGAAATAAACTCCACAAAATCCTTCATCGCACCCTGTGCACCAACACCACTGGGAATGGCTGGAAAGCCACCCGGAGATGCTGATCCTGCACTTGGAATGCTGACACCTGCCAAGCACTGCCCCTGGAGCAGAGTCCTGTCCCCTCACTGCCAGGTGACACCGAGGGCTCTGCCACCCCCAGGTGCCCTCCCTGGGCCAGCAGATGATGTGAGGGATGAGAGAGAGCACAAACCCCGGGGTTACACCTCAGAGTGCCAGAGCCAAAGCAGCCACTCCAAGTACTTCAGACCAAACTGGGTTTCAAACACTTTCTCCTTCCCTTTCCTTTGTTAACACTGTGGAACGTCCTGGTCCCAGCGCCAGCCCCCGCAGAGCACCCCAGGAACTGGGATCTCCTGTGCTTGGAAAGCTTCAGGGAAAACTACACACTGCACACGTGGCACCCACTGAAGGCAGAAATAAAACCAGTAGCAAAATAGAAGACCTTTTCTTTTACCTGAGCAAGAAGTATTTCTGTCTTTCCATTGAACGTTTTTGCATTTTATTTGATTTTGTCTCTCTTTCCGCAGACGTTCTAGTCTCTGAGCTTGAAAAGAAATATTACAACTATAAGTTTGTCAATGAAAGTTTACTATAAACAAAGACATAATTAACTACCTTTATATGAATAAAGATGTTTTATACTGCATATGTAGGGGAAAAAGTCATAAAATTTTAAAGGTGGCACCCCTGAAAAGCAAATACCAACAAAAACATGAAAATGTTCTTGATTTATAATTGAAATTAGAGGATATAAAACATTAATAGAGATCATAAAGATAGTATTAACATGGAAGAGAATAATAAAATGTGAAAACTTCTGTGATTAATATGACATTTCATTATATAAATCATTAATAACGGTCTTAAAGGAATTTTAATGCACAAATGAACTGAAGTGAATATTACATTACAGGAATAAAATTACTGTTATGAATTACTCTACCCGTTTCAAAAATTAAAGATAAATGAACTCAGACTAGACTATTAAAGTTTTAAATATAAAATCCTTTATCTAAAAATCATGAAAATTATAAAATGTCAAAGCGATATAAATTAGCACAGCTTTTTCTTCAGTGGGCTGAAACAGTTTATAGGTAGTAAAATAAATGATTTGTATCTTCACAACATTAGTCAAATCCTAAAATGAATATAATATTTCTTTACATATATTTTGACTCCATCTTCAAAATATGGTTGGAAGAAAAGCCCCAAATAGTTCTGACACCAAAGAACTTGCAGCCCACAGTACCAGACAACAACTTCAATCACCTTCTTGTTAACAGCAAGAGCTTCCTTGGGGAACAAACCTGATGGAGGCCAGCCAAGACAATGACCCCAAGATGAGCACTGGTGTCACCAAGTGTCCACTCAAAATAAGCAGATTAGGCTGGAAAGTAGAACTAACAATGCTGACCCCTGAAGGAAACAATTTGCTGGATATGTTAGCAATTTTGATGTATTGAGATAATTCATTAACTAAAATGGGTTTGCAGAAGAGATTCTAAAATGCTAAATTACTCTGATGATTTTTAGATACAATTTGAGCCCTTCCAGCAATTAGAAAAAATTAATAAATATTTTCTATCCCTTCTGTTGTTATTCTTTTACATTTAAGTCTTTAAACTGAATTGTGGACACAAAAATAGGGGTTTTTTTGCCCCCATAAAAACTCTCAACCAGGGAACTGAGAAAAAATACTCCTTTGAGGTTTAACAGCTGTAACAGGCGGTTTAAGGTACAAACACAAATGGGAACTTTGATAAGTATCTCCCATTTAAGTCAACACGATATGATAGCCTGAATACCTCTAGGTAGCTTCCTCTTAAAGAAATAAGAAAAGTATGTCTCCTCATAAGTTTAAATACTGGGAAAACACTGTTGTAGCATAGATATTTCATATATATAAAGAAAAATATAAAGATATAAAGAAAAAAAAAACACATTTTTTCAGTTCTTGTCCAGATGTAACTCAAAATTACCTTCCAAAAGCCTTTCTTTCCAAACAGGCCATCATAAAAGATCTGTTAGATCAACATGTAAACAAGGGATAAAGGAAAAACTGCACACTAGAAGGAAGAATAAGGCTTATTTGTACCCTGTTTGATATTTTCACCCCTTGTCAAAACAAATGTACTTAAGCACAGTCACCATCTTCACTGACTCCATCCTCTTCTTCCACCTACAGCTGACCACAGACAACCATGTACTGTGGGACTATGCTACAGCAACACCAAACCAGAAGGAATGATCAGCACCTACTAGAAATGTGAATTATTTAAGGCAGCCAGTGAAAGCTTTAGGTGTGAACAATGCCACTGACCAAATGCCCCTGTGGCTTCAGTAACTGTCAGTATGAGCTGAGCCTTTGTTCCTCCTCACCAGAGGACCCAGAGTTTGCTGCTCTCCCACACCCAACGCCTCACACAGACCAGTCTCCACCTGCCATGCCAGGGGAAAAGGCAGAAAATCCTCTCCCTTAGTGTCTCAGCCATGACTTTAGAATATGCCCCCAGCTGGCACCTGAAATGGTTTCAATCCATAATTCAAATGCTCTGCTCCCTTGGCAAAATAATCCTTCAGAGTTATGTTTTTGAAGCAATTCTATAAAACTTCAAACTTTGCCTCTCCTTCCTCACGAGTTCCACCATCCAGGGAACTCTCCCAGCCCCAGGCAGCACTGGCACCCTGGCACCCTGCATTCCCACCAGGCCTTCCTGGCACTTTGGGCTGGAACTCAGCCTGTTTCCAAATCTCACTCTCCGCTGCCCTGGCTTTCCTGGAATTTTTGACAAGTTCCTCCTTGTAAAAGGCATTTCAGTCTCTCCAACACTGCACACATTCCCTGGCAAGCCAGAGCACAGAGGTGCTTTCTGAGCTCTAGGTGGTGTTATAATACCTGCAGAAACCATTTGGAAAAAGATATACTGAAACACAGAAAAAAAGAGCTCAGTACTGACCACCCTACACCAACCTTCTCATCTGTATTTTACATCACAGAATGCCTGTTCATAATATTCCTCAGGTCTAAGTAGAAGTCTGGATATCCCTGATATAAAACACCAGATGGGGCAGCTTTCTGCCAGTCATGACAGACTGAGCATATTTTGCAAAGGTATTCACCCTTAAACTTTCTAATTTGGTAGCTTAAACCCTAGCTCAAGGTTTTTCTCAGAAATAAAATGTCAGGAGACAAAATACAGACAAATCATTCCCTTCACTGGCTCACATCAAACTTCATTCCTCTCTTTTATAACAGATACATTTGATGCCTCACTAGGTAGACTTTTTCTCAGAAAATAACTATCCTGTTCAAAAGTTAACACCCCTCCAGACAGTAACAATAGAAATATCAAAGGCTGTTCGTGTACTTTGGATTTAGATTTGATGTCTTTTACAACTTGATTTTTTTTAATATATAAAACTGACTAACTCAATGTTCCTCTGTACAGGAATAGGTAAAACAGCAATTAAAGCTCAGGTGACAGCACAGTAAAGTAACTGAATCATTATGTGTCCTTCTACAAAAGGGCCTCGACGTTACAAAAGAAGTTTGACAGACACCAAGCCAGTCCTGCTCTGATTTATCCACACGAGCCAGACTAAGAGACTGAACACAAAGGCTGATGCTGCTGCAAACATCCCTTACCTGTGTTTGATCGTCTTCTGATCCCGAAGTCCCAGCTTGAGGTAATATCGACTGATTGGGAATATACATAGCCCTGAGTGTCCCCGTTGCTCCCCTGTGGTTCTGACCCATTATCCCCATATGCTGACGAGGGGTTGAACTTCTCCAGGTCGACATCGTGGTCGATGAGGACCATCTCACACATTCCCGTGTCATCGCTGGTCACGTGCGACTGCCGGATGTGAGCGAGGATGATGGTGGGGTTGTCCAGGAAAGCCATTCTGCCCACAAGTCCCCCACTTCACTGTACTATCTTCTCTCCATCTTGCTTCATGGACACTCGTACCTAAAAAATAATGCACGCAGCATTTTAGGAAAAAAACCCCAAACACAAATAGCCCAACCCCCTGATTCCAGCAGGTTATTTGGGATACACAAACCCTGACTGACTCAGGGTGAATTATTTGCATTCTGCTCCAGTCTACTTAAGTTACACTGGTTGTTGAGATCCAATTAAGGAAGAGTGGGCTTGGAGGACAGCCTGAAACCCGAGTCCCAGGACAACAGAACACAACAGACACCTACAGATGGGTCTCAGTACCCTACAACACATAATTGCTATAAGGTAAAATACTCCAAGTACTACACCAGGAACATCTGCCCATTCCAACTAATCAATTTACAAAACCAGACTAGGGGTTTGGAATTCTTTTTACCCATCATAAATAACTGTGTTACTGATTTTCTTCTGCCTCTACACACCAACTCTTTCACTACCTTATTATAGACCCTTTTCAGTTTTTGTATTTCCAGGAAAAACTTCAAACACGAAGAGATTAGTGTCTCAGGGCAGAATATTGAACATCTGCTGCTGCATGGTGCTTCACACAGGGCAACTGCTGTAACACAGAGAAAGCTCTGTGACCAAATACCACATGCCTGAGCTCTAAAGCACTTTAACAACTGTAATTGCCACTTACCTAAAATATTTCATTCAGAACACTCAAGCGGCCTTACGAAACAAAATAGAGGGCAAAAAGGAAAAAAACCCCAAACCACAAAACCCAAACCACGTTCACACTCTTATCTGATTTTCTGCAGCTGTGGATTTGTAGTTATGTCAGTTTAATTCAAGCCTGGGCTAACTCTGGAAAGGGGCAACCCCATGCCCTGCCTGGCCCTGCTCCAGGAATTCTGCCACCTCCCAAAGCTGGCACCAGAGCCTGTGGAGCTGTGAGCTGGATCAAAAAATGACCTGCTGAAAATAAACTGAAAAGAAAAAAAGCAATTCCTCCTGTTCAGCAGGGAGTCCATCGGTGACTAGCTTCAGGAGCAGCAGGCCCAGCAAACCCAGGCAGCAGGACCAGCAGGATCCAAGCAGAGCCACAGGAGGTTCAGTGGAGCTCAAGGGAGACCCCTCCACCTGAGGAGGCCAGGGGGGCTCGGTCTGAGCTCACACACAGGGCAAGACTAGATGTAAATTCCAGAAGTTCAAAACCCCCACTGCTTTTCTAACCAGAGAAAACACTTTAACCTGCTTTAACCTGGCTACAGGGCTCAGTGTGTGTGTTTGGGATTTTGAGCTCAGAAACACCACAATCCCCTGTCCTTGCAAAACTCCTGTCAACAAAAAGAAAATACAACAGGAAAAGGAATGTTTCAATCATACAAAGCCACATCCCATGAAAATCTGGTAAAGGTAGCCTGCTCTTCTCCTAGCACATTCTAACAGAGGGAAGGGGAAGAAAGGACCAGCCAAGCTTGTTCCAGGAGCAGCAAACACATTTCACCATCTCCTCTGTACACGTCCAAGGGGAAAGGTGTATGGAAAGGTGTGTTAACACAGAGAGGCCTAGAGAGCAGCTTTGGCATTTAAACAGTTGGGAGCAAAAGTAAATCTTTATTTGGACACTCATCTAACCATGACAAAAGCAAATTGTGAAGGTTTGTTGTAAATTGCAAACCCACCATTCCTAGATGTGTCCTCCCCACAGCAAGCATCAACATCTTCTAATTACAACACTCAATAAATAGAGACTTACAGCCTTGAGAATTTTAGACTCTTTTTTTCTCCTCCCTTGGCCACAAATACTGTTGTGGTTTTTTTTTTTTTTTTGAGAGACTGTCCCCTTTCTGCTTTAAAAAATATAGACAAATTCAGAAGTAATATATTTAACAACAGACCCAGCAGCGAGAAGGAATTCAATAAAGGAATGGTAGAGAAATAAACCTGACATGCTGCTGGTTATTAATATACTACTGCTACCATACATTGTAATAAATTATGCTATTAGTGAAATTCACTCCAGCAGGATCCTTGGAGACCCTCAAAGCCCAACTGGGCATGGCCCAGAGCCTCGCTGGCCCTGCCTGGAGCTGGGAGTTGGATGGGATCCCCAGAGGCTCCTGCCAGCCTTGGCAGCGCTGTGACTCCATGCTCTATTTTTAATTTTCTGACTCTTTCCATCAGAGTAAGTAGGGCTGCTCCTGAAAGGTCTCTTGCTGTCCCTGGTGGGAGAGGCCACAAGGAAATGTCCCACTCGAAGGTATCGTTGATGTGCTCGAGGCCCTGATGCTGCACCAGTGTGACCAGTGTGACCAGTGTGGTGTGGCTGGGAGAGCACAGACACAACCACAGTGCACAGCTATTCCAAAATGTGCATTGAGAATGTTCTTGAAACTGAATTCTTTCTACTTGGCTGATTAGGAAAGGCCACACGTACCTGCAAGCGGTAAAAACTTGTTTAAATAAGCAACAGCCTCAGGCACTGGAAAGGTCTGCAAACTCCCAATCAAAAATTACTGCTGCCCCATCAATGTGTCATATAAATGTTGGCATGTTAATTGTGTATTTATAAGATTGTTAATGGTTAGTTAATTTACCTCCCACACTATTATTGTACTTGAAATGATTTAATGTCTGCTGAGGGAGTTAACAACATGTAACAGCAGATGCGAGAGTTTTACCTTTATACTCTGCACCCCGACTTCCTGTCATTAACAGTCATGTGCTAAATCAGCCAAGCTTCTTCCCAACTGTACACGTGCAATGGCTCTTCCCAGAAACCTGAATGGTGAGAAAGTGCCAGAAGTTCTGTTTCAAACTCTAAAGTTTAACACAAACATTCTTTTCTTCCTCCTCTTCAGAATTTTCAAAGGGACATATTAAAACTAATTTATCAATAAATTAATATTAACTAGAAATTCTCTGACCAGTTAACACCCTTAAAAAAAAAATCCAGAAAAAAAGTTCAGACCACAAAATCCAAAATTCAGTTCAGACTTTGATGTCAGATTTAATAGTTGCAACCTACACAATTCTAAAGGTTCTTCCTGGTGATAAATGATTCAATGGCACTGAGGAACAGTGACCTCCAGAGATTGGAAAGAACTCAGAGAAACAAAGTTCAGTTTTGCAAAATCTTACACAAACACCTCCAAGGCTCCACATCATCAGTCTCTGCAAAATTACAGATCCAAGATCAATTTCTAGATCTGCTGAGATCTGCCAGCACACCCTTTCTGCACTCCTACACCCACACACCATCACGGCATCCACACAAAGGAGACAAATTTAATGGAATTCAGGGACTTTCTGAGCATCAGCAACTTATACATTCTTTAATCATAAATTTTAAAAAAAAAATTCTTTTAATACTTGTCTTATATAAATAATATTGTACTATTGAATAAATCACTTTGGAGACAGCTGTCAAACATACTGTATGCAAACACTAAAAACTAAAAAAGCAAAGTGAAAACTCTAAAACCTTAACAGTATTTCTGTACTAAAGGATACACAGGCTGGGGTCTCGATTGGCAAACACCTGTGATTCATCACACAGGTGGACAGAGCCCTTCACTTTCTTCCTGATCTTTATTATTCATGTATGACTTTCTGTGCATTATCTGATCAACACCCCAGCAATGAATGTGCCTTCTCACCTTCTCCCCGGTCCCATTGCTGTGTTCCTGCTGTGCCCCAAGGCCCCTGGGGAGCACAGCCCCCCATCAGTCTTCTGCAGTTACAGAACATCCCCAAAGATGTCAAATTGCACCATCAAGAGGCTGAACGACTCGCCAGGACTCACAGGAACTTTGCAGCAGAATCAGACAGCTGCATCTCAGTCTACTATTTTGATGGGCAGTATTCCTCTTCCAGGACCCCACGGCTATATTTATGGCAGCGACAGACTCTCCCAGCCAGGCAAGCAGGGCTTTATGCAGATCAGCCTCATTCATAACCCGGCACACAATGAGGAGTTCAGAGCTAACAAACGAGCCCGCGCTCAGGAGGTGACACAAAGGTCTTGAAAAAGGATCTGCAGCTATACAGATTGTACCTTAAACACACAGCTGAATTTGGGGAGGCAACTTCATCATCACAACATGTTAACTGTTCTTGTGACCCTCCCGCTTGCTTGATGCACTGTGTTTATTAAAATATTGTCTCGCTTTCCACTTTCCCCACCCAAAACCCCACCCGAAGTATTCATATCTGCATGTTAACCTACTCAGGTGACAAGGAGATACCAAGGCAAGTGTGAGATAAGGGGAAAGGACAAGTTAAACACATACCTCACGACTGCCATCCTTCCCACCCAGCACAGACGGCAGCAGGCACAGCGGGGACCCCATGCTGGACCCACGACTGGGGGGACTGCGACCATGTGTCAGCCCCTGCCCACTGCTGTTCTCAGAGCAACCCACTGACCTTGAGCATGAAAAATGCTGAGTGCAGCTTACCTTACTTTTGGGAAAACAGCTATTTTGGAATGAATTTTCTGGCTTGGTTGAATTTGATAAAACCCCTCCCTCTTGCTGCCCAGCACGAGGGTCTCGTCGCTGCCCCCACACCTGCACAGCTGCCCCCAGGCTGTGTGTCACCTCCAAACCTGCCAGCCCTGGGGCAGGACCCCACCCCTGCCACCCACTGCTCCCAGCCCTGCTCCCACCCGCAGGCTCCTGACAGGTTTTCCAGCAGAACTATGGATTTTGCTTGGCAAAGTGACATTAGTGCCAACAGGCACTCCCATACCCGTGAGGAGTTCACAGACTCCAGGGCAGAAACCAAACCCGTGTGGTGCCACCAGGGCATCTTCACCTGAAGGACACTGTAGGAACAGTGCCCAGGCAGCACCGCCTTTCCATGGCATCCACCACTGCTCAGAGTACACGAAATATTTTCCCCACACAAAGTGTTGGTATTTTTGCCTTTCATGCTTTAAAATATATCACACAGAGCACAAACGAAATTTGCTCACAGACTTCTAAACAAGCTGTAAGAAACAATAAAATCAGAGAAAACTGCAAAGCAACTAAAAATGTTCTGCTGCAGGAAAGAGCTACAACTTTGAAATTCCACCAATTTCAATGGAATAAGAATCCTTCAGTTCAAACAGCTAAAAGCAGCTCTAAATTCTTCACAAAACTCTCAAGCCAATTCCTGCAAGACATTTTCCTCTCTAAATTATAAAATAAGAAGTGAGAAGTAGGAAGAAATTTCCTCTCTCCTATTCTGCAAAGCTGTAGCTTCCTTTTTTTTTTTAGAAGAAAATACGTTTTAATTCACTGCCCTCCTTGAAGAAGTAATAAACAATTAAAGCCCTATTCAAGGTAAACAAAAATATTCCAAAGACACAACTTGTGGAAGGTATGACCTGGATCCAAAATAATTACCAACAAACTCAAAACAGAAGGCTAGAAGAATTATATACCATTACAGGTCATCTTATCACTCAAGGGCTTCCATAGTCACTGGACTCAAACACCTCTTGACTGGAGCTCTTTAAAGTGATCTTAAAAACTAATGAAAAAGATGAGCAGATTAGAAGTAAAAATTGATTTTCCCCCCAACGTCATACAAGCAGGAACAGGATGGCGCAAACATACTTCAAAATTTATGATTCAGGTTATATGAAATAATTTCCCAGTGAACTTCTGCCTGCAATTGCAAAAGAAATGGTTCTGGTTATCTGCATTTGCAGCAGCACAAATAATCAACCCCTCAAACGCAGACAGACCCTGGGCATGCAGGATAAAGGAAAGTGAACTGCAATATATGAACATTCAAGTCTATGTTTCAGCAAAAGCTCAAGTGCATTTAAGAGTGAATACTTATCTGGAGAAGCTGTCACTCACACTCTGGGTCCTATCATTAGAAAGGAAATAATCATTTGCAGTCATTTAAAGAGGCTCTCTCACAAGGGAGACTGGAATTGGGAAGTTATGATGAGCAAACACTACATTACACACAACTTCCAACAAATTATTTGTTCATTTCCAGACCTGTAAATCAATCTGGCATTAGCTCTGTATTTCTGAACTGCTTGGAATTTGGCTATATTTTTGTTGTCATATTAATCAGGATGCAAATTACACCAATTCTGATATTTTAATTATTCAGCTTTAGAGGGGGGAGAAAATATTGGGGTATGTATGGAAAGTGTTCGCTCTCCTCTTTCCTGATCTTGTCAAATCTTCATTTCATTGTGGACAAGTTGATTCTCCACTAACCTGAGCTATCTTGCATCAAGATTTTAAGCAAATAAATAAGTATAAAAAAATGCAGAGATTATAAATTAGGGCAGACAAATCTGTATCTAGACTCATGCCTGCAAAGAGCATTCTATCAATATAGTGAAATGCTAATCTCCTAATTAACAACCTAATTAGGTAATTATGGCTTTGCAGAGGGATGCCTAAATGAAATATGACAACATGGTCACCTCTTTATATGGCACCTGTGGGCCTTTTCAGCTGTCACTGCCGAGAGTGCAATATCAATTTGAACAGATGACAAAGTGTTGTCATTTTTCATTCGGATATTGTGCTGAATGCTGGGATCGAGGCCGCTCGGAGATGCAGCATCTTGCCTGGGCTTTGCCTCATCTAAATATGTGCAAACACTTTGCTTAATTTCCAATGCCTTGATTATGCTTGGTTTTTCATGCTGGCTGCAGGCATTCCCTGACACACACCACAGCTGCAGGGTCACACTGGGATGACCCACCACCCCTGAGCCCCCATGACCCAATTTCACAGCATGTGTACAGGAGAATTTACTATCCAGAAAAAATATCTGAGTATTTGAGTTAATTTTTGAGGCTTAACTGTTCTGACTTTAAAGTAACAAACACAGAATACCTTTTAAATAACACATTACCACTTCCCTTTACTCTTATTCCTGATGAAGGCTCTTTTCCAGGAATGGGGAACAGCAGTCCCTGTCCAGGAGTGGGTGAAGGTGACAGGACTTTTTCATGGAAAGTTGGGAAGGAACATGTTCAACAGCACTTTTACGAGGAACATGAGCTGTCACTCATATGCCTAAAATGCTTTAAAAACAATTTGCTGAGCTTGAACATTTATTCCTAAAGGACATCAACCTGTTGGAGCGAGTCTGGAAGAAGCCACCAAGACCATTAGAGGGATGGAGCACCTCTCCTATGTGAAAAGGCTGAGAGAACTGAGATTATTTAGCATGGAGAAGAGAAGGCCCAGGGGTGATCTAACTGTGTCCTTCCAGTCCCTGAAGGGAGCCTACAAGAAAGACAGAGAGGGGCTATTTACAAGGGCCTGCAGTAATACAACAAGGAGCAATGGCTTCAAACTCATGGAGGGCATGGTTAGATTTTAGGAAGGAATTCTTCCCTGCAAGGGTGGGGAGGCCCTGGCACAGGTTGCCCAGAGAAGCTGTGGTTGCCCCATCCCTGGAAGTGTCCAAGGCCAGGTTGGATGGGGCTTGGAGCAGCCTGGGATAGTGGAAGGTGTCCCTGCTCATGGCACAGGGTAGAATGAGATGGACTTTAAGGTCCCTTCCAACCCAAACCATTCTGGGATTCTGTGATAAATAAAATTCTGTGATAAATAAATCCTTCCCACAGACAGAAGGATGAAAGCACAGGCTGGAACTGCTCAAAGATTAGACTAGAGCTTCTGTTTTGTCACTTTTCAGTGGGGTATTCCACAGCCTAAAAAACCTAATAAATATAAGCACCTATGCAAGCTTCAATCTTAAAAAACCCAACAAAGCAGAAAGCTTCACCTTTTTCCTGTCTGTATTGAGAGCTGCTGTGCTGGTTGGGTTTTACACACAGAGGGGTCTCCAGGCTCACGGAGGTTGCCTTGGCTGGACCTGGGACACAGCCTGGGACATGCTGTAGGTCCAGCCAGCCCACAGATCCTCAGCACAGCCTGTGCACAGCTCTGCACTGGCACCACAGAGGGGCTCGCTGGGCCCCGACACTGCTGTGCACTTGGGTTCACCCGGGGTTCGGGCACTAAACAGCAGCACCTGTCAAAACAAACACTGTTGGGTTTGCATTTTCTTCTGTTTGTTGCCATTGTACTTCTGAGTGCATGAAAACATTTTTATTCCATAAAAATGACACTTATTTTTTTAGAATATAACAGGGTGCAAGCTGATTTCAGAAATGCTCACGGACCTACTTAAAAATGCCTGAGACCTCCAGCCCCTTTGGGACTCTATGTCAAATGGAACCAGACAGTTTCACATTTCTCCAGCAAAACATGAATCTGCCGTTCCTCTGGCTTTTAATTTTGGATCTGTCTCCTTCAACAGCACACAAAACATATTCAAGGAGCTTTGTTTTGCTTAGAATAACGGGTTTAGATACAACAAGGCAGGGATTGCCCTTGTGCTGCCTTGGATAAGAAACTGAGCTGACAGACAGTGAACAGCCAGGCACCACAGTTATATGGAGCTCCTCAGCTCACACACACACACAATTAATACTAAAACACAGCTTGGGGTCTGTGTCAGAGGCACTAACAGAAAAGCCTTCGAGAACTGCTGCTACCACAGCTGAGGCAGCAGTTCCCTGCACGGCACGTCCCGGGTGTGGGGAACACCAACAGCCCTGTGAGAGCTCTGCTCCCACACCCCTGCACCCCACAGCTCAAACCTGCCCCTCCCAGCACCTGAAAGGCAAGAACTGAAGAGAGCCTGAGCTCTCCCTGCCTTCCTCAGCAAGTGCCATTTGCCCTTGGACATCAGAAGGAATTGTGGACATCAGGAGGAATTTCTTCCTGGAAAGGGTGGTCAGGCATTGGAAGGGGCTGCCCAGGGAGGTGGTGGAGACCCCATCCCTGGAAGTGTCCAAGGAATGACTGGACGTGGCACTCAGTGCTCTGGGCTGGGTGACAAGGAGGGGATGGGTCAAAGATTGGACCTGATGGTCTTGGAGGGCTTTCCCAACCTCAATGATTCTGTGATCTCCAAAAAGAGCTGCCACATGGGAGATGGGCTGGTCCTACCCAGGGCTGTGACTCGTATCCTGTTCATTTGATGTCCCATTTGTTGCTATAACTGACCTTTCCATACGAGTGTCTACTTTTCATGCTCACAACTTCAGAAGCAAAATTCTTGCTACAGAATGTGTAAAGCAGATCCCTGTGCCAGGCTGCTTCACCTGCTGAGGCTTTTGCTGATCCAACAAGAAATGTACACAAGATCGCAGCTGTTACTTGTTATTTTAACATTTGTTATTTGTTATTTTAACACTTGCTACTTGTTGCAACTGGGTGAAACAGTTTAACCAACAAACAGATGAGGAAAGAGTGTAATAACAGAGACCTGAAACATGACTGAGACAGAAACGTACTAAATTGGTTCTAATTCCCTCCTTCAGTTATTTCTGTACAAGTCTATATGTAGACGCTGATCTCAATTTATTTTTAATCTAACCCAAAAAAGTGTCCGTGAATGGAGCTGTTCTGAATTTGGAAACGTAACTGAGAGAGTCTAATTCCCAGCCTTGCATCTACTTGATAATCCCCCTGACGCCTAAAATTGTGTAGAATCCAGTCAGGAAATCCAAGCTTGGCTCTGGCATCTCCATTTAGGCAATCACCAAACTTCCACTAGCACTGAAATCGACTCATTGCCGTGTCTCCCGGACACCTTTCCTGCTCCACTACATTGTTCCTGCGGTGCAGACGCCAGGACTGATGGCACTCGCCAACAGGTGAAGGAACGAGAGCCCCATCCAGCAACACATTTGGGCGCGATCGTGCCAAAAGTGCCCTTCTGGGAACACCTGGGCAGGCAGAGCCCTCCCCTGCGGGCTGCAGGAGCAGCCAGGAGAAGGGACAGGGTGCGTGTGACAGGGGCACGGGGGGTGTGAGGGGTGATTCCCACGAAGTGAGGGCACTAGGCTGAGACCCTGCGGGCCCCGGAGCTCCCAGCGCAGCGCGGGGGTCCCCGCCCGGCCTCGCGCCCGCTCTGCGCTCCAGCCGCTCGTCCACTTCAACCTGCTCTCCGGCTGCCCTCGCTGTCGGAACGCCGTCTGACCCGCCCCTCCGTTTGCCCCCGCCGGCTCCTCCCGGCCCGGACCCGCGGGGCTGCCCCGAGCCATGTCCCGGCGGGGTGACACCCCCGGGGCCGGGCAACACGCACCGGGCGGGGGTCCCGCGCGGGCCGCGGGCAGCACACCGGGGGTCACGGCGCGGCGCAAGCCGCCGGGGCCGCGGGGAGCGGCAACCCAGGCCCCCCACCCGCACTTACCGGCGTCGCCGCGCCGCTCCGGGGCCGGGCCGGGGCCGCTGCAGCCGCTTCCGGGTCCGGGCCGGCGGAACGGGCGCGGGCCGCGCGCGACCGGGAGCGCCGCGGCTGCGGAAGTGACGGCGCGGAACGGGCGGGGCGGCGGCGCCGGAAGCGGCACCGGGAGCGGCACCGGGAAGCGGCACCGGGAGCGGCGCGGGAGGCCAACCGGCACGGCACGCGGGGCGGCACCGGCACAACACGGCGGCGGGGCACGGGCTCCGGCCGACACGGCCCCGAAACACCGGTTGGCACCGGGCGACACCCGCAGCGGCTGCACGCTCCCCGGAGCCGCACACGGGAGGCTTTTCCGATGGGGATCGCGCCAATCTTAATTCCGATTTCTTGCTTGAAACACTGTGAGGCTTGTGTTTGTTTGATGGTTTTAAAACAAACCTGCCGGCTAGCACTCGATGTACAAACGCAAACGGGAGGAACCTGAAACAGAGGTAGCAGCTGCACAGGGCAGTGACTGACCGTGGGTTATCCCGGAGCTCGGGTAGCCCTGGGCTGACCCTACACGGCTGCCTGGGCGAGCAGCGGAGCCCGGCCACCCTCAGGGGCCCCCACCTCACACCCCGGTCCCCCAGAGCCCAGCATGTTCCCTGGTGCTCCCAGGGTTCCTTTTCCTGTCGGTGCCTGTTCCTGGCCCGGTGGCCGTGTGTCCCTGTCACCTTTCCAGGCTTGCTGGTGCAGGCTTCACAATCTCCCATGGAAGTAATGAGACTGCTGGTTAATTCCAGAGGAAAGCCTTATCTGGCAGTCTCAGCAGCTGCACACATCGAAAAACAGCCTTTGAGAAGGACAGGGAACAGCACAGCACAAGTGTCACCAAGGGCACCTGAGCAGAAGTCCCTGTGAAGAGCAGGTGACATTGTCTGGCAGCAGTGGGGGAGTAGGGCAGGCACTGGAGCTGCCCTAGCACAGGGCAGGTCCCAGCGAGCCCCTGGCTGCAGCTGGCAGGGCCCAGAGCTCTGGGATGACTGGACTCAGCCTCACAAAACAGTACAAAAATTCACGCAGCACAGCAGCTTTGTGTGGACATGGTGGGACTGAGCAGGTCCCTGTGGGGTGGGTTGAGCCCAGGGCTGGCCAGGCAGCACCATCCTGTTTGGCTCAGATGCCAGTGGAACTGTCCTTTCCATCTGTGAGACTTTGCACTCGGTCCAAATGCAAACAGATCTGTGAAATATTTGCAATAATACCAATAATAAAATGCCTTTGGAGTAGCAGTGGTAGTAAAGTTGGATGACCCTGAGAATTCATTGGCTCAGACTGGACAATGGTGGGATAATCAAAATGGAAGGCAATTGGAATGTGAATGAACTTGTTAATTGCTAGGAGGAACAGTGAGAGCACAGACTTGTTGACCAGGAGCCATCCCCATTCCCGGTAAAGCGTTCCAGATCACACAATGGCATGCAGGGCCCGAGTGAAGGTGTGGGGATGTCAGCTGGGATTGAGAGGAGCTGGGAGCTCTGCTTGAGCAACACGGAGCTGGAGGCATCAGCAGACACCCAGGAAGGCCAGACAGGGATGAGGTTTGGACATGGCTCCACTGAAACCATCCACCACAGATAGAGCAAGTTAAGGATCATTTTAATTGCTACTGTGGCTCTTTATCACAGCTACACGTGGTTTCCCTTCCTTGAGAGGTCTCTGTGGTAACAGCTGTGTTACACACTGTCCAAAGTGTGAAAAAAATGGGTCAGAATTAAAGGAACTGGGTACTTGCATGAGGGGTGTCCCACGAGAGGACAATTTGGGTGGGGTGGCAATGATCTGCAGATAACCCTTCAGAGAATGAAGTGTTAATTACCCTTGGTGCTTGTGCTTTTTTCTGCTCCCATTTCGGGGGTCTGTGCAGATTTGCAAAAAGGTAATTTGAAATTAGCCCCGGCAACGCACGGCCCGAGCTGCTCCGCGGGGCTGCGCTCGGGGCACGGGCGGGCCTGGCACAGCAGCTGCCTCCATCCTGCGCCCGGGCTCCACCGCACGGCCGAAGCTCCGTGGCCGGGCAGCGTTGTGGGAACCGAGCGGAACGGAACCGAACGGGGCCGGGCCGGGCCCAGCGCTCCCAGAGGGGCCGCGCGGCCCCGGCCCGGCGTCACCATGGCAACGGGGGCGGGCCCGGGCCGCGAGCCCCGCCCCGTGACCGTTCGAACAGACCAATCACAAGTTCCTCCGCCGCTGCGGGCGGGCCTACCCGGGGGCGGGCGGGCGCGGCACTTCGTCCCCCGCCGCGCCCATTGGCCGGCGTCCCACCAGGCCCGGCCCTGGCGCGCGGCGGTTTGGCCAGCGCGGCCGTCGGCCCACCGCGAGGCCCCCCCCCCGCGCCGCGGGAGCGCGGGCGCCACCGGGCCCGGCGGGAGGAGCGCGGGCGGAGCGGGGCGGCGGGGCCCGGGCGGGCGGGCAGCGGGGCCGCGGGCGGGGCCCGCGATCCGCTCCCTCTCGCGCGCCGCTCGGCTCCTTCACAGGGTGACACGTCTGCGGTGAGTGAGTGGCGTTGGCAGCCTGTCAATCCCTCACCGGAGCGGCCATCAAACAACATAAAACACGCGCGGGCACCGGGCGCGGGGCTCATAAATTCCGGCGGGCCGATATTTTTGCACATTGCTTTGCAGAGAGTGTGTAATTAATTTTTTTACAGTTCTTTCCCCGTTATTTCCGCTCTTTTCTTTGCACAAGTTCAAACTTTTGATTGCTGCTGTCTCACCCCCGTGCACAGACTTGGGATCGTTTGTTATTTGGGGGGGAGGGCGATTAATTTTTTTTTTCCCCTCTATGATTGTGTTTTCTTGGCTTTTTTTTTATGTTGCAATTTGGGGGTGGGGGTGTTCGCTGGTTTGTTGTGGGTTTTGCTGTTTGCACCCTCTCAACTTCTGAAGGATTTGAAAGCGAGTTTTTTTGATTTTGTATTTAATTTTTTTTTTTTAATTTTGCCTTTTTTCAAAGAAGATTTTTGGACAAGTGGGGAAAGACATAAAAAGCGACAATAAAAATAAAAAGGGGGAAAAAAAAAAGCTTTGGAGGAAGATTGTACCAGGAAAACCTCACAGAAACCTGCTCAGCTCATTTATCCGAGGCACCAATATGATGATGATGAAAGAAGATTGTAACTAAAGAAGAGAGTGATTTACTGCCCTGGGAAGGAGAAGAGAGTGGAATAAACAGCTGAGATCCGGTCAAAACACAAATACTACATTTTTTTTTTTATTGTTTTGTTTGGGTTTTTTTTTCTCCCCCTTGTTTTTGTGGTGTGTGTGCAGAGCGCGGTCGGGAGCGCGGCACTGGGACTGAGCGGGGCAGGCGCTGCCGTGACCGCCCGGAGCGCGGCCCGGCCCGGAGCCATGGACGATCAGTCCAGGATGCTGCAGACTCTGGCCGGCGTGAACCTGGCCGGGCACTCGGTGCAGGGGGGCATGGCCCTGCCGCCTCCCCACGGACACGAAGGGGCCGACGGCGACGGCAGGAAGCAGGACATCGGCGACATCCTCCATCAGATCATGACCATCACTGACCAAAGCCTGGATGAGGCACAAGCAAAGTTGGTTTCGTCTAATTAAACCTTGTCCTTTTTTTTAATTATTATTATTATTATTTTAGTTTTATTTTTGGTGTGTGTGTGTGGTTTTTGTTTCTCTTCTTCCTGCTCCTCTGCGGAGACCCGGAGTCTCACAATTAAGAGCAACTTCTTGGGGCCGTAGGAGAAATTACCAGCAGTCAAGGCAGAGCCAAAGTTGCTATTTAATGATTTCTTTCCTTAAAAAAAATTAGATATAATAAATGGAGAAGTATGCGATGGTTCTGCCGTTGCTGTGGTGCGCGGGAGGCAGTGGCTGATCCCTGCCCGTTCCCGCTGGACACTGTCCGGTGGACACCGGCCTCTGCGCCGCCGTCTGTCCGTCTGTCTGCCCGGCCGGCCATCCCTAAAAGTACAACTTTGTCCCTTTCTTTCTTTCTTTCTTGTCTCAAAGTGGCGGCAGATGAATTATAAACCTGACTAGATACTGCTGCAGGAGAGGGGTGTGTGTGTGTGAATAAAACCCAACCCAAACCCTGGCTGTATTAAATCACAATAAATACAAAAACAATGTTAACTCTGCACCATCCCCTCCCCCCCATCCTCCTTAATAAATCAGTTCTAATATCGCAGGACGGGGACAAGGTGTGGGGGGTGATTTATCCCCGCGGTTAGGGCGGCGTTTGCACCAAGATAATTCGGTTTAAAAGTGAAGCGGGGTGAGGGAAGGGCCCGGCCGCCCCTCGCTGCCCGCGGCCGCGGGACCCCGCCGGGCGGCGCGCGGCCCCAGCGCGGGGCTCGGGAAGGCGCCATGTTGCCGAGCCCGGCGTTAACCGCTTGTCCTTGCTCTCTTCAAGGAACACGCCCTGAACTGCCACAGGAATGAAACCCGCCCTGTTCAGCGTCCTCTGCGAGAATCAAGGAAAAACAGGTAGCGGCCGCCCGCGCCGCGCCGCCGGCAGCCATCTTAGCGCTGCCGCCTTCCGCCGCCGCCGGGCAGCGCGCGCCGGCTGCCCTCACGGCGCTGCCGGGGCGGGGCCGGGTCGGGCCGGGCGCGGGAGCCCCGCGGGGCCGGGGACCCGCCGGCCGGGCCGCTCCAGGGGCGGCGGCAGCGCCGTGAAATGGCGCGGGGTCCCCCCTCGCCGCCCCGCGGCCCGGGGCGCCCGCGCTGCCTTTTGAGCGCCAGACAGCGTGGAAAGAGTTGTGAGGGCGGTGTGACCGCGGGCTGCAGCCCCCGGGCCGGCAGCCCTGTGAGGGCGGGGGCCGAGCCGACCCCGCGGCGGCCCCGACCCCACTCTGTGCCCGGCGCGGCTCCGGTGCCTCCCGGGCGCCGGGCTTTTGAACGCCGAAATTCTCAAAAATCGTCTCAAAAGTACAAAAAGAATTTTTTTCCTCTACGTTAACGCGACACGAATAAACCCCGTGTTTTTCTTAGGGGCATTTTAGGGGATTTTTTTGCAATTTTTTCACATCGCTGAATTTATAGAGAATTATTTTTTTTAAAGAAGAAAATTTGCAAAGTATACTGCTTTGTATTATGAAAATAAGGGAATTTTATGATAATAAGAATAATGAGAATAATCACATTTGAGAATAATAAGAACACTTAACAATAAGAAAAACATTCATTATGATCTGGATTTAAAAATAAATAGCCATTTATTCACATATAACTAAAACCATTGCCTGGCTTTTTAGCACTATGTGATCCTCAATCACATTCTGCTTAATTCCACACTGAAAATATAAAACTGGATGAACACAACCCAATGTGAAATCATTGCAAATCTGAGCTGTGGAGCCCGGAGCGTGCGGTTCTCCGTGAATTATGTTGCTTTATGTCCAAAGGTTTCTTTGCTACCGGGGATCCACTTCAGTTCCTGCTGACAGCTAAGCACTAGGGTATTGACTGTGTTGTGAATATTAAGATTGATTCTGCTTTATGTTGCATTATATTACCCAGGATAAGGGGAATGATCCCTCTCCTGCCCTCCCTCCCCACCTACCTATGTTCCGCCTTGATCAGCTCATAAGCCCTTTCCATCCTGCTTTGGCTTGTGTTTGTTTCCTGCCTTTCCCTAAACTTTTTTGCCCATCCTGCTCCGGAGCCAGAAAGCAGCCTGCCCTCGGTGTTCAGACATTTGCAGGAGGCAGATTTCAATTAAGGAGACAGGCGTAGGTCCCGCGGTCACTTTATTTGCAGAGGGCTTAGCCTCGGTGTTTTGAAAGGCAAGTGTAGTCAGCCACATGTCAGAGGTGAGCTTCGAGGAAAGCCCGAGTCCTTTCAGCAGCGGGATTACTGGCACAGGGTGCTTGTGAGGCCGCCGCGGTCTCGCAGGCGAGAGGGAACCTGACAAGAGACTTTCTGATCTGAAACCTTTCGGGGTGTTTCAGTGATAACTTCTAAGTTGAGATCCTGCCTTTATACTGCAAGAAGTCGAGCCAAGTTTGCGAGTTATCTCTTTTGTGAAATCGCTGGGAACCAACAAAGAGTGAAGGCGTCTGCCTGCCCAAAGGCGCGCTCCTGCCAGGCCGGCAGCGCGGGAGGGACAGGATTAATGCCCCGGGTGATTGATGGAGATGGATCCACACCCCCACCAAAAACTGTTCCCGGAGGGGGACCTTCACTCAGGGTCTCACAGTTGAGGTGAAATGTCTGTGCAGGCTTTATTTAGCGTGCTAAAGCAAAGAAAATGTGAAAATAAATTGTAGCCTGTTTTCTTTCTGGAAGCTGTTTTCGTAGGGAATGGCTTAAGCAATTCTGAACTGGAAGGACGAGGAAGGGTCTGAGATACAGTTAAAGCAGAGGTGTCCCCCTCCCACTGGGGTTCCTCATTGTCTTGTGGTCCGAGTGCTTAAACCTGCCTCCAGTGGGGTCATGTGCCGGTGTTTAATTCTTCCAGAATTGATCAGAAGCAAAGTTTACCTGGGTGTGGGAATTGCCATGATGGCTTTATTGCTGCCTTCTTCTGAGAGGTGAGGAGAGAGGCTGGAGCCTAGCAGAAAGTGGAGTTGCAGTCATGTCTGCTCAGAAATAAGTCATGCAATATTTAAGTAATTTTTGTATTGAATTATGTATCTATTTACACATTAGTACTTTTCAGTGCAGTCAGTGAGGACTTTGTGAGACCGGCCAGGAGAGAGCGCGAGGAGGAATCCTCAGTTTAGTTGGAGCCACTCTGTCACTTCCCCCCAAGGGTTAATGGTTGCATCTCATTTCTGAAAGCCTCACACAGGGTCAGGAGCTGAAGATTTTTATTTTTTCTCCCTGTGAGGTATTTACCATGTACAAAGCAGATCACTGAGTTACTGAATTTAGCCTGACATTTCTTTTTCAACATTTTTAACATTTTCAAAAGTGCTGCATAATACATTTAAGCGCTTTACAGCTATTAATAGTGGTGTGCATTCTGAGAGGCAACCACAAGGTAGCATGGTGTTCGTAAAGAAACTGCCACCCCTGGCTTTAATTAGTTCAAAGAAAAATGATGCCAAAGTTCTACCAAAGCCCCTCCAATAAAATAGGAAGATAAGCAGGTGAGCGTCTGGTGACTCTGCTGTGCTGTTTTACCCTTCTCTGGGCTGTCACTGGAGCGGGGAAGTTGCCCGTGCAGCGCACGCTCACATCTGTTGCATACCTGTGTCACAGTCCATCCCCTCACTTCCCGCCAGGAGGAATCAAAAACTGATTTGCACCTTTGGTTTTTTTTAATAGCTCTTCTTTACTGACTAAAATGCCTTCAGATTGGTGATTTGATTAAGCTTCCATTAGGACCTTGCTCTACCTGTGGTCCTGGTTATTCTCATGAAGAAAGAAGTGAAAATATATTAATTCTGGTAGTCTTAAAATGTCCTAGGGAATTGCAATTATTTCCCAATGGAACGACATATTATTAGGTCCTGGATAGTGTTGATAGATGATTTGGGTTTTTGTCTTTAGAAATCACTTGTACAGATAGGATCACACATTTATAAAAACGTCTGAATCCGTGTGCGTATCTGCGTACAAATATACAGTTATTTATTTATTTCCCTAAGTCCAGCAGCAACAATGATAGCTGCCAACCAACCCCGAATTTACTGTCACCACCACCCCTAAATAGCATTCATTTCCTAGTAAAGCCTAATGGCATACATGATGGTTTGCCAGATTTGTGGCCTTTGTGAGGCTTATAAGCAGGACTGACTTGGGAAGATCATAAAACTTAATGAACTTCTCGACTGCAGGAGGTGTCCGCAGGGGAAGCAAAAGGCCTGCTCGGCTGCTCGGGCTGCTGCAACTATTTTTTATGTCTAAAGAGAGAGGAGGAAAATGTTCATTAAGAATGTTCTCCCCTTACTCAGAATTTTGTTTCAAACAATGAAAAAAAAAAAAGCTCTGAAAACCAAACAACTTGTGCCGTTAACCACGGGGTTAATTCCTTGCTGTTCCTGTGTAAGCTAAAACCTTTATTTTTATTGCTACAACTGTAAATAGCTGTGCACTGCCGTCCCAGTGATTAAAGGGCTGCATCGGGCCCTGCCTGGCTGCAAAGCTCCTTATTGATGACATGGCCCAACTCCTCAGGAACGCCCCTTGTCAATATGCTGCAGAGTCTGTAACCCGCGGCGAGGGGACTCCTTGGAGCAGCACTGGCTTTGCCTTGGCTCTGGCAGAGCTGGAAAATGTTAACCCCTGTCGGCACCGCGGGGATGTAAAAATCCAGTCACAGCACTCTGCCCTTGCACTGCACAAATTTCAACTTCTCAGTGTTTGTAAACTATCATTTAGTGACAACAACTCGCAATAATACACGATAACCCACAATCCTGGCAATCCTGCTGGAACACAAGGGGATTCAGATGGAACAATGAAATGGCACTGATAGCATACATATATATGTGTGTGCGTGTGTGTGTGTTGGCTATTTTCTAAATATCAGCTGTGATGTTATTGTTACTTCCTTTAGCTGCTTAAAATATTTATGTGCAGTCCTGACGTTTATTTCGAGCTGCTAAATACATATTCTGCTGTGCCCTGACTACCTGAGGAAGTCAGCGCTGTGTGTTTATGTGCGTCCAGCTCAGCTTAAATTATTTAGCTTTTGTTTCCCTTCTCATGCTACAGTACCAAGGTTTGTCACCGACCCAGTGGTTGTACTTCTGAATGTTTTTTTTTTAATTGCCAGCAGATGTATTACAAATGATGCCGTGCAGCAGAACGTTTGGTTGTTTGCACTGTCCTTATGGCAATGACATTGCTTTTCTTCATAAATGTCTTACTAGGAAAAAATAAATTGAATAAAGTGTCTTGACTGTCGTTTGGTCATCTGTTTCCGACACACTAATTATCAGCAGCCTAGTTCTGTGGTGGATTTCTACCAGGGCACTTCTCTGGTTGAGAAAATGGGGATTTGGTGATTATGGGCATTAGAGAAATTCGTGATATTTAGTCTTACAGAACCTGTGACTGTACTTACCTTCAGTGCTTCGCTGGTGCTCCTTGCTGCATTTAAAAATCCATCTTTACCTGGAGTACTGGGATCAGTGGTTCCTGAGAATTTTTTTTGCCCTCTGTAGAGGATAAATTTGGCCCTACCTGTCAATACTAATTTAACCAGAAGCAGTGATTTATTTTATTTTATAGCTATCTTTCATGTCCTTCCAATCTACCTTTGAATTCGACATTTGCTTGCTTATCTGAAAATATCAAATTATAGGAGTTACCGTGTGGTGTATTTTAGGATGCTTGCTGTAAGTTAAGGAATTTTTGCATTCAGAGATAAATTATTATCATGGCATGTAGGGAATGCAAAACAGCCCTTTTTTTTTTTTTTTACAGGATTTAACACATTTATCAAGGTCTGTTCCTGCAGCTTTCAATAGAAAAGTTGTATGATACGGATATTATGCTGTCTTTTTTCAATTTAAACATTGATTTGTGTGAAACATTAATATAATGATATTTGCAGTCTACCGTAGACAAATATAAGCAGAATTAGACATTCTAAATTGTTACAAATGTAACGCAATATTTAAATCCGGGTGAAGGCTGTATTAATGATTACGGAGCGGAGCGCACAGCAGTCCGGTTTGGATCTGCCCTCGGATTTTAGGCTGTTTTTCAATTCCTTGCACATCGTGCACATGATGGTTCGATGAATATTTTTATGAACAGCAGGAATGAATGTGAATCCGTGCGCGAGCGAGCCCAAAGCAGCGGAGCCCCGAGCGGAGTTGCGGTCCCGGCGTGGCAGTGGAATTAGCTGGAGCTGTCGGAGGGCCGGGATTGACACCCTGAGAAGAATGCTTTGTTTGTTTGCTCAGCAGTCATGTTTAATGCTCTTCGCTTATCAAGGTGATCAGCATGGTTCAGATAACACATGCCTGACACCGCCTGCCTTTTCTCACCAGCGTGTTGACCTTTTGTCACGTTTGCTTTTCTCTGGTAGGCAATGCCTGGCTTTAAGTGTGAATGGAGTAAATAATTCACATCAATATTTAATATAAATTATTAAAGTTTCTGTCAGCTCTTACAGTTCATGGTTTTATAGAGTTGGAGTAGTTCATCAGCCAAACAGATGAATTGTGCAGCCCAGCTGGACATTAGAGCTCCTCCATAGTGCTGCCGGGACCGGGGGAGGAAGCGGGGATTTAAATAGGAAAGGTAATGCAGCCTGGTCCTTGAACACTATATATTTTTCAGGAGTGCACATTCTTCAGGAAGGCTCAAAGTACCAGATAAATATCCAGCGTAATTTATTTTGTTATTCCTATACTTTTTTCCCCCGTCATGTTGCAAACAGAAATGCAGAAAATCCCACTGACTCTGGCTTTTCTTCTACTCTTTGTTACTGGCCTTCCCTTGGTGCTCCAGCCCCTTCCTGGGCTGAGGCTGGGAGTATGAGGGTTGAGGGGTAGGGTTTGGGTGTTGGTTTTTTTTTTCCTGTATGTTCTTTTTCTCTTTTTAAAGACTGATGTGGAGCACTAAGGTAATGAAGTTTCAGAGGTTTTTAGACCTTGTTTATAAATTATAATTTGTATTTTGCAAAGTGACCTGTGATTGAATGTAGAATCTGAAAATATTTTTTAGAGGGGAAAAGCTCTGATCTCTGATTGTAACATCTCAGACGTGTTTATTGCGTCAGGAATCGGATAAAAATAGCATGTTTTGCATAAAAGCATATAGTAAAAGTCATTATGCATGTACTTTAATTTTATACTCTCTTAGGTGTTTCAGTTCTTTTGTTCATGATCAGTTCAGTGTGTGTTGCACAGTCATATGGATTGTAACAATGTGAATCACTGAATATCCCGCATCCTACGAATCCATCACCTGGAAGGGGGGTGCGTTTGTATCATGTGTTTACAGGTCAAACCCTTTTGCTATACTTCAGTAATGCATCAACATTTTAAGCCAGTCTCTCATTCTTCATTGTCCAGCAGGTGGCTTTGTCATAGATTATTTAATTTTTAATCATTTATTGTAAGCAGAAAATGGAATTTAATAATAATATCCTGACAGCATTTTTTAAAAGAACAACAGTTTTCCAGTGTGTCTGTGGTGTACGACGGGGTCAATGGAAGCATCTAGAGAGCTTCAAGTACACAATCTAAATTAAGATTCTAAACAGGCATTACAGATGCTGGTAACTTTGGCAATTATCATTTTGTTTGGTGAACAGTAGTAAAACAGTGTGCGGTAAAAGTGTTTAGAGAGAGAGGATAAATAAATTGAACAGTTTTGCAATGCAAAGTGGTTTGTGGTGTTTTTGAGGATTTCTTGGCTCTTGCTTAACTGCTATTGTGAAGCCTGGAGCAGATTTTCCCATTGCTAATGCCCTAGAAGTATTAATTCACTTTGATATGCTAATTAGAGGGCATTATGCAAGAAATGAGATTAAGTGGCAGCATGAAGCCATTTGCCTGTCAGTAAATTGAGAGCTTTAGCATCAGGAGGAGCTTTGTTTTTTCTGAGTTTCTCTTGGTTTTGCATATAAATAAAATTGATTGAAAGGTCTAGAGAAGCTTCTAGAACATTGGTGGTTCTTTTTCTCCTTCTATGATTATTTAAACTTCATGTTAAAGCCTTTCTCTGAATATTAATTGATCTAATGGGAGATACTGAACATGAAGAATTTCATTGTATTCTCAGTTACTGTATCTTAACAAAAGGAAAGTATTAGAATTCTTTGTGTCATCTGATTTTTGTGGGATTATTTTAGATATATCTTACAGCTTTGTATTCTAACCTCTCTGCCTGCTCACAGCTCCTGTGCTGAGAACTGTACCTGTGTGGAGGTAGTTGTGCCAGTTCTGCAGGTTTTGGGATTGGGATAACGAGGGCCCGACCAGCTGAAGGCAAATGGAAGGCTTGGATTCCTGGCCAATAGGGCTGTGACCATTTGTCACCCCCACTCACCCACAGCGTTTCTGATGCAAATCACACGTGTATTTTCCTTCCTTTAGGAAGGAAGGGGTTGTAATATTGACCATAGATTTTATTCAACTGCCAGAAATTGTGTTAAAGTAACATTAAGGGATTGACTTACAGCCATAAGAGCGAGGAAATTTGGAGTTAATAGTTAAACTCTGCCCTTAACTCAACTCATTGAACCTATTTATTAGAGCATATATGATACATAAGATCACTGTGCTGAGACCTCTGCAGTAGCAGGACACTCCAGGATGGCTCAAGGATGAGAGGTTCTGATCTAGTTCAGATTTTCCTCTGTTTTTTGGGGGGTTGGGGGGATTTTTTGTGTGTGTTGTTTTCATTCAGCCTCAGAATTGCTTTACTACAGTTTTGTGATTAGTTTTCTTTTTAGAGTCCTGTTTAAAAAAAATCAGAGAAATAATTCTGGAATTTGAACATAAATTTATCAAAAAATAAACCCAGAGCAAACCCAACCCAAGCCTCTCTAGTCCTCTTTGCCTGAGCGTGGCAGAACGTTGGCTGTTTGAGTGCCCATCTCCTGCACAGATCGTTGTCGCAAAGTCAATCAGGGGAGCAGTGCTGGAGTGACAGTGCTTGTTATGAGCCCCAATAGTTATTTTAAAGAAAGGAAAAAGGATAAAGAAATGCCCGAGAGCTGCGTGCGGGGGCTGTTCATGCTGGATGCACATGCTCTCCCTGATCCTGGCAGCTGAAGTCTATCACTGTTGGGAAATTTTTAACATGAACCACATGAGACACAAACCACGGCGGTTTCCCCGCAGCCACAGGGGTTTTCACGTCAGCGCAGGACAACTGGCACGTGCGCTGCGGGTCCCTGCCCGCCGTCCCTGCCCTCCGCGCCCGCAGCCCCCAACAAAGGGGCCGTGGTGTGGTTTTCATGGGAAGCGTGAGGGCCCTGGTCGCCCGCAGCTCCCCAGAGCTCGGCCCAAAGAATCCCATCAGGAATTTATAACCCAAAACTTTAGTTGTCATAGTGAACCTTTTTGATACTGGGAGGAACAAAACATCACCCGACACTGCGAAGTCAGTTCTCACAGGCAGCAAAAGGAAGTGTTGCTGGGCTCCAGCTGCTCATTTGGGGCTTCAGATTGTTGAACAAAAGAACTAAGTAATGAAAATGTTCTGAGGCCAACCTTAACTTTCCCAGTACCAGTAGGTCCTGATGGCGTTGTTTCGGCAGGAGGCGGTGCTGGAGAGGAAATCCTGGCATTGCTGGTTTGAGTACTGGTGCTGCTGTTGATTTGGGTAGAAACTTTCCTTGCACTTTAGTGAGCAGGGATGCGGTGACCTTGGAGCAGCCCCGGAGCTCGGCCATCACGTCATGGATGCAAATGCAAGAGCTCACTTGTCCTGTCTCTAAAATGGGAATATTATCCATCAGATTTTTTAGTGAAGGTTGTGTTGAGTTGGTGCTGTGTGTTAAAAAGAAATATTTTTATCAAGTATTGGGTCTAATTAAAATTGTTACAGAAGAGGTAATCTATCAACACTATTTACAGTATCCACTTTGTTCCAGTCGTGGTGAGCCGCAGCCATCTTGCCTCCTGGAGATGAAGAGATTAGGCATTCTTTAGACTTCTCCTTTTCTTGGCTTTAATCAGGAATGTTTGTTTTTCTAATCCATGGTTAGACCTCTGGCAAAAGGGTATTGGGGTTTCCTGCCTTGGTGGCTGGTTTGCTCAGTACAGAAAGGGACCGTTTGCTCCCGTTGCTGGGGATCGGCGCTTCCCTTGCGTGGTGGCTGTTTGAGGCAGGATGGCACACTCAAAAGGCTGTTTCAAACACACTTTCATATATTTGTTGATTAAAGAAGGAAGTGTGCTTTTACTGAGGTTTGTAATTACAGAACACCCAAATGTTTGCTTATTTTCTTCCATGCGAGATCCTGGGAGCATGATTGACTGTCACTAGTAAGAACAAGTTACAGTAGATTGTGCAATGATTCTTATTTGACTTCAAGGATGTATTTATTACCATTTTTGAACAAATTATACTAACATGAAAAGTTGTGGAAATGATTGTGCACTAGATAAGGTGATACATTACAGGAGTGGTTGGGTTTATGGAGCTTTATGCTGAGGTTTTCTCAGAAATTATAGCACAGTCCTGTCACTATAAAACCTGGAGATACACTTGGTAATAACATGCAGTGGAGGGATTTTTAGGATTTCACTTGTTATTCAAATAGAGTGGAAAGTATCAGTTTTTCTACCTCATATTTCTTTCCTTTGTTGCACTGGGTGAAGAGGGGAAAGCAAGCCCATGGACGGCAGAGTGGGCACTGGGGTGTGGGCACCACAGCCCTGCTGGGTCCTGCCGGCGCCACCAGCTCCGGTGCCATGGGGCTGGGGAAGGTTTTGGCACTGTTGGCAGCTCCCTGGGCACCCAGCACTGACACAGGATGCTGCAGGAGATTTGCCCTCCATAGGCAGCTGAGGATTTTTTTTGTGAATTATTTCTTACTTCCCCTCCACTTGTTAGGGCAGTGACGTGATATCGATATGGAGCTTGGGAACTTATTGACTTGTTGGTTCTTGACCTTTTGACTGTGACCAAGTATAGAAATTGAATGTCTGAAAATTAAATGATAGACTCTCTATACATAAATTCTTGGATGTCAGTGTATTACATGAACTAATTTCGGTTTACCTAAATTTATGGTATTTTGTGTTCAATAAAGGAAATATTTCTTCCTTTCAATATACCCAGAGTCTAATAATATTGTAGTTGCTAGCACTAAACAAATCCATTTCCTTTTACTGACTGATTATCATAACAGCTGCTGTTTAATCACCGAGACTGTTATGTAACTTTTACATCTCTAATATTTTGGAGAGGAGCAAGCGGCATCGTCTTGCAGCGTAAGGGTCTGATGTCATCGGTGCTGAACCGCACGACTGCGTTCTGTGGGACTCCAGACTCGAGTTCTTATTTAGTTTAGTCATATTTAATGGGCTGGGAACACTTGCTGAGCAAACTGCCTGCTGGAAAGGAGACCCAAAATAACACACAGTTCGCGTCCTGTTTTCTCTGAAACAAGAGACGGGCATTTGTTTTTCATTTGTTTTTCCGCCCTAGAACTGCTGGGAGTGCCGTGCACCGGCCGCTCGTGTCCGATGGAATCAGCTCATTGCTCCGCACGTGCAGGGAGGGCGAGCGGCGCTCCGGCTTTGTGGCCGAGAGAGACTCGGGCCTCCAAACCGGGGTGACAGGGCTGGGAATATTGTTCTCTCCGAGTGCCGCAATAAGGCTGTGGTCAGCACTAATGTAAATATTTGTACAACAACCATGTTCTACAGCCTCCGATTTAATGGTAAAAATCTGCCCTGAACGCCTGGGTAAATATATGCTGAGAACAGACGCCCATTCACTGGAGAAACAATTGACTTTAGGTTCTTTGTTGTTAAAGTGGCCCCCAGCGATCGGCTGCGAGCGGCAGATACGGCGGCGCGGGCGCCGGCGGGCCGGCGGCTCCGGGCAGTGCCCGGCGCGGGGAGCGCGCAGCGCCCGCTCCGCTCCGCACGGGAAGGGAACTTGTCAATGGAAGAAAAAGAACTGTAATCGCACATTTACATATGCTCCTAATTGTTGATTTGGGGATTTTCTATGAATATGGCTTCACAAAACAGATGCTGTTTAAGAAAAGGGGGAACATAATTTTGTGGGCAATGAATTAAGTGTTTTTGTGGCCCTCTCATCCGTAGCTAGGAGCAGTTTGTGGACCGCGTCTGTGAACGCCGCTCATAATTGTTTTTCACACATAAGTTATGCAAATGAGCTTTTATGGCAACTGGCATAACAATTAGCATCCTCCAGCAATATTTTAGCAGGTTAATTGCAAAATTTCTAAATTGTACATCTGACTTGTTAATTAGGCATGACAGAGGTGGTAAAATAGTTATCTTCAGGCAGTGGCAGCCAGGAGCTGCTTGAAATGCAAAGAGCAAGGATTGATTGGATTTGAGGGTTACAATTGTGGGAGCACTGCTGTTGTCAAGTGCCGCTGAGCAGCTCTGCTCCATCGGCTGCCTCAGAGCAAGAACCACGTTGGTGCTGAGAGGATCCTGCCAGTTACAAATCTGCTTTATTTAACTCTGAAACTCTCCAAATCCCGGCTGCAGGAAGCGCCCAGCTCCTGCCTGTTCCTCCGTCTCAGGCCCACGGCAAGGGGAAATCACGGACCTGAAGTTGTAATTTTGATTTTATTTACAAATAGGCCTGAAAGTTCAGCTGCTGGCACAGATCAGCAAACACACTTGTTTTTCAGGTAAAAATGTTGTTGCCCATCCCTACCATGTGCTGAGAATTCTGCCTTTACTTCCCTTAAATTGCAACCTTTGCTGCCCAGTGTTTTCGGATGGTGTTGGTTGCATTTTGTAAGCTTTACTTCCTCAGCTTATTTCTCTTAGATCCTTGCTCCCGTATGTCTTTGTGTGTCTTATAATATTAATCATATTAAAATACAAAACCCCATGCTATTTGCAATAATCCTTTTTTAGGCTCTCAGAGGTATGTCTGGATGATTTAAACAAGATTGGAACACGCAAGTCTTCATCCTGGGAGCGTGTTCCAAACATCCCCTAACGCTGCCTGGAGCAGATGAGGGTGTGCTCAGCAGAGGTGCAGCCTCTTGAGTCACATCAGCTCAATTGGCCAGTGCAGGATTCTTCTAAATACAGTTTACTGTCTTCGACTTCCGATTTTGATGTAATATGCAGATTTGTGGGCTAGTTTAATATTTAATAAGTTAAAAGGTGATAACAAACAGGAAAAAAAAAAAAAAGCCACTGAACAAGTACCTCTGGGAGCCAGAGCAGTTGTTGGCGCGCTGTGAGCTGTGTGTGGCTGTGCCATTTGTCTGGGCTTTGCTGGGGGACTTTATTTTGTGACTTAAATAAAGTCAATCACATTTGAGTACCGATATAGTACCTGTAAGCAAAAAGAGAATCAGCTCGAGCACATGTGGAATTTCATGTCCTCTGTTTTCTCTATATGCATTCTCTTGATTTAGCCACATGGTTTTTAAAATTGGGATGTTATATTTTCATTTAAAAAGTAAATGTTCCTGCATGCATAACTGTTCTAATATTTTACATTTTCTTGTGACATGTGTATATGGAGTAAGTGCCATTTATGATATGTTGTCATCAATAATTTTGTCACAGAGAATAAAAGCCTTTAAACTCATCCACCCACTGGAACGTTTTATCATATTTATTTTAAGAGATATGAAATTAGCAGAACAATTGAGCTCTTTGTATATGGGAGATGCAAATGTAACTGAATATTTACCTTTAATGAAGGGCAGCATAAATATCTCAGTATCAATAAATTATATGCAGTAGCAGAATATTCCATAGACATCTAATAAATAGTTCCTTTTTTCTCCTGGATTCCTTAACTGCATTGTCTTTTAGGATAGTCGAATTTACAGTACACAGTGAAATTAAATGTTGGTTAACTTTTGGAAATGATCCGTCATAATTGGAAAATACTGGGATTTGACTAGATGTGAACCACGCTTCCAAATCATCGCATTCCCTGATTAAATGTTCACTTTACACAGTTTAAGGAAGAGTTTACTACAGTGGTGCCTCAGTAGATAATATTTGGAACGGAGCAACCATTTTAATGAGGTTCATCGAGAGATTTCAGCAGGGAACATTTCAGGTGTGTTATGGCTTTTGTCTTGTCACGACGCTCGTCTCGGTACCGTCAGAGGAGTTCCAGAGCAGCTCTCTCCTCGTTTGAGACAATGAGGAATTCCACAGTACGTGTGAGCAGGGAAAGGCAGGACCTGCTGCACTGTGCTCCGTGTTTGAGTGAGCCAGTGAGTAAATACACCCCACGGTTTAAATGTACATCACATTTTAACTGTCCTAATATTGATCATCCTATGGAGGAAGGCTATGGAAGCCCACTGGTTATTAGTGTAAAGAGGGTCAGAGGCAGAGCCGGGCACAAAGCAAGTGCTCTCATGGTAATGATGCTGCTATTTATAGATCCCCATTTCATTAGTTGCAGAGTTTCAGGGAAGAGATTTTCTCTAGGGGAAATGGATACTTGAAGTTCATTTTCTTCCTGATGCACATTAAGGCAGAAACGTGAACAACCTTCAGGATAGGACGCAGGGATATAAGATCTTGTTTGACCATTTTCCCTGTAGTTGTGTGTGGAGCCGATGGGTGACTGCCAACTGCTGCTCCTGCCCAGCCACCTTCCCAAATACCTGCCACCATTTTTGTCAAGACAGGGTTTTTTCCCTTTAAAGGCCTTTTGTTTTTGCAAGGTGCCAGGCCAGTAAACTGAGCACTATTGCAATGTGTTGCTTTATAAAATTAACAAATCTGGATCACCTGACTTGGAGCAGCCTTGCTACAGCTGGCACACACCAAAGTGTATTTACTCACAGCACCTACGAACTCCAGTCGCAGTTAAACACAACAGGGCTGGGTTTTCTGATACTTACTCAGAAATACAAAAAATTCTTGGAGTATCTGAAAACTCAATTGTTTAACCATACTTTGATCCCTCCTGTGAAATTCAGGTAATCAAAGCTGCCTATAATTTTTGTGTGCCTTTCTTTCTAGAGCTTTCCTTCTTGGAATTCTTGATATCTTGATTTTTTTTTCCTTTAAGAGAATATTTACTTAGTTAGTATTCACTTAATTAGAACTGACTGTTTAATGTTTTCTGGGAGGGTATTTATGGTATTTTCTTTGCCATATTTGCATTCCAGAAATTAAGTCCCCATGCCATTATTCGGCAAGCCTTTCATACATTAGAATGATGAATTGAAAGCAGAAATGGGAAAAAGACTGCAATGCAATGAAAATTTAATCAGCGTCTTCTGCTGCTTTAATAAGGCAAATAATTCTTATTGGCCGCTGCGTTAAGGTTTCTAATATTTAATTCATAACAAACCTTGCATTATTCTGCAGCAGCATCGACAGCTCCACTTTGCTGCCTGCCAACAGGCAACCATAAAAACTTAAAAGCAGATGTAAATGTCTGAAACAAGGAGAATGATTGGGTCTAAAGCGGTCAGAAAAAATCAACAGTACTGCCAGAGAGTTTGATAAATCCTTACACACACTTTAGCAAGGTACAAATGGTATTAATTAAACTCATTAAGTGTTTGATTTTAAGGTTTTGAGGTACCTTCTTTGAACTGTGTGATTTTTATAGTTCCTGCGATTCCGAACTGAAAGCGGATGCAGGGCTGGCAGTGCAGGGTGCTGAGCGTTGGTTGGTCAGCTGTTATGGTGTTATAATTCAGGCAGATTCAGTTCATTTTCGTATTTAGGGTACTTGTTACACTGCAATGGTAAAATCGCTGCAGTTTGTCTCACATGTGTGTCTAACGCCCCCCGCTCCCATTTCTGCCCTCTCAGCCCATCAGTGACGTTCAGCAAAAATGAAAACAAAATCCTGCACGTGGAGAAGCCCAGGTTGGTTTTCTGGTTTCCCCCGAAGCCTTTTGGTGTCCGGGCAGGCTGTGGGAGAGCGCGGGTGGGCTCCCTGCCCGGGCTGGGGCGGAGGGTGAGCCCGGGAGGGTGCAGGGCTGGCAGGGGCACCCTGGCAGGGCTGGGCGCGAGCCCCGCGTGCTGCGCCTGCTCCGCTGCCTCCTGAAATGGCTTAATTGGTGTCAGCACCCCAGGGATAAAGGCCTCCAACACTGAAATCCACACGATTCACCCTGTCTCTGCTCAGTGTAGGGAAACTGGTAACAACTGGTGGTGAATGAGGAGTGAACGGTGCTGTAACAATACTCGATGATGTTTGGGATGACAGAAATTAATACGCACTTGCTTGAAGAAAGCAATGATTAATGGCAGTGAGCAAGGGAATGCTGTCCCTCCTTTAACTCCACTTTGATGGGGATTGAAAAGCAAAAGGCTGTTTTCATTCTCTCACGCAAGCAGAGGTCACCCAGAGTACATTATAGCAATTTTTTCTCTCTGTTTTTTATTTCATAAATATTATGATAAGCACAGATTACATAGATTTTTTTCACGGAGGCTTAAAAGGATATTTTCTGTCTGTTTGCTGTTTGTACTCAATGAGGAAATCAGATTTCTTCTGTTTATGTGTTAAATCATTATATTCAGTGGAATAATTAGTACAATTAATAATTTTAAAAGCTCACCATTGTTTTAGTTTTTCTGAGGTTTTGCAGATGGAGTTTCATGGTCTCCATTTCCAAAGTGCTGAGAGGTCAGAACAAGGCAGGGAGTGTTGCCGAGGAAAGAAAAAAAAAAGGTTAAAAATCCAAGATTCCTCACTGAATTGTTGATGTAAATATATTTTGCAAGATCCTCACACTTGTCAGCAGCTTTTTAAGCTATTTGATAAAGAATCTTTATTCTACAAGGAGCCTGAGATAACACAACACTGCTTTGGATAATGAATTCTTCATCTAAGCAGAACTTTAAAACAAAGTACAATGTTGGCATTTTTTTCTTTGAGTGAGAGGGCTGATACATCTTTGGGATCCGACAGGAAGACATAAATTAATAGAGTTCTGGAGATCAGTTTCTCATTAATAATCCATTTTGTCATGGTTCTTGGCATTGTCAGCCTCGGAGCTGGTTCATATTTTGCTAAAGGATAAAAGCACATGATGTCTTAAGGCACAACATAAGGAGAAGGAGTTTATCATCTTCTGGAAAAACCATCTCTGAAAAATAGATTGTTTTCCAGGAAATAAATGTCAATTGCAAGTTTTATGCATTTTTAATCTTCAAACAGGTTTTTTAATGTCTACAGTTGCAAAAATAGACTCTTGAGTTGGAAGAGGTTGTTGCCAACAGCCGTTGCTTTGCCTTTGTCCTCTCTGCTGGCTGGGGGTTTGATTTTTTAGAAATTGCAATGGATCCCAGACCTTTAATTTTGCTGGCTTGGAGTGTCTGGCAGATTGTGTCCAATTTAAAATGTGTAATTGAAAAAAAAATGATGGTTCTTCTTTTGAAAGGGTAAACATGAAACCTATGTTACATTTATGCTTTCCCAGCAATGTGGGACGTCTCACAGACCACTGTATGTTTCTCCAGTATTTTCAAACTGGAAAACATTGCTTTTTCCTGAGTATGATGACATAAATGGGAGTCACCCTTTTTAAGTCTTATAGTTGGTATTTTATGTATCTTAAGGTAGTGGCAGCCTGAAAAACAGTGTAACCACCAGAAGTGTTCTGCTTGTGCTGTCATCCCAAGTAAGGAAGAAGGGAGATCTGATTTAGCTGCCTGCCCTTCATTTTATATACTGAAGAGTGACATAATGCAGATCTCCTCGGGAATGCGTGATGCATTGGGAAGGATAAAGTGGAGGAAGAAAAGATGCCATTAGCCCAGATCACTTAGTTGTAAGATTTAACTGGGTTCAAACATTTAAAATTTAATCAAAGATAAATGGTCTACTTAAAACGGCGTAGAGGGAGCGAGTGGGAGGGTCTGAGCAGAGGGCTGGAGAGAGCTGGGATCCTGCCTGGGTCGTGTTGGGATCACCGGAAAGGAAGCAGCGTGAGTCAGGAATGCACTGCTGAGCAGGGCTGGCTGGTGGAGGAGCAGCTCCGAGCTGCTCTGGGTGCAGTGGCACCTCGTCAGCAGGGGAAGGGAGGTCACTGCTGTGAGGGCAGCAGAGGAGCCCCAGCCGTGCCCGCGGGGGCAGCGGCGCGAGGCCCCCCTGGTGTGGGACCCCAACACTGACCCGCCGGTCACAGAGAGGGGCCTGCCATGGTCCCAGGCATTTGCACATAAACATAATGACTCCTTTGGATGGTCTTTTGGCCTCCATGGACTTCATGTTGACTTGTAAGGAATGCAGAGAACAGGAGCACTGTGGGTGCCTCCTCCCCATGGTTCCTGGGTGGGTGGGTCACCCTGTCCTGGGCGAGCGCTGGCCAGAGGAGCAGCAGCATTGCCACTCCCCAGGGCTGGAGGCACGGTGTTTACCCCATCAACAGGAATATCAAACCCTCTCCCACTTGCTTTGTTGCCTGAAAACAGGCAAGGTTTGAATTATGAAGATTTAGAACATGCTTCCTTCCACGGAGTTGCAAAGGACATTTGTCTCAGCACATTGTAGTGAAATTTTAAAGAGCAGGTTTTGACAGGAGACATTTTGCTGACACAGAATATTTTGTTCACTTCTGACTCTCAAATAAGTGCTACTTCTGTCATAATGATTGATTTATATTCGGTTTAGACCATACATTTTACATCCTCTTCTTTAGTGCTTATGGCTCCGTGGCTTCAGAACAGCCCAGTTTAACACTGGTACAAGCACAGCATCACATTCACATTCCACTAATAAAACAAAATTGGTTGTAACAAGTTGTAGGTATTTTGTGCTATGGTATATTTAGAATAAAATGATAATTTTTATTATCTTCTGGAAAAAGAAAATTTTAAACCGAAGATTTCTGTTAAAAAAATGATTTTACAGACTTGTAATTTAAACTGTTTCTAACAGGGCTTCGAAGCCCAGTGACCTGCAGAATGCTGCTCCCATGGCTCTTATTACAGGTGCTATAAAATTAAGTGCTGAGCATCTTTGCCCTCCCTGGAGATGTGCCGTGAGCTGCTGGTGCACAGCAAAGTGCCAGGTTCTTCCCCAGTTCGGATCTGGCTCTCCAGCACCACTGGGAACCTCAGCCTGGGCAGGTGGCTGCTCTGCATTTACATTAACCCAGTTTCTTCTCTTCATGTACTGGACAAGAGTCTCGGCACGTTTCAGTCTATAAATACTTCAGGAAAAAACCCTGGAGCCTTTGCTGTGAGTTTTTGGAACATACCCTCCAGGTAGCCAAGTTGTTCCTGAGAGCAGGACCCTTGCTGGAGCACGTGTTGGTGGTTTGAGGCAGAGGAAGCTGGATTGTGTTCATCTCTCAGAGCATGAAGAGGCTCTGCTCTCCTCCAGTGTCTGGGTCCAGAGACCTTTGGCACCTGCAGTGGTGGTTTTTGGGTTTTGGTGACACAGCCTTGATTTCTTGGTGATCCCTGGGAAATGGCATCTGCTAATTCACGTCTTTGTAGGCATTTAGGGCAGGTACTGTGCTGGTGTGTGCAGCGTTGCGAGTGCTCAGTGGCACTGCAGTCTGGGAAAGGGACAAGACTCCAGTATTTGCAGAAAAAGAAATAAACTTGTCCCTAGTGGCCACTCCAGGGAGACCGAGTAGATAACTGAGATTTCCATGTTAGCTGAGCTGGGGCTTTTCCAAGCCAGGCTCCCCTGCAGGGCAGGAGTGAATCCAGGGGTCAGTCCTCAGTGTGTCCAGGGCTTTGCCCACTGGCACATCGGAGCAGACAGGACCTCTGCCCACGGCTGGACCCTGCGGGGCAGTGCCCAGCACGGGCTGGGGGTGCACCAGCCCTCACCAGCCAAGGTCACCCACCAACTGATTCTGGATGAGGCTGTGGTCTTGTCCTTTAAAATTAATGTTCATGCACATCTTATTGTTATGGAATTATAGTACTGCTTCTTCCCACCTTTGAAAAATATCCCTAAGAATCCCTAGGAACATAGCACGTGCAGGGCTGTGTCAGCAGGTGGATTCCCTGAGCACTTCCTTGGCCCTGAGAGACGAGTCTTTGTTCCTGGACCCAGTGAGGAACAGGCAGCATGGAAAGGGTCAAATCCAGCTGTCTTTGGCTTTGCTGCAAAGGTATATATATATAGAGAGAGATTTAATTGTTGGAGAATGAAGAAACTAATATTCAACAAGGCTTCAGGAAAAAAGGGCTTCCAAGATGTTACAGATTTTGGAAATATTTGACAATGTTACCAGCATCAACTACTGACACAAAACCCTCTGTACAGAAAATCTTTCACAGTTGTGCCAAGAAAAGCAGCTTCGATGGAACATTTTCATAAACTATCATCAGTTATGCAGCAGCAGCTTCACAAATCAGAAATGATATCTTCAGGCACTGCTGTCAAGTGTTATTCAAATAATACCAGCCTCACATTTGAATAACAGCAGACATTTTGAATTAATTAATCAGATGAGATAGTCTAGGCCTTTTCTCATTAGTCTCTGGGTCAGGCATGGGAAGATATATGCGTTGGTGATGATATACTTGTCTTTAATCGTGATTTATGAAGATTTAGGATTGTGTGTGATTTGTCAAAGGTTCTGGGAAAAGGCTGGTGCATATTTCATTACCTAATCTGAGATTGATTTCGTGATGCTGAGAGATAGAACCCTATTGTTGGGGAGGGGGGGAAGTGCAGGTAGATGTGGCGTCCCAGGGTTTTACTGGCTTATCTTTGTGACTGTCAAACAATGCTGTAAACTTTTACTGCCAGCAGTTAACAATTCCTGCTTTAATTATAGGCAAATTCTTCATTCTGTCCAAAGGGGAAGCTGCAGTAGTTATTTAGTTAAAAAGCATAACAGACCTTATAGCTATGACCCAGTGTAAATCATGGACAAAGTTGGCAAATTTCATGGCTTGGTCATGGTGAAAATATAAAATTTCATGGTTTGTCACAGATTAATAGAAAAATCCTATTAAAACTGTGCAAATAACAGCACAACAAGTTAGGTGGAGCTCCCTACATGGCACCTTCCTGCTCACAGCATTTATTTTAGGTTAGAATCACTGTGGACGACATGAGGCCCTTTGCAGGCTTTTCTCTGCTGTGCTGTTTTCTATTCAGTTTAATTAGTAGTTGTTGTTTGGTTTGGACTGAATAATTATTGTGTGATTGTTTTGAAGCATTATTTACATGAGAAAGCGTGTGTGACATTGCTGCTGCAGCAAAAGAGGCCTGGGAAATGAAATATTTAAATACAAATGCTGTATTTTTTTTGAGTTCTAGAGATGGCTGTATCTAATAACTCATCAGTAATCAGGACTTTTGGTATTGGAGCAAGGTCTGAGCCATGCTGGGTCCTCGACCGCTGCAGCCAACCCCTACCCACGTCTCTTAGACCAGCAGACCGTGGTCAAGCCTTGAGTTCCCTGCAGATTGCTAATCACCTGCTTCCTCATCTTCAATCAGAAGGTTCACGTCTTCCTCTGTTTTGCAGTGGTACACTGTTTTGCAGTGGTACACTGTTTTGCAGGTACAATTTTGCAGCCCGTCTGTCATGGCCACACAGCTCCGGTGATGCTCTGGCGGTGCAGCCCCGGCTCCCACAGCCAACAGCCCTCCTGTTCAGCCTCCCGGGCTGACCAAGGGCCAAGGCAGGGCTCTAATATGCAGGGTTTGTCATGGTTTATTTGTTACTGTTTTGGTTGCATCCAGAATTTTGATAGGTGATACAGGAATTTGGATCTAGGCCAAGATACTCCAAACATACTGAGCTCTTGCACTTGGTCTTCTAGAGGGAGCAGTTTGTGCTGAAGTGGCCAATTTAAGAAGAAAATGGCAGTTGTTCTACATTGGAATAATGATAAAAAAGAATCAAAGTCTCAGAATAAGGACTTTTCAGAACAACATCAAGATAGTCATCGCTGATAGCAGTCAGTAACAGCTTGGTATCATAAATAGCCCAGAATTGCACATATGAAGCTTATTTAAAAAATGAGTTTGTGCTATTTTCATGTGAGACTTTTCTTCACAAATAGAAGGTTTTTAGGGGAAGGGTGCACTGGTTCAATAATCACACATATCTGAAATCTCAGCCTTTATAGGAGACAGAATGATGAGTTGGCAAAAAGAAGACACACCACAACGTGAGAAATAAGTTCATGGTTCCCATTAAAGAAAAACACATCACTGAGTGTTGTTTAAATCAAGTTTACAATTAATTGTTGTCAGGTCACCTGCATCAAGAGCTTCATCTGCACTCTGACCAACTAGAGGTACAGGGAGTAATTAAAGAACAGCTAATCACAGAATCATTTAGGCTGGAAAAGCCCTCAAAGATTATCAAGTCCAACCATTCCCTAGCACTGCCAAGGCCACCATTAACCTGTGTCCCAAAGAGCCATATCTACATGGCTTCTAAATCCCTCCAGGGATGGGGACTCCACCACTGTCCTGGGCAGCTGTGCCAGGGCTGGGCAACCCCTTCTCTCAAGAAATTTTTCCCAGTATCCAATCTAAGTGTCCCCTGGTGCAACTTGAAGCTGTTTCCTTTTGACCTGTCGCTTGGGAGAGGAGGTCGACCCCCACCTGGTTCCAACCTCCTTTCAGGTAGTTGGGGAATTGAGAAGGTCCCACCTGAGCCTCAGCCTTTTCCTCATCCTGTGATTTCCCTCACATCCAATAAAGGATGGAGATTCTCCTTAGCCCTCCTTTTGTTGCTAATATATTTATAGAAACATTTGATTGTCTCTCATGGCAATAGTCAGGTGAAGTTCTAGTTGGACTTTGGCCCTTCTAATTTTTTCGCAGCATAGTGACAGTAGTTCTCCAGTGACAGTGTAGTAGTAATTTGTCTCTTTTCCCCATCACAGATAGGCGTGAAATATAGAAGGAAAGAAAAAAATTGGTTTGGATTATTGATTAGTGTTTTGCTAATAAGAAATTAAATTTATTGACTGCTGCCATTCTCTGGCTCTGTTCCCCATGAGTTAGCTGGCAGCTGCAGGCGCGTTCAGCAGAGCTGTGGCTGGCCCGGGCTGGCAGCTGCTGCCTCGGGAGAAGGATGTTTAACCCTATTAGTCAGGTCATTTCGCTCTTTTTGTGGAGAGGTCAACAAAAAAGAATTGTTTTCTGAAGTCGACTTTCCCAGCTTTCCTTTTGAAAGTGAACGAATTGCACCAGCTTCTGGCCCTGGTGCAGTGCCCAGGTGTTGTGTGTGAGGGTGGGAGCCTCTGCCAGCTGCCGAGGTACTGTAGTGATCAATACTGTGCATAAACTCTGTCATATTTTGGTCAGTAGAAATTACACAGACACAAGTGGAAGGGGGGACCTGGCACGTTGGCTCCTGGGGGCAGCTCGGGGAGGGACCCGATGCTTGGAGCAGGGGGAGGGACATCAGTGGAGGTGAATGTCCCTGACCAGGAGCAGTGGGCACTGCCAGATGATGGTGCCTCACCTGTCTCTTCTGGTTCAGTTGGCTGGAGCTCCAGCCCTGCCCACCTGCGGGGGGACACTCCTGCAGCCAGCATTGCCACTTCCCTGGAACAGCAAGGTGGGCGTGGGTCTGGGACACTGCACCCAGTGGTGCAGTGCGAGGCTGATTTAGGAAATTCCCTGAGTTTTCCAGCACTGCCAGTCAGAGTAAAGCATTTGATGTGTAGGAATCACTGAATCCCGAGCCTGGGGGTTGTGTGGCCTTTGGGAAGATGATAGCTGAGTCTGTGTGTGACTGTTGGCTCCTCTCACGGCGCTTTCCCACGCTGCAGAGTGCAGAGTGCAGTGCAGTTGCAGTACAAACATACACTTCTGTATATTAAGCATGTGAATTAATATATTATTATTACTTGGACTAATAACAAATAGTAGTCAGTCAGTGAGATAAAAAAGGACAGAGTTCAATAGTAATTCACAGACAGCTTAGCAATTACCCAGACAGCTTGCAGTCAGAAAAGCTGCTCAAGTCTAGGATTATGAACTGTACCGATGGCAGCTCTGCTGGGTGGGGTTCCACAGGACGATGTAGCTGCAGGACTCAGTCCCAGCACTCCTCCTGAGGAACTACTCCTTTACAAGCCAGAATCAACAACCATAAAAAACTCTCTGAAAGCCAAGAGTCTGGTTTCCAGAACCAGATAAAATTATTTTTTGCTATTTATTTTCTGTATCAGAAAGATGTCTATGCTTGCTTGGAGATTTTTCATCCTTAATGACATAAATCCCAAATTCATTTCTGTGACAATAATCAACATCAAACCACATACATGGCAACACAGATTTTGCGACTTTGTTTTTAAAATCGGTGTGTCTCCTTGCCTTATGAGTAAAGGTGGCTTGTCTCCTCATTAGCTCTGCTGGTTTCATTTATTCCTGTTGTGTTTTCCATACCCAGCTCCCTGCCCTGCTGGTGCTGCAGGACGAGCCGCCCCGTGCCAGCAGAAGGCCAAGGGAGTGCTTAAGTCCCACATAAGCCTCAAGGCATAATCTGAAAACTTCTTTAGGAACAGGGTCAGCAACACTGGTGTCAGCCATTCAGCACACTCTGGGTGCTGGGGGTCACGAGGCTTGTGGGATCCCCAGCAGACCTGGGGCCTGGGGGGGCTCACCCACTGCTCGTGCTCCACAGCACCAACCCGGCAGGGGAAAGAGTTCAGATACAAACTTTGGGTTTGAAGCACTGGAATGTCAAAGGGGTGCTGTTGGATTTTTAGGGCAGTACATGATTTCTTTATGGGTCACATTAAATTCTGCTTCTCCAGCGGGTGTTAAAGGCACCTCATCACTTGGCACCGGAGGGGAGCACTGGGCTGGGAGCAGGAAAGGCAGCTGTTAAGAGATTTCCTTCTCAGCAGCCTCTCAAGCCAATAGCATTGTGATTTGGGAATATAACAAGGCTTTGGGGACTAAAGTTAATAAATAAGCAGTGTATTCCCTTTCCTGTTCTACTCCCTGTGCCTGGCCCCAGTGCCTTCTCAGCCTGAGCAATTATCAGTCCCTGGGCTGATGGATTTGACATAAGCTCATACATTCTTTAAGCGCAAAGCCTTCACCACAAATTTTGCTTCTAAAAGACTGTTGAAGGGAAAAAAAGTCATTTGGGTGGTTGAATGTCTGCACTTGGGTGCTGGCAGTAAGTGCTGTATTGGTAGAGCTGGGTTTGATACCCTCGACTGGGGGGAGCCAGGTACAGGGCCCATATTTTAGGTCATGTTCTTCCTGCTGGCAGGGACAAAGTATCTTCTGTCTGTGAGGCTGGCCCTGGGCACAGCCAGAGAGTTTGTTTGTAGGGGTGTGACTGATGGAGCATCTTGGGAATTCAAATTCTTTAGTTACAATCATGGCTAAAAGATTAAGTCATTTTCAGTCCTTCCTGTCGTACCTGGTCCTGACTAATCATAGAATTGTTTAAGCTGGGAAAGACCCATAAGAGACTGTACTTTTCCATCAAATACTTCCTCACTTGACCACAGGAGGAAGTTTGGCAGACATGAGTCTTTGTAAATAACCTAAAAGCACAGCTCATTAGTCTGAAGTTTAGCTGATATGAAAGTTATGGGCAACATGGAGTTCAGGACTGCCTGTCTTCCCAAAGGACACAGTACTGTCCACTCCACTGGGGTGTCCGTTGGTTTATGAAGATGCTGGATAAATTCATGACATTATTATGTCCCAGTATGAAGATGGAGTTCTTCCTCCCAGAAGAGGGATTGGGAGATAGAAGGTGTAGTGGCCCATCCAACCAAAAGATGGAGTTCTCCCCATGAATTCACACTTCCTTGTAGTCCTTGCTTTTAGGCTTCTCTTTACCTTCCCATTACAGTTTTTCAGTCCTCATCCCATTATGTAGATGGACAAGATGGAGTTTAGCTATGATGCCATAGCAACTATATCACAATTCAGGAGTTTTAATGGTTTAAATCTTCAAAGTTGCATGACAGAGTTGATGGGAGCCTATCAGAAGTGTACAGAAAACACATGGCTGGCAAGGGACAAAGCTTGCTGTGCTCTGTGAGCCCACTTCCCTGAGCCTGGAAATGACGTCCCGAAACATTGGTGTTTGTTTGGGTGAATCTGGGCTGAATCCATGATCTTCCTCCTTAGCCAGGAAGTGGTGCAGACTCAGCAGTGGAAGAAGAAAGGAAAGGCTAGACTAGGTGAGAGTGATTCACACTGGGTGCTCCAGCTGGACAGATTCCTGTCTGCAGAGCAGTGCTGACTGTGGATCTGTTCTTTCCCAGCCTGTGTCTCCACCTTGTCCATGGACAGCCGCGTTCTCGCTCCCTGTGGGGCAGCTCTGGAGTTTCTGAGCAGCAGGACAGGGGTAGGTAGGTGGCTGATGGTTGGATTCCCCGTGCTGTAGTACACACCCCCCATGTCAGCTGTGTGTTACAGCGGTGGAATGTCATCTCTGGAGGGGCAGTGGAACGACGTGTGGGCACTGCAGCCACGTATTCTGCCTGACGCCACAGAATCGATCAGTGCAGCAGTGACATTTTGTTATCCTGAGAGACAGAAGCTGGAAGTGTTCTTCAAAGTGCAACCTCCAGCACCAGGCAGGTGACATGGGTGGGGGCACCTCTGCCCTCTGCATGCCTGCCCGCCGTGCCTGCTGGGGGTGGGAGAGTCTGGCAGCAGCTGCTCCGGCTTCTCCCCTGCTAGTCTGTGTGCAAACAGAGCATCTCCCTGGGCAGACTTCCCTGCCCTTCCCAGCCCCTGCCATATGCAGGAATTGCCCCCCTGTGATGCGAGGAGAGGGGCTGGCAGGGCCACCCTGGGTTGGAGCCCTGCTGGCTCCGTCCCCAGCCCCTGAGCTGAGCCATGGCTGTGGGTTTGGGCTGTCGTGTGTCCGTGTGTGTAAGGAGCAGCCATGTGGGGCTCTCTGTGCACTGTGCACACGGGGGTGATGGCCACTGGCATGACAACCATGGGCATTCCCTGCTCCAGGCATGGTGCCCCCGTCCCCATGGCGTGGGGACAGGTGGTGTCTTCACTGGCACTGCTCTGGCACCGTCACAAGTTAGGTCCCACTTGCCAGCAGAAAAAGAGGATGTCTGGTTATTCTTGGAGCAGGCAATGTGTAGTTTTTGTAGGATAATGCTGAGGTACTTGCACTGTGTTAAAAAATTAATACACTTGTATCGCTACTGGAATTGGAGTCTGATTAGGATTGTTCCAGTACTGTAGTTTTAGCTTTTAATTACTTACTACATTACACAGTATCTACTAGCAATAATAGACTACAGAACTGTCATAGCTTTTGTTTTAAAGTGCAGGACTGTGTGGTGCTTAATTGTGGAACAGTGTTGTTCAATTACATCTGAAAGTGTTTAATAAAGTCTGGCACAGAAACGCAAATCGGAGTGGCATGTGTTAATTGGTGTCCGCGTCATTGACTCCGCTTGGTCACGGTGATGGCTGGGAGATGAGGGCCGAGTGGCAGGTTGCCCAAATGGAGCCTTCAGCCCCAACTCTGATCCGTACCACTGGCACATGCCTGCGCCCTCTCACACTTGCACAGATTTTCACACCCTGCACACACCCGGTGCTGTTATGGTGGCCGTATGGCCTGTCCTGCTCCAGGGCTGTTGCTCCTGGATGGCAGAGCAGCATGGCCGTGGCAAGAGGAGATCTGGACACAACCCAGAGACCTGGTCCTTTTCTTCCAGACCAGCTCAGGACCCCCAAGCAAGCTCTCCTGCTGCCCACCACTGCTTTTATCCTTTTACCCCCACCCTGAGGGACCAGGGTCTGTGCAGTGCCAGAGCTGCCCCATGGCTGAGCTGGCTCCCCCAGAGCAGGCTCTGCTGTCTGGAGCCAATTCCCACACGTATACCAAGTGGTACTTACAGTTATTCCCTGAGTGGTGGTATTTCTCATATCAATGTTCTACTTTTTACCCTGTTTTACTGAAATATTCTGTGGAAGTATTTCTTCTGGAATAAACATTTCAGCACTTCAGGTTTGTTCCATAAGGGTTGATTGTCAAATTACAGCCTTCCTTCCTGCAAGCTCTGCGCTTTGGTACGGGATCAAATTGCATTAGGTATTTTTTCCTCCAGTATAAACACAGAATAATAGTAATATCTTTGTTGTATCATATTTCTGAATGAAAAATAATCACAAACAGATTTTCACACAGCGTTGCTGCAGAGCAGGAATGCTTTTCCTGCCAGTTGCCTCTCAGGGTGGTGCTGGGCTGGCCTGGTGGATTTGGCCAGCATCCCCTGCGTGATTTGGTGTCCCTTGATGCTGCAGTGCTCACCACACACACTTTCTACATTTTCTTGCCTGTGGTCCTGGAAGCCACCTAACATGCAGGTCATGTGCCCTTAATCTTCATTATGAATGGAGAGTAAAACGTGAAGGTTATTGCCTGGCAGTACAAATGCACTGGGTTTTTTTATTTAGAAGCTCTATTAGAAGTGTCAGGAGTCCCATAACAAAGCCAGGCAAATATCCGCAGAGACACCTTGTTGAGAAAGGCAACTTGGTTCTAAAAGGTTTGAATATGAATGTGGTTGTTTCTAATCAAGCAGTCCTTGAAAAGAATTCCCCACTAGTACTTACCTCTTTCTTTTTTTTTTTTTACCCTTTTCGTTGTAGTCTCTCTGCTTTCCTCCTCAGGAAGTGCTCCTCATGCCAGCCTGCAATGGGTGTGAGGGAGGCACAGACAGGAGGGGACACTGGGGCTGGGGAAAAAACCCCACATCTTATTATCTCCACATCCAGAAGTGTAGCTCAGGATTCAGGATGAATGTGGTCAGAAAACCGCCGTGTTTTGGAAGTGAGTGGCCTGGGAAAAGTGGGCCAGTTTGGGGGTTTTTGGGACTGCTGCAGAGGTGCCTGCTGTGGTGACACAGCTGTCTTAGACAAAACCAAATCCTTTCATTAGGGCAGGAAAAATGGACATATTTTGGACTTTGTCCACTCCTTGGACAAGTGCATCCAGTCACGTGGGGACACATGGGCTGGTGCTGCCATCTGCAGCAGGTGCTCCCTTCGCCACCAAGCAGGGACGTCCCAAGGATCCTCCGGCACAGTGCCCCCATCCCCAGTGCCCCCACCCCAGTGCCCCATCTCCAGTGCCCCCATCCCCAGTGCCCCCCCAGTGCCCCCATCCCAGTGCCCCATCCCCCAGTGCCCCCCATCCCACGGGGACGCTGCCGCTGAGTGGGAGACGCGCCCATGTTTGAGCCAAGTGGCAGATGAAAAATTAAGTCCCAAATACCTTCCCTGAATCAGTGTATTTATTCTGGCTTAGCAGTGACCATTGTGGTGTGGTGCCTGTGGTATCCCACTAAGTTTGGGACCAGATGAGGACAGGGACACCACCTGGAACTGCCAGGTCCCGCTGGCCGTGTTGTGGCAGTTCCTGACATTCACCTGAGTTCATGTCCTGGTGCCACACTTGGCTCCACATAAATACCATGACCAGTGGCATGACAGCATGGGTGGGCATGGGTGGGCCTGGCCCTTGGTGGGCAAGGGCAGGGGTCCCTCTGGAGAGGGGCGAAGTATCCCTGCAGAACTGTCCCTCTGTCCGTCCTGCCGGACTCCCGTGGGGTGTGGGGCTGGGGCACTGTCCCCTGGCCGTGCTCCTGGGGCACATCTTGGCTCCAGCACCTTCAGCACACTTACAGAATCTCCTCCTCTTTTTTTTTTGTAAATTGTCAGTGTTTTTTCCCTCTACGAACCTGTAGCATCTGGCAGCAGGAAAGTGCAGTAGGACTCGCTGGCACTGTGGTGCAGAGCCTCGAAGAATTCCGTATTGTGACAACACATCAAAATAAATTGCTGTCAACAGACCAAAACACCAAGTGCTGTGATTCTGTCTGACGTGTGAAGACTCAGACAGGCTGTCTTGACAAGTTGTGGTGGAGCACCTGCAATTGGCAGAAGACAGTGATATAAATCTGATTTGCCTGATATGCAGCACCTAGATATCGTTAATGTTGGTGACAATAACTCTGCATAACATTCCCCAGACATAGATCTGATTTTTTGTCTATTACTTGTGTTGTTTTTTGTCACTCTCTGATACTGGCTCTGCTTCCCTTCCCTGCTCAGGGTCTGCCTAGGAATTGCTTGGAATAGTAAACTGTGTTAAAAAAGGTAATAACAAATTAAGGTTTAGTTCAGCCTCTTCTTGAGCGGGAAAAGGCAGCCCTTGGCCCAGCTGCTCAAGGCAAAAGATAGGCCATGAAATTTTATTTTACACTAATCATAAAAATAATCACGGTGGAGTTGTATTAATTCCCTCACTCACAGCCCAAACATTGAAAATAGCAGGTTCAACACCAGGAGCTGCAGTAAATCTTTTCTGAAACGTCTGTGGTTTTAAACTCCTGGAAGAGGACTGGGATCGTTGAATAGGTGGTTAATTTTTACCTTTCATTATCAATAAATGGTAATTCTTTACAGTAGCAGGATATATCACAGCTGGTTTATGAATGTGTGAGACGTACCTTGGCTCTGGAGTTTAATTACTGGGAGGTAACACTGTCTTTGCCTCAGCCCTTCCTCAGCACCAGTGGGATGGGTTTCATCTGGCACGGGCAGGTACAGGAACACAACAGTGCACATGGATTGGGATTTCTCCCTGTCGCCGTCCCCTGTGCATGTTTAGAGTCTTGGGATGTGAGATGTTTGAGTGTGGCAGTCACCAGTGATCATGGAGGCAGTGTGAGGGACACACGAGCAGAACAAATCCTGTTTTGCTGGTGGCATTGGCTTTGGGGTGGAGCCACCCCTGGAGCCCCAGTCTGGGCTGGGGCCGCGTGTGGCTGGTGCCTGCAGTGGGTCCTGGCATGGAGCTGCTCAGGGCATGCAGGGACAGTCCTGGGGCTCGGGGGGAACCATCAGGGCTGGAGTCAGACAAGGAGAGGCCACTGACTCACGTCACCACCGAGGGCTGTGGTGCCACCCCCTGGGCCCGGGGCTGGTTTTTGCCAAACATTCGGGAACTCCTGCAGCGAACTTGGGCAGTGTCACTGTCCAGTCTGAGGGGCTGCAAGAGCAGAAAAGAGGTTTTTGAAATTACCATTCATTCTTGTCTGTATTGTTATTTTATCCCTTAAAGGCTGCTAATGAGAAATAGAGCCTCATTATGATTTTAAGGATGAGAGAGGAAGGCTTTTAATTAATGATATGTAAATGGTCTTGAATTGATTATGTTAGAATATCAAGAGAGATGGGTAGAAGCTGTGGTGTAATATATTTTAATTAAGAATTAATTAAAAATGATGGCAATTTCATAAAGCCTCACAGAAAATAGTGGAATTTACTTTCTGTCAGGAGTAAATTAGCCAGTGATTAAATAAAGGGCCTGCATTAATAGTGGAGTTATTTTTAAACTGTGCTATGAAGAATTGTGTAATTTTCCCTAAATAAGTAAAATAAAAATGTAATGTTTGCAAACAAGTTTTGGAAATGATGTCAGAATGCAAACTTAGTTTTCTGCCCTCCTTGTGCTGCAATCCTTCGGAGCAGTGGTTTGAAGGGGTTACACTGAGGGTGCCACGGTTCTGGCAGGCAGGGCCTGGCCCCAGGGCCGTGGTGGTGCAGGGTGTTGGTGGGATGGTGAGAGGGACCTGCTGGGAGTACCTGGGGCTTGATACCCCCAGAGCTGCTCCTGTTTCTTCCCAGTGGCCCCAGGCTCTGACATCCCCACTGTGGAGGCTCCTGCACTGCACAAACACACACACAAACATACACACACACATCTGTATCTGCTGCTGGGAGTGCTCTGGGCCGGAGTGTGGGAGATCCCTTCTGTTGTTCCTGTGAGTGGGACCGTGCAGTGCCTCTGTCAGCCGTGGCCGTGCCCAGGTTTGGAGGTCCCATTCCCAGCTGGCAGTCAGAGCCCAGCCTGTGCCATTGCTCTTGGCTGAGAACAGACCCCGTGGGTCCCTGGGGTGGCCACCCTGCTGGTGCTGGCATCCTCAGCTCCATGAGGGATGTCCCTTCGGGGTGAGCAAGGAGGTGATCCCCCCCTCCATCTTCACATACCTCTGGGAAATCTCAACTGGGCTTTCCTGCCTCCAGCACCCCTGGCTGGGGGGATCCACCCAGCCCTGTCCTGTGCAGGTGGCACAGTGGGGCTGGCCTGGGTGGCTCCGTGGGGACAGCTGCTCTGCTGCAGGGGGACCATGGAGGGAACCCTGCTCCTCACCCCCTCTGTGGGTGGGTGGTGGGGTGGCCTCTCTCATGGAGCCTGGGCAAGGGAAGGTCAGCAGCAGGAGGGTTTTCCAGGCATGTGCCCTGTCCTCAGGGCATATCTCCTCGGGACAGGGAACCGTGCACTGGCACACCCCTGGGGAACAAACTGGGCTGCTGTTAAAAATCCCACAGAGGTTTGCACGGGTCTGGGAAGGCCCCAGGCTGGGGCAAAGCTCCTGTGTTGGCATGTTCCACGAGTTCCATGGCCTGGCACATGCTCTGCTGTAAATGGGCTTTATGCACTTGTTTAGGCTGCTGTTCACTAAAGAGCATTGCCATGGCAACCGCTCCGTCACATGCTGTACACTCATGCTGTCGCTGAGATAAAGAGCACATTTTAAAGCAGCATATTCTTAATGTCGATGTCCTAAAATGCAATTTTTGATGATTATTATTATTTTTCTGGGAGAATATTTGTGATAAGCGACCATGTCTCCTCAGTGTCTCTTAACTCCTTTTACTACTACTCTGCTGGCGGAGGCTGTGTGCCTGCAGTAATTTCTTTTTCATTTGTAGATTTCCACACACAGATCATGAAATATTTGTTAGTTCAAGTCACAGCGTGGGGCCTTGTGTCAATGGGATGCAGGAGGTTTTGTGGCATTCAGCAGAGTTGGGCTCAGTGCTGCTTCCAGACTGGCAGTAGCCGGTGCCCGGTGCTTGAACCTGTGTTGTTCCTCTCTCGTGCCCTGCAGGAGAGCAGTCCCTGTGCAGCTGGCACGGTGTGACTCCCACAGAGAGTGACTGTGTCTCCGTGGCGTGTGCCTCTTCTCCACTGCCTGTGAGATGGGGAGCTGCTGGTTGGTGTGTCCCCCCCATCCCAGTGCCACAGGATGGGCATGACAGCAGGGATGGCTCTCACAGCAACGCTGTCGTGGCTGCCCTGGTTCCATCCCAGCCGTGAACAGCTCATGGACTGCAGTGTGCCCACCCCACTCACCCCTACTGGAGGCTTCTCACCACCTCTTGTCACAAGCTGGAAAGCTATTTTCAAAAATATTTGGGGAAAGTTCTTTCCAACTTGCTGCCCAGGGCTGGAGGAGAGGAGACCAAGGGCAGCAAGGTTGTGAGGTGGTTGCTAAATTGAGTAAAAGCCCCTTGGCATGTTCCCTGCACAGCACCGTGTCCACACATGGTGCTCGCTGACTGTTCCTTGGATGATCTCAGCCTCTCTGCCCGGCTGGCCTTGCTGCCAGGCCATCCCTCACCAAGGGTTCCTGGAGGGAAAAAGGGCTCCCAATGCAGCCTCCAAAGGTGTTTCCTACTTGCATTTGCATCCTGTCTGTTTGAAGCCCCAATCTTTGCTCCTTCAGTATTTTGCCAAGAACGGGACACGTATGGATGGTTCTTGGAAGATGCTGCTCTGTAGTCTGTTGCACATGGCAGGGATGGAACGAGTGTTTCTTAGCAACTTTTGTGTGACTGTGACCAGAATGTGTGTGGGAGATCCATCCCTGCAGCTGGGGCAGGGTTCTAGCTGTACTGGCAGGTAGGACTGGGCACTCCCGCTGCCCAGTGGCACACCCGTCGCTGAGAATATTAATTCTGGTCCCTACAGTTATTAACTCAGCAAACCCATCCCCGTGCACAGGGGTACCAGAATAAAGGAGGGGAGGGGGCAGTTTGTGGTGCAGAGGGCTTGGGTCAGCTGGCTTGTCAGAGCTAGTGGGCTGATTCAGGGGCTGGAAAGTACATTATAATTAACTTCATTGGGTGTTAGATCAAGACTTGTCTCCTGTGGAAAAAACATGTATATAATCCCCATTGTGTGTCTCATCATAATCCTCCTCCTCGTCTTCCGAAAGCAGTGAAAGGTACAGAACAGCAGCAGTGCACCCAGAATAGTGGGAACTTTCTGTAGGATTTTGTGGTTTGTCATATGTGTGGGCTCTGCCAGGCCCCCGTGCTCCGTGGCTCGCTCCCCCGCTCCGTGTGTGACGTTCTGACGGGGGGGTTGGTCGCAAACCATCCCTTGTTCTCAGCTACAAAGCCTGGAAGAATTAACATTCCTCGCAATTATCCAACCATCTTAATTACTTGCCTGATATTCTGTCTTGGTATTAGCTTCCCAAATCATGTTGGGATTTTCCAGTCACAACTTCTAACCAGTTTGTTAGCCAGGGGACTGAAAAGGAAGTAGAAAATCAGAGTAAAAACTACTGCAGTGCTCTAGGTAATATCCAAGATGAGCCTGGAAGTGGTAGTAGCTCCTTGTGTCTAGTGCCAAAGGGATGAGGAGTGCTGGGGAGTGATGCCATGCTGGAAGAGTTGGCACACACACGTGCCCATGCATGTGCCCTCTGGGAGCAGCCCGAGCTCCGGCCACAGCTCTGCTGAAGCTCCAGCCTGTGTCCTACCCCAGCTCTGCCCTGGGCACCCTGTGCTGTGGGCAGGGGGCTGGGGAGAGGCACTACAGCCTCAGTCACCGTCCCTTGCCAGCGGCACACACCCGGTCCTCGGGAGGAGTGCTGCCTGTGCAGCCAGGCTGTTCACACCAGGATGCTCCTGCACATTAATATGCTGGGCGTGAGATATCTGTATCATCTCGCTCCCATCCTGCCTTACTGACTGCAGGAAAAGGCCATTTTTTATCAGTTTCTGCTTTAGTGAAGCAAAAGGTCCTTTGGTTCCCATCCACTGTCTCAAAATGCAGAGTGTGGCATTGAAGAAAGCTCACAGGTCAATCCAATGCCCCTGAAACTTTCTCTCCCAGCCAGGACATCTCCATCCTTCTGGCTGCAGGAGCTGGAACAAAAGCCCAGCCTGGCTCCGGGTGGTTTATGTTGTGCCACAAATGGCCAATAAAGGTTTGTCATAACAGGAGCCCTGTAAGCAGAAGGATACACACAGTAGTTTACGGCTCTCGTGCTATCTGGCACCATTCATTAGTGGGTTCTGTGCTAGTAATAAAATTTTACAGGTTGATCATTTAAATGCAGGTTAGAAATAAATTTGATGATCCAACTGGAAAAGTATCAGAGACTGGTCAGTCTGCCTTTTTCCCCCCAATCAATATGTTGAGTGACATGAGGCCCAACACCCCCAAATAGGCAATAGTTTACTCATTGTACGATTATTGATCACAGGGGCTTCAAGCCAGCGCGGGGGCAATGGATGGAGGGGTTTGAGGGGAAGGGGAGCACGGCAGCAGTGCTGCAGCATCATCCCGGCCAGTGCTTCTGGTAGTGGTGCCCTGGACCCTTGGTGTGATAGGGGAGATCAGCAGCACAGGGCTCCCTCCCTCTTTGTTCTGGGCTGAGCACACGCCTGCTCTTGGCAGCGATGGTGATCAATGAGGGCGCCTGGAATCGCACGGGCGCGGAGGGAGCGAGCCGGAGGGCGATCCCCCGAGAGCGGCGATTGGAGCGCGCGGTTCGGAGCGAAGGAGGGGGGAGACAGACAGGTTGTTTGAGAAAATTCCCTTTAGACCAAACACTGATGCTGAGCTGAGCTACAAACACTTCTGCTGTACGAAGTGCAACTTTATCAGTGTTCTGGGTTAAATGCTGCTCCTGGAACGTGCCGTGAGCTCTGCCTGCTGAGTCCTCCGGGCGGGCCCTCCAGCCGCTTGTCAGCGTCAATCGTGCAGTGAGCCTGACTGTTATTGCACTAATTAATTACTTAATTTTTCAATGTACATTTTTATTTTTATCTTTATTTGAAATGCCCCCTTAGTAGTGCCCCAGGAGGGGTGAGCGTGTTGGCAATGAGGTGTGAGGGGACAGGACCTGGCAGTGGGACGTGCTGCACTCTGCTGTGTGCTGGACGCCCACTTTGTGGCACAGTGGACACGGGGCATGGCTGGAGATGTGGTGTTTTCAGCAGTGTGTCTCTAACAGATTTTACAATTGTGTGCAAATCCTTCTTCTTTAGAATGACCTCCTTGGCAGTTTGCTCCAGTACCAGCTCATGTCTTCCATGGAAAATGCAGTATTGTAGCACCACTTCAACATTTACTTCAGGAGTTAGGGGATATCTAATTAAATGTTCGGCATGCGCAGTGTGCAAGTTTTAGTGTAGTGATATAAAAGATGTGAAATGTTAATATAAGGTTAATTTTGACCAATTCAACAGCTTGCTTTTCAGTTTCCCATTGACAACCAAACAGCAGGGTTTAGTGCTAAGCTCCACATTGCAACTTATCTCCCCTTAATTAAAATTAAAATGTGAGCAACAACACAGAGATATTTTGTAGCATCCTGGAAGAGGAGAAGCAGAAGCTCGAGTGATGGTTGTTTAATAAGATTATAATTGGAGAGTTAAAGCCCTGTGATCTATGTGAAGACTGGTTTGGTGCTGGTGCGGCTCCGTGGCAGGCGAGCCCCAGGTGCCTGGCCGAGCATCCCTCGCCGACATCTGGAACCAGTTGCAATACATCACTGTCAAAACTGCTTTCTATACGTATCTGCATTTACACATTAGTTACTCACGCAGCACTCATCAAAAAAGCTGAACAATCTTGACACGGTGTCCCTGGTGGAACGGCAAAGGTGAACCGAAGTTGGGAGGCAGTGTCTCGCGTCACTGTCTGCTGAGCTTTTACAACAGGAAGCCTGATTAAAACTGAAAGGAAAAATTTATCGTCAGCTTCTGCTTTGTATCATTTTTACCTACAAAAAGAGTATTTTGTTTCATACAAAGCAGTTTATAATGGGGCTGGAGATGCTCTTCACTTTCATCACTGTCTTCACTACAGAGTGGTGCTTTGCCAGGCCAGTGACTGCACAGGGCTCTGGACAAGCTTTGAGTACCCTATTATCTACAGAATTTCCTCTCTCTTGCCCAGTTCTTGCTTTGAATTACAGAATCATCTATGGTTCATTTGGGTTTGTTGCACAGGGATTGATGGAACGTGGACCAAGTCAGTCCAGGCAGGGTGTTGGTATTACTGAAGGGGGTGTGTTCCATTGCAGTGCTTGTGCCTGCTGGGACTGGGGCTCCAGAGTAGGCAAGAAAATAACCAAGAACTTCCTTGGGACTTTGTGGACTAGGAGTTAATTAGGAGTTAAAAGTAAACATGCTGAGGAGCCAGAATGACCAAAAAATGGAGCTCCCCAGGCATGTCCTTTAGGATGGCAACTAATGGCTTTGGTGGAAACAGGATGTTTCACTTGGTGCAAGGTTCAAGGGGACTCCAGGTAGGTGATGAGTAAATGGAGCATGGATTTACTTAATTTAGTTCTTTTCTCTGGGAAGAGAGGAAAAGGGTCCTGGAATATGAGAAGCACAACTCATTTTTCAGAGTTGCCTTGGTTGTGGCATTGATGCCACATGATGCTTCATGACTGGCTGTTTCCATTAGACACACCTAGAACTCTGGAGAGTGTCTCTGTAACTCATGGTTACTCCAGTAACCAGACAAACAAGAAATATTGCAATGGTTGGGAGGTGGAGATGCTTTATCTTTAGTGATTTCACCTCTTTGGGTACTTGTAACATTTCTGAGGGGTGTTTTTGGCAATGTACTCATAACCTCTGCATGGAAACCCCCAACAGACTCTGTGCAGGATGCAGTCCTGTTGCAGCTGATAACGAGAAAAGCCAAATGCTGCGTGGAAATGTGCATGTCAGCCCCGTGATGCTCCCGGTGCCAGGAACGTGTGCCAGCCTGTGCCCTGTGTGCAGGTGACGCTGGGTGGCCACCCACGGTCTCAGCATGTGCAGAGCCAGAGGTACAGGGATCCTGAGTGCTTATAATGGAACCAGGACAGATCCAGCTCTGCTGATCATGACTTCTGTTGGGGCTGATAATCTCTCCTCAGGAAGTTGACAAAAATGGCATTATCTGGGCTGTACAGACAGGCAGAATGTGATGAAATCAAAGTTCATTTTAAAGAAAACAAAAATAACTGAAGCACTTGGATTGACTTCATTCAGCCTCTTGTCTCTGCTTTGCACTCCAATACCACAAGCTTTGCTGAAAGCAAACAAAATCAGTGCCCAATGAGCCCAAACTGGAATTCCAAACAATAGCAACTCTGAAGCAATCGGATTTCCTGCAGGCATTACCTTCAGTGTAAGCACTGACTTTGCAGAATCGGGACAAAATGTGAGTGATGCATGAAATGGAAATTTCCTGCCTGGTGTGTAGAATGAAAACAGCCTGAGTTGTGAAGCTGCTGCAGCACATGGTTCACATGGAGCTCACACACAGCTCACATGTGGCTCACACACAGCCAGAGGAACGAGCCAGGCTCAGTCATCCACCTGCAGAAACTGTCCCATTGTGGAAAAGTCCTGGGTTATTTTTCATCTCCTTTGGGACCTTTGGAGCAGCTCCGTGATTAGACTGATTTTATCATCTTATCTGTGTGGATTCTCCATGGAAGATGGTCAGGGAGGTGGCTTTGGGGTGTCTGGACAGCCTTCACAGACACTGTCCTGCCTTAGTGACAGTGCTGGCGTGTCCTATGGCCACCAGGGAGGACGTCAGGCTGCGTGGGGTTGGCAGAGAAACAGGCAATGGCCTCAGTCCTAGCATGGCACATGTTCTCATGGGCAGTGTCACCTCCCAGCACCATGGACATGCACATGCCTGTAGACACCAGCCTTCTCCGTCCTTCTGGCAAGAAGAAGTGAAAAACTTTCAGGAACTTGCTTTTAGTTGGGAATCCTGGATAAAATCTACTTTTTGGCTAAAAATCCATGTGAACTCATTATTGCCACATATAGGGTAAAAGAAAATCTACCCAAAACATTTGGATCTCTTGATCAGATGGAGACTGACAGGTTCTTGTGCTGTCTCTGATAGTGATGGGCAGCAGATGCTGAAAGAACAGGTCACAGGTCACATGTGCAGGGAAGACCCTTGTGATGCACTGCCCAAAACTGTTGGTTGTGAGCAGGGGTGTCCCGAGCAGGGTGTCACCTCCCCAGGGTCACACGGTGCTGGACAGGCTCCGATGGGCCTTCCTGCTGTCCCCGGGCTCGGGGTGTGCACCCCTCCAGCAGAGCTGTGCCAGCACCTGCCTCCCCCTCGGCCCTGCCAGCTTCTGCCCCTTCCTGTGTGACAGATGGAGAGCAAGTGGGGCTGGAGATCCAGATGTGGCTCTGTCGGCAGTGCCAGGCAGGCTCAGCCGAGGGGGAAGCTCAGATGCCCTGGCCCCACCTGGGGCACCCCTGTTTCCCCCAGGGTTGTGAGAGCCCCTGCGGGCGCCGGCGTTCCTTGAGCAGGAACCTGCTACCCTGCACAGCCTCGGTGCTAAGTTTTATTATGAATTAAGAGTAAAACTCCTTCTCTGCCACAGAAAAAAACTACCTCCATTTTTCAGAGAGCCTCTGTTTATATAGTTTATGGGAGAAGAGGGCTCTTAATATTTCAGTGTCATGACCATAAAATGAAAAGGTTACTGCTTGCTGCAAAGGCTTGCTTGGATCCAGCACCAATTAATTTTCAATCTGAAATATATGTCTCCTGGTCGTCTCACAACAGCCGGGAGCGGGAGGTTCCTCCTTAACACATTTGAGCCACAAACCCGGTTAAAGGATTAGCCAGCTTTTTCCATGCTGTTTTGTTCGCCCCCATTGGGGATTCCCATTATCCTTGATAGACTGTTAGCCCTGACAGTGGGATATGACAGTGTGAGTTTTCCTCCTCCTCAGCACGGTGGCCACAGAAGGCTGCTCGGACCTCGGCTTTCATTTCCATTACGGGTACAGCGGCAGCATATGCTCAAGGCAGCATCGCTGTGCCGAGTTGCTCCTGCAAAATTATCTGCAATGGTTTAATTTCTCGGTGCGCGGCAGCCCCGGAGCCGGGCAGAGCTGCCAGCCTGCCCTCCCCTGCTCCGGGTAACATCCGGGGGCACAGTAAGGATTGGAGCCGGACCAGAGCATTGCAAACACATGCTGACTTTGTGGAGGGTGGATGAGCTTCTCTTTATCTTTATTTATTAATAAAAGACGGAATGCCTTGGGAAACAAAAGGTTTTAATGGCTGGTGCTTGGTATCCTTGACAACACTCCCCAAAGAATATTACATTAGGGCACCAGAGAACTTTTAAAAATAAGTAATGGAATTCCGTCTCTGTTATGCTTTTAGTAGTCATTTCGGCCATGGTGCAGCGAGGTCATAAGCTGAGCTCAGTGAAGGGAGCCAGAACACGAAATGATGCTGAGAGAACGTCTGGGAGATGAGAGGTACAGAATTACAAGCGAAAGTGCAGGCCTGCTGAGGCAATTACAGCTTAATGGGGTCATTTGGAAGGCAATTGCCAGGGGTTAATGTAGTATGGAGAGATGAGGTGAGATTGAAGTGAAATTTGGGGCTGGAAATGTGTTAAGATGAAAGATCAGAGTGCAGCGGATTCTGCAGTGCAGAAGGTTTATATCATGCAAAAAATTTGAGAAAAATGTAAAAGTAGTAGCCAGATGTTTCAAAATAAATAAATAAAACCTTAAGTAAATGCTTTAAAAAAGTGAAATAGCTGCATGAAAACACCCTGTGCTGAGAAAGGGTGGCAGTGGCACGGCGGGTTTGATACCACAGAAAAGGGCTGGTTTGGAGCAAAAGTTGTGTTGCATTTGCACATATGCCCAGACAATGTGGTTCCTTATTGACACAACAGAGTGCCTGATGAAACGCTGACTGCTCTCTCAGCTGTTGTGCCTTGTTTTGAAAAATCCATTGTTTTCAAACAAAACACGAGCAACAGTCCTTTATACACATATTTTGATATATTTGCAACGGATTCATCACATTATCTTTTCAGGCATTAAAATAATACTCATAAGATGTCAAAATATTGCAGGAATGTAAGCTAGCATTCTTTGAGAGCGGGTATTTGGGTTCTGAGAAGTATGCTTAAATATTACAGGTGTTTAAATTAAAAATGTCAAACCATGAAGGCATAATGGAAGTAATCATTTTTACACAGTTTTAAGCCGCGGTGTTGGAGAAAGCTCTGCATTCCAGACTATTGTGAGGGAGCGAGTTCATAAGCATTCAGAGGACAAAAGAGATCATTATGCTTTGTTACCTCAGCCAGTTCATTACCTTAATTGCTGAGCGTAATCCAGTCTTGGAAGAAAACTCGGGGGCTTTAAGGAGATCAGCACTGGCACCCTGTGACACAGAAAATGGGAGCCCTTTCCTGCACCACGGCCACTCCAGGCACGCTAAACCTTGATCAAAGGCTGAACTTCTCCGAGGGTCGGCCATGTGAAAATCCCCCGGAGCGGTGCCGGGCGCTGAACCGTGATGGAGCTCCACGGGCTCGGCACCGCTCCCGCGCCAGCGTGACCGTCCCGGATCACTGCCCCGCGAGCGCACGGCGGCGGCCCTTCGCAGAGGTGAAGTTTGAACATAGTTCTCTTTAGCAGGGGAACGCGGCTCTGCTGCCGCCGCTCTCTCCCATCGCACCGCAGCGGCTCCTGCCCCGCGGCTCGCGGGGACCGGCACGGCCATCCCGGCAGGCGGGCCGCTGCTCCGGGCAGGGCCGGCTGGATGCAGGCGGGCGGCAGCAGGCGGAGGACAGGCACCGCAGGCAGGCTTGGGCAGGCAGGGCTGGGCTCCACGCGAGACAGCAGAGTGGACAGGGGGCACTGCAGGCAGGGCTGGGCTCCACGCGAGGGACAGGACCGCAGGCAGGGCTGGCGGGCAGGGCTGGCTCCACGAGGACAGCACTGCAGGCAGGGCTGGGCTGCTGGCAGGCAGGGCTGGGCTCCACGCGAGGACAGGCACCGCAGGCAGGACTGGGCTCCACGGCCACGCCGCGGCTGCAGAGCGGTGCCGAGGCACTGCTGGGGAAGATCAGATTTATTGTAAATACATTAGAGCGGGGTTTTCACCCGTGTTTGCACGTGTGTGCTTTGTGTCTGGTTATCCGAGCTGACGATATGGGCATTCCCCCCCTGTACAGTTGCATATATTAAGGCTTTTAAGAAATATAGTAAAACAAAAAATATGACCTTTAAAAGCATGGTTGAGTTGCATTCATTTTATAACCATCAAAGCAACTCTTTACTGTTGTAAGGTAGAAAAATCAATGATGCAATCTTTTTCCTTTTGCCTCGTGCAATCCGTAATTGAAATGGAAAATCAAATGAACGGCTAACAGATAATTGTTTTATCAATATTCCCTGCCTGCCCTACAAGGGTCAGCCTAGAATGATCATGAGCCACGGATATGATGAGGACAAAATGTGAAATTGAACAGCAAGGAGGCAATAAATCAACCTTGACAAGAAAGAGTGACCAGCATGTAGCTCTTGTAGGCAGCTTTTGGGACACTTTTTGTCTCAGGTGTCTGCACTGATTTAAAAATGTGAGAATGTAATATTTGAAGCTCTACCAGCAGGTAAACAACTGCAGACTATTTCTAGGTTAAGGCATCATCAAAGCAAACACACTGTAGCTGAAAAATTAGGATATTGGGGCATAGTGGGAAAAATCCAACAGTAAACCAACAGGAGAATAACAATATTCTGGGGCTGTGGCAAGAAATTCTTCCTCTTCCTATCTGGTCTAGAAAACTAAAAAAGATAGTAAATACATTAAAATGCATTTTTCAGGCTCCTCTTTTACTGCTTCATTGGGCATGAAAAATGCTTTGCATCATATTTCTGGTATTTTGGGAACTCCTTGATCTCCGTGCTGGAGTAGTGTGTCTCCTGCCCGGAGGCCCATCTGATAAGGTCTTTTTGGCTCCATGTTCTGGCCAGTGGGGCCAGGAGGATGCAGCAGATCCTGACAGGGATCTCAGCACCAGGGCCCTGGCAAGTTCTGCACGAGGGCAGTGGCAGTGTTGGGAGGATGGGGACAGGTAACACTTCTCCTGTACAGACCCCTTTACTCAACTCTTAATCCTTAAATTTTCCACTTGAAACTGAACAGGTTCTTTCTCTAATTTTGAAAAACACTTATTTAAAAGAGCAAAGTCTGGACATGTTTCCTCATCGAGACACCGAAAGTCTCAAACACCACCAAGGTCTTGAGTCCCATCTGGGGCCACCTCCAAACCTTGGGGCAGATCCACAGCTGGTGCCAGTTGTGAAATCACAATTGTTTACTCCAGCTGAGAACCCTTTAGGTTTGCATGGGTTTGTTGTTAAACCAGGCAGATGTTTCTCCCCTGGCCTATTGCAGGTACTGGTATTGTGGTAGTGAGAAATGGTTGGAGAACAAACTCACAAAGGGTGGCAGGGCTCAGGTAAAAGCCTGGATCCCTCCTGGAGTGGGGGGAGCATGTGCAGAAGCCACAGAGGGTGTTGGGCTGAAGCCCCCGTGCTCAGCTGCCCTGGGGGAGCTCCCCAGCTGTCCACAGCCACCCCACGGGGTCGGGAGCCAGGGGAGGTGTAGGGCAGCTCCTGGGCAAAGGAGCGAGTCGAGATCGTACGTGACACCTGCAGAGTTACGAGACAAACAGCTTTTTGCTGCACAGACAAATTCTCACCTGTGTTTGCTGTGAGCAGCCCTGGCCCCGGGCAGCTCAGGGGCCTGGGCAGGGGGATGCTGGATGACCTGCCACCCCCATTCTGGGACCCCTCTCCTGGCTGCAGGGAGTCAAGGGGAGCCTTCCCCTCCCACATATGGTCTGTGGCGCTGGTGTCCCTCTTGGTGTGCTGGGATGGGTCACAGGCCTTGCACGCTTCCTTGGGTGGGTGGACCAGGAGGACACAACTTTGTTCAGGGAGGGCTCACTGGGGGTGAAGGGAGGGACATTGTCATGAGCCTCAAGCTCTCTTCCCACTGGGTTCTGTTCTTGCTTCAGCTGCAGGAGAGAGATGTTGGGGTGCCCCAGACATCAGCTGGTCTGGCCACTGTTCTCCAGCTCCCTGCTCCAGGCACTCTATATGGGGATCCACTTCCCTGTCCCATCCCCATCCCATCCCATCCATCCATCCATCCATCCGCCCATCCCATCCCATCCCATCCCATCCCATCCCATCCCATCCCATCCCATCCCATCCCATCCCTCTATGAGCAGAGGTTTAGCAGAAGGATGGTTTGGGTCCAGTCCTCATCTGAAGTACGCCAGGCTGGGAAGCCATCCTGAAAGCTTTATTTTTAACCTTGGCTGTTGTGTCCTGTGGTGTCCCTGGGGAGGAGGGGGTCTGGCGTGCGCGTGGTCTTGGAAACAGCAATATCAGGAACCCAGCAAAATAGGTTGCCAGTATGGAGAATATTTTTTATTTTAAGCACAATATTTTAAACACACCATGTCCTCGTTCCCTGGGGGCAAGGCTGAGAGACTTTAAAACTATTTTTTACAATTGGTTTTTCAAATTCATTTCTCATCAGGCCTTTTCCCAGGTACGGTCGGGTGTGATGCCGGCAGCGCAGCAGCCCCTGCCCTGGGGGGTCTCACAGAGGGAGCGATCCAGGGGAGCCCTGCAGGAGTTGTCTCCTTCCCACGAAGGATGGGGGTCTCCAGCAAACTGCTGGGCTGTGGGGGCATGGCCCCTTGCCCTGCATGGGCCAGGCTTGGGGTGCAAGGGGCTGGGCACCCCCAGGGGCACAGGCAGGTTGAGAACAACCCTGCCTACCCCCCCTCCAGCCACCCTGGGGGGACAGTGGGGTCCTCTCCCCTCGCATCTCTGATATAATGAAGTGTCAACTGCTGCCATCACTGTCCTCCACGTCCTTGAAACCCACATGGTTTAACCAAGAGTCTCTCCAATTTATCAGCGGTTAAAAATAGAGGGGAAGGCTGCAAAGGACAGTCCCTGCTCCCCAGGAGCCGGGGCTGTGTGCAGGGGGGTGACCTCTGGGGGTTGGTGGGACAGGGGACACGTCCCTCGTCCTGCTCAGCAAGAGCATTTCTGTCCTGTCTGGACGTGGCTCCTGAGGGTCAGAGATTAAAATAGCAGCCATGTGGAGGGATGTGTGGACATACACAAAGGATCAGATCAGATCATTACAGGCAGTAACTGCTTCCATAACAGTACCTGCCAAGCCCACGGTATCTGTAGGCTTTCTGATGAACACAGCATAAATCCAGGTGTGTGGGGAGGCGGGAGCATGATCAGTCACAATGTAACACACAGCCTGGAAGTGCCCTAAATACATATTTACACCATGGTGCTACTGGCTCTGAAGAAGCTGTTCGAGCTGCCAGGCTGCTAATCCACATTTAATGCTGCTGGTCTGTCACGTGAAAATATTGTGCAAAAGGATCCCCACTACAGCATCTGCAGCTCAGGGGCTGGGCATGCTCTGGGACGATGCCATGCCCGTCCTTGGCACATCTCTGCCCCAGCCAGAGGGACTGGGGCTGAAGCACAGCAAAGCCCAGCCTGGCTGTGAGCGTTTTCAGCCCCCAAAAGGCATCCCTGGGGCCTGGGTGCGGATCAGTGTGAAGGGGTGTGGGCTTGGGGACCTGTGGGGCTGGGACTGAACATGGAGGTCCCACCTCAGCATTCTTCTCTCCTTCCTGCATCCACATGGCCAGACACACATTTCAGCAGCACTGGTGGGGTTGGGTTGTTGGGTTGGAGCTGTGGTTTTGTTTTACCAGTCCCTGGGTTTGGGCTGGGCAGGGACCTGCCTAATTGTGGTTTGGGTTTGGAGGGAACAGGATGGCAGCATATTTATTTTTACTGACATTGATATAATAATTTAGTTTCCTTCATGAATTAGATTTGGGGAATTTGAAACTTAACTCTGGTAGCGCTTCTCTCCCAATTTATTGCATATGCTTAAATAAACATGTTGAATTAACTTTATAAGGCTTGTAAAAACTACAGATAAAACCGCTCTAGAAAATCAACATTCTAAATCATGCTAAGTCTCTTCCCATTCTGCTCATCCTCTAGCAGGGCATTGACAAAAATATGAAATTGATTTGGTTGAAGGGTGTTAAAGAGCCGACAGCCAAATGTCACAAACAATGAATGGCTGCAGTGTTGAGAAAATCAATAGGGAGGTTAAAGCTGGGCTTGTGAAAGACTTGGCAGACTGCTCTGTTCCAGGAAGATATCTGTCTTCTGGCCTTGGTTGCATGATCAAAAGGAAAACTTGATAGGTTTAATGAAGGGAGATACTGTAAAACTGACAACAGAAATATAGACACTGTGGTAAACTGCAGTGCACATCAGCGAGTGGGGCTATTAGATACATTTTTCAGTCTGAAAAAATATTTATAGGTAAAGATGTCAAAAAAATATTAGTGCATTCCTCCACTTTTCCCCCCTTGTTCCCAATCACACCCGTGTTCGCGTGGTGCAAACAAAGCTTTGGCTCTGGGTTTAATTGTACAACATGATGGCAAACGTATAGGGCAAAATAATTAGCATGATAATTAGCAAATCATAATGTTTTCAAATAACTGTGCAATGAGATTTCAGAGCCAAAGTGAGATTGGAATCTCTTCTTTACTTGGAGATGGTATTTCAGCAAATCATGAAAGAAAGGGAAAACGAGCCCCTGCTCCATCAATTAAAGGTGGGACAGTGTGACACCAACTCTCCGTCGTCCACCTGACACCTTTCACGCAGGCGTCGTGTCTCACGCTGCTTTTGATAAATACACAGTTGGGCTTAAAATCCGTTTTGTGAATATTAGATCCTCAAATATAAATGAGGATGCCAGCCATTAAAAAAGGTTAATAACGTTAGATTCATTTTGGTTCTGAAATCAGCTTGTAAACAAAATTTGCCCTGCTTTACACCTGACCTATTAGCAGTGCTCCTATGTAACGTATCACATCATTAGAGAAAAAAATTGCGTCAGGGCTGAGTTATTCCTTCCCACATGTTTGTTTTCCAAACACAGCATTGCACTTAAGCCTGAATTGTGTAGCAGTATTTGCAGTAACGTGGCCCCTTTGCAGCATGTATTTCCCAGCCCTGTGTTAGGCCTGAATGTTTCCTTCCCCAGCCTGTTTGGGCTTGGTGTCGCCTCTCAGTTCTGGGTATCCTGTCTATCCGAGCTGCCTCTGTTATCTCTTTTTTTTTTTTTTCCTAGAAAAATGAACTCATTAGTTTAAAACTCCCAAATGCCACATTCAGCTCAAACTGCGAAGATGATAACCTGTAAAAAAAGAGAGGAGAAAAGAGAGAAGGAGGCTGGCAGGTTTTCTGCAAGTGGACGCTGTAATAAAAATGCCCCCTACTTTGTCGGGATGGGGTTTGGAGGGCTGCTGCCATATGTTACTTTCCTTTTTAGCTGGGATTATGCCATCATTATTGCTGATAAAAGCTGTTTACTGCCTTGGCAGAGGAGTGATGCTTGGCGCAGTTTGGGAGCCGCCATTCAGTTTACAGAGAAGTGCATTTAGTGCCAGATGCTGGGATCCAGGGGCTTTGTTATCTTTTCCCATTATTGGGATCATCCATTGTCTGTTTTTTTCTCCTTTTAACTTAGCTCTGGCTTTGTTGTTTTTATTTGGATTCACTTGTGCTCAGGCAGGTGACATGGCAGGTTTTAGATCCCTGGGCAGTGCCGGGCACAGCTCCACAGTCAGGGGCCCACAGGGACCATATCCCCTCCTGGCACCACTGTGGGAGCTGATGGGTTTTGGCCACCAGGCACCTGTGATGGAGGCTGGGGCACCTTGGGGTGCTGCCCCTGTGGCCCTGTGAGCTGCCCCGGCACCAGCCCAGTCCCTGCGCTGGCTCCATGCACAGTTTTTGCCACTGCCCTGGGACACCAGGTCTGTGTCCCCAGGACTCACACCTGGATGTGCCTGACGCCAGTCCCTTGCAGCAGCATGAGCCCCTTGGATGAAATGCTGCCAGCCGGGGCTTTCCCCTGTGTGCTCCTGGTGAGGAGGAGCAGTCGTGCCCTGCATGGTGTGGTGGGGCCATAACCCAGAGCAGGGACACGGCCCAGCCCCAGCGAGCCTGGGTGGGCTCCTCCCGGCCATGGCCCCAAGGTCCCACCGGGCCATCCTCTGGCTTCCACTCGGGAATCAAGGCTGGATGTGTCTGTAAATCTCATCCTTGCTGGAGACACGGCCTCGCTGTTCCCAAACTGACTTCTCAGGGCCCACAGCCCTTGTCTTGTGTTCAGGGGCCCCTCGGGCACCCCGGGTGCAGGTCGTGGAGCTGTGGTGACCCCAGCAGGTGCTGCTGCCCCGTGGGTGCGCTGCCCACGCCGGGTGAGACGGCAGAGCGGTGGTGCGGGGCTGCCGTGGAGCTCCCGTTCACCTCCTCTGCTCTGATATTCTTTGGGGAAGAGGCTCTGACCTTATTTCTCCTGCTAAGAGAGATGCATCTGGAACCAAATGAGGGCAGTAAAGTATAATAGAAGGATTACAAATGAAAGTTTTGTTTCTGCTGGTGCAATACCTTGTTTCCCCCTCGTGTATCCTGGGAAATCAGGCTGATCAATAGTTCCCATTTCAGCACAACTGCAGCCAGCATTACAACTGTATAAAATTTACAACATTGTCTGCTGTAAATTTTAATTGGAAAAGCCTCGTAGCTTCACCCTCGATCTTTGCGCTTTTAAATGTATTTGATTTTAAAAAATCAAACAAATTTACAGCACGTAACATCATGTCACACGCTTTGTGCAATAGAGGTAGCACAAACCCACCTTCCTACTGTAAGAGAAAAGGGCTGTAAAATACCTGGAAAAGGCCGGGAGTGACACGAGGGTGTGTTTGGGAACCAACAAGCCCCCGGTGCCAGGCAGTGCTGGTGGGATGGATCTTCTCCCCGTCCTCACAGTGTGCTGGCAGCCCACAGCCCCACGGCCCCACAGGCCCCAGCCGCCCCCACGGCCCCACAGCCCACGCCCACAGCCCCACAGCCCCACCAGCCTACGGCCCCACAGCCCCACAGCCTCCCCGAGGAGCCGCACAGAACACGGCGCTTTCAGCACAGCTTTATTTCTGTCACAGGTCAGGCTTAAAATGCTGTGTGATACAGTTATTGACTCTAATCTGGGCATAAACACAAGTCCTCAAGCACCAGCCCAATTAATAATTTGCATAATTAACATGCATATTAAATAGGGACTGGCCTTGCATCTGTATTGGCGGTGATTGGGGTAATGAGGGCTAGCGGAGCGGCGCCTCGGGCTGGCGGGAGCAGACGTGTGGCAGTAGTAATTTTTGCTTGGATTGACAACTGCTAGACAAGCAGTCCCAGCATAAAACTAAACCCCGTTTGGCAGAATTAATCGTTGACAAACTGCTCTTAAAGCTGTAACATTGTTTCTGTCAGTTGTTCGGTTTGATGTCACTGTTAGACATAATAAATCAATAGTGTCAGAATTTGGTAATGTTTATAGCTAGCAAGGTTTATTATTTCATATGACTGTCATGTACAAATCGTGGTATCATGGCTGCCTCTAAATTATCAAAGGCACAGTATTGCTGGAATAGATTTCTTAAAATTCCTTCTCCAATTGATCCTGCTGATCGTTGGTAGCGACGGGGCCCACTTGTGTTTTGGGAGGGGTGACTTTCTCCTCTGGACATTTTTTAAAGACAAGTTTGAGCTGTTGTACACAGCAGGATTTATTGTCACTGTCTCCAGCCCCGGCAGCAGCTCTCTGCTTTATGGGCCTCACTTCTCCTGCTCCAGTCACAGTTTCCAGACTATCAGTGAATTCCCTGGAGCAGATCCATGGAGCCAGTGCAGTGTGGGCAGCACAGGGATGTCCTGATCTGAGCAGGGTTAAAATCCCACCTCCATGAGAGGGGCCAGCCCTGGGACAGGGATTTATTATCCAGCGGGAACAGGGCACAGGCAGACTGAGGGCAGACTCCTATTCCCACCTGGGGGTGTGGGGAGAACATGGGCTGTGATGTACAGGTGTCTGTGCACAGGACTGTCTGCATGTGGGGGTGTCTGTGTGTGGGGGTGTCTGTGTATGTGGGGATATCTGTGCATAGGGGTGTCTGTGCATGGGGTGTCTGTGTGGGGGGGTGTCAGTGCATGGGGTGTCTGTGCATGGGGTGTCAGTGCATGGGGTGTCTGTGCATGTGGGGGTGTCTGTCCATGGGGTGTCTGTGCATGTGGGGGTGTCTGTGCATGGCAGTGCCAGGGGTGACTATGCTTACCTCTCCCCTGCTCTCCTGTCACCATCTCACCCCAAACACTGGGGTTTGACCCATCACACCTCTGCTCATTGCACATCCCCTGGGACCCGCCTCTGCACCCAAAGGGATGGGACAGTCCCTGGGCTGGGCTAAAACTGTCCCCTCACGAAGGCAGCACATATAAATTACGACAATAAATTACTGCAGCCCCAGGGTAAAAGAAGCATCAAGTTATGACTTTTACATGAGTATTTAGTCAGCCATTCAATAAAAAATAGGTCTTCCAGTTGCACAGTACCATTTATCAGCTCCATATTTATTATTTATCATAGCTACACATGATGCAAATGTGAATTACCTCGCTGCTCCTCTGAGGAGCACTTGCTTTTATAGAAATGTAAACATATATAACACAGTTTGCAGAGTCAGAGACCCGGCTTTGAAAGGAAAGAGAAATTAGGGATGCAGATTTTATTTTTGCTTTCATTTCTATGTGATAAATTATCTGTTCTACAGTTTCCTTCTAAAGGTCATTTCCAGGAGTAACTTTCCCTAACTCCTGCCACTCTGTGGTTAGCTCTGAGGAGGGATCTGTGGGAACAGCAGAGCCCACTGGTGCCCAGGCAGATGGAGGTGCTGTGAGGTCACAGCTCTCATGTCTGTGGCCAAGATACTTTTGCAGTTGTTTGCATGGCTCCTGGCAAGGGCTGATCCTGATGCCACCACCACAGGAGTCACGTTATCCATGCCCCAAGATCCATGGGGCTCATGATATCCATGCCCAGAGCACTGTGGGGCTGGGCAGGGTTGGCCAAGGTTGGGGGCCCAGTGGCTGGAGGGTGGGTGAGAGGGCTTTGCTGACCCCACTCCAGGCATTCCCACCCCCAGGATCAATCCTCTCACCAGGTGACAATCATCCATAGGCAGGAAATACCTGCAGTCATTAAAATTCCTCCCACATTTATTCTAGCTCTGGTAGTCTATAAAGTGATTTCAGTTCTAAAAGAGGGATTTGAAGATTTCTTCCCTGCTCTGTGTTTCTAGAGTTTTTGGGGTCCTATAGGGAATTTCAGGCCTGGAAGTATTTCACTTACATGAATTGCCTTTCAATTTCAAAATTCTTTTTATATCTGGGAACCTCTTCCTAGCACGGGGGTGAGGGGCAGGGGCAGGTCAGGGGAGCTCCCCCACCTGCCCCTTGCTGGGACACAGGGGTGACAGGGGGCTGGGACAGGGGGGTGACAGGGGCTGGGGCCATGTGTGGTACCACTGGCATGGCAGAGTGCCCGGAGCAGGCACACAGGTGGGCTCATGGCCACGGCACAGCCATGGCCTTGTGTGGGCACGAGGGAATGCTGGTCTGGACCTTCGCTTCTGGAGCCCCTGCTCCTCCTCTGCCTCCATGGGGTCTGTCCCCTCTCTCTTAGCAGGAGCCCCCCTTGGCTGTGAGGGCAGCATGTCTGTGGGTGGTCCTACCCTGTGGGTCACTCTTGCTCCTCTCCACGGGGTTGGCACCCAGAGCTGGGGTGCTGCACTCCCAGACGTGGCTGTGTCCCCAGGGGAGGGCAGGAGGGCTTGTGCTTCTTTGTTTGCAGCAAGCAATCTAAACCCCCCTGGAGAAAGTGTAAAGGACAGGAGTGAATTGCTGAAGAGTTGAAACTGGTACAAAGCTGAAGGGTTCCAGGTCAAAGCGCTGGGGCACGGTGGGGTCTGTGCCTCAGCCCAGGCAGGGTCTGTTCCCAGAGCTCAGGGGTGGCATTTGTGAGGGAGAGCTGCCATGGGGGCCAGGCAGTGTCCCCTCAGCCCACTGAGGTGCCTTTGCACCTCTGGGGCAGCACCCCGGGCTTCCAGGGCACCCATGTGGCTCGGGCTCTTGCAGCCCTTGCACCCGGGCAGGTTCGTGACAGCGGTGTCCCGCATGCGCTGGCCCCGCAGGCTCCGGGAGCAAAGGTCCCAAGCCCTGGCAGCAGTGGGCCAAGCAGGCGCCGGGGTTTGGCATGGCAGCAGCCGGCTGGGCTTTCGATGTCCTCCCCGAAAGGGCCTCGGCCGCCGTTTCGTGGCTCTTGCAAGCCGGGGAGGACATAACCGGATGGCTGGAACGGGCGCTGCGGTGACGCTTGCCGAGGGACCTGGGGGGGCCTGGGAGCAGCCGGGCTGCTGTCGCTGCCGGTGGCACATGACAGCCGCGTTAGCACCAATTTGCTCGGGAGGCGATGCCACGAGGCCTTTTCCTGCGGGCGGCCCCGGTCGCCGCTCCCGGCCATAAATAAATTACCGGGCACGGAGCAGCGCTGGCGGAGGCGCGGGAGCCCGGCTGGGTTTGCTGCGGGGAGGTCATTAGTTACCGCATCGAGGGCTGCACGGGAGAATAACAGCACATCAGTTAGGATGCTAATTCACTCGACTGGCAGCGAGCGCTGGGAATGACAGCTTGGAGGGGTGCGGGGGAGGGTCTGAAAATGGCAGCAGATTGGTATTTTGAAAGGGGAGGGAAGTTTTATAATGATGAATAAGAAAGATGACATTTGGTGCTCACATTTCCCGTGCGTTGGCTGTCCATGGGAGGGTCAGCGTGCGGAACCTCCCGCGACGAGCCCGGGGCTGCCCAGCAGCTGACTGGGAGTGCACCCTTCCTGGGAACAAAAAGAAAGGCCCAGATAATTAGGGCAAGTTGAACTGCGGGAGGTAGCCAGCTTCTCGTCTGCCTTTTGTATATTCATGACCCAGCTTGATTGATGGAAGGACAGTGTTTGGTGACACTGTCATTTGCAAGTTGAAAGGTAGAGTACAGGCTGGAGCTCTGCTCAGATGTGCCTTAAAGGGTCCTACAATAAGCTCATTTGGATGCTGATGATGTTCGCATCTGCATTTCTTTGTTTCTAACTGTTTCAGGAGGACATCTGTTAATTTGTATAGATTAGCTTGGATGCTTTCATTTAAAAACATCAAATTATGGAACAGGACTGTTTATTATAAAAGTTTCCTGGAAAGTTTAAACTGATTTGGAAACCATGCAGAGCGTAAGATTTAAAAGCAGGATTAAAAAAAAATAGGAGTAATACTTACATTCACATTCAGTGTCCCATGCCCAGGAATTAAGACTTGCATTTCTGCTGCACATTATCAAGAAATGTTAGCAAAAGCATCTGTTGAATTATAAATTTCGGGATAAATGAGGCTTGCCAAATTTTGTATCTGCTGGGAAGAGGAGGGCCCCCTTTGCTGGACAGTGAAAGCCTTTATGTTTGAAGGGGGGGAAATGAAATTAATTCAAGAGGGAAAATGCTTTTACTGTGTAATATTTAGCCACATATTTCAAGAATAATGGTGCTTCTGTCAGAGAAGTTCAGTTTTTGCAGGTACTGCTTTCAGAGAGACAGTGGGATGGGAGCTGGGGGGAGGTTTCCTGCCGTGGGTCTGGCTGCCCTCAGAGCAGCAGCTGTTGGTTGGCTCCACGTGTGCCAGGCTGGGCACCCTGCGTGGGTCCCTTCCCGCTGGAGCAGCAGCCAGCTCCCGGACCCTGCGGAGCTGGGCGGGCAGGGGGATGGCTCCAGCTCACCCCAGCTGCAGTCCAGGGCTTGGCCTTTGACAGTGACCCTTCCTCGTGTGCCCCTTCCCTTGGACCTGCTTTTGGCTGCTGCAGCCATAAAACCTGGTCTCATTCCAGGTATTTTCAGGAACGTTAACTCACGTCCAAGCGTGCTCTGCTTTGCACTCTTGGCGCCAGGCGTCTTCCTCCCAAGGAGGCCTTTGCCAGCCCAGCCCATGTGGCCCAGGAACACAGGAATTGGGGTTGGGATACTGCCCTGGACTGAGGCAGACTGGCTATGGGGGCACTCGCCTGCCTGCTCCTTCTTGTGCCCTGCACTGTGGGGCATGGCCATGCTGGGCTCAGCACTGGGAATTTATGTCTGTGACTCCCATCTTCGTATTTACTCCAGCTGACACATAAACCCTAACTGCCCAGGTCAAGGGAGCTGGAAGGACATCAGTGGGGAGGGATCTGGCAAAACCTGCAGCTGCCTGAGCACTAAGGTGGCCAGAGATGGGGAAATACCACATTTAGGGGGCACCAGCAATGAGCAGACATGTGGGACCAGGGCTGCAAGGCAGCCCCAGGCATTGCCATGGCCCAAGACCCACTCGTGCATTTGAGAGGTCCCAGCATGGGCTAGAGGAGAGTTTGGGGCCAGCTCTCACCCCTCCTGAGTTGTGTCCCAGCATGTGTCCTCACCAGACAGAAATGCCCATCACTCCCAGCCTGATGGGCACCTGCAGGGGCGGAGGGCACCTTCCCCGCTCTGCGCCCTGCAGCGCTGCGTCCTGGCACGCTCCAGGATCCTGGCAGCCATCCCAATGCCATGTGTGTGTCCTCCTGTCGGAGGCACAGGATGGAGATCAACAGAGGGTTTCTAGGGCAGCCAGCACAGTGACAGCGTCCAGGAGCCGTGCGGGGGGAGAGCAGAGAGCAGCCCTGGGCAGGGCTCTGCCAGTGCGGGTGGGCACCCAGGCACCGCGCCGGCCACAGCCACGCGGGACGCTCGGGGCTGCCCTGGTCCGTGGGGAGCGGGATGGTGCCGGAGCGTGGTGGCTGGGGAGCACAGCGTGCTGGTGCAGGATGTGATGATCGCAGCATATGCTGGCTATTAGTGTGCCTTTTATTTAATTTTTTTTTTAATACAAGCCTACATCGCTGGTGGCGGTGCAGACATAATTGCTACCTTGCCTGAACGCAGCAGAGTTTGTAGTTACTCAAGCAGGAGGTTTTTAAAACTGTGAAGTAGTTTCTCTTCCTGCATGCCCCCAGATCAGGTAGAAAATGGGGAAAGAACTGCTAAATGATGTATTTAGAAAAAGCTGTTCTACAAGAGTATTTGAAACATTACAGATCTGCCAGAAGGTCCATTAACATAAATGTTTAACTCAGACACACACAAACTTATGTACCGAAATGAAAATGTTTCATGCATTAATTTGCTGCAGAAGGTACTAACATAACAATTAGAGCAACATTCTGCCTGCGTACACTTAAATTTCCTGGGGCAGTGTTTCGGTGGTAACGCGGAGCGTTGATGTAGGATCTCCTTGACTCCCGGTGCAGCACACCCCAGCACTGCAGTTCCTTCTTTTAAATCACGTTCTTACAGTTTCAAACCTGGCATCGAAGGAACTGGGAGGTTGACAGTAAGGCACAGTTTTGGGGAAGGGGGGTTGGTTTCAGTGCCCCTCTGGCTGCCACGTGCTCACACCGCCGACATCCCGTGTTCTGTTGTGCACTGACAAAGGAACCGCCTCGTCCTTCAGGTTGCTTTGAACGTGGATGGCAAAGACAGTTACAATAAAGCAGAGGAGCCCCCAGGGCAGCCAGGTAACGCTGGGCTCATTCCATTGCCGCTCCCGGTTTGGTTCCATCACATCCAGCGCCTTTGCTGGGCTCCGGGTTTTTCTTGGCTCAGCCTGGCAGGATGCTCTGCCCTCTCAGAGGGTATTTAGTGCTGAGTACTCTCAGCATGCAAACGCTGGCGTCGCTAGCTGGGAATATGGGAGCACCGGGGGTTCCCATCCCAGTCCGGGCTGTGTCCTTGGCACACGGCTCCGTCACATGGCACAAACCCCGGCAGTGCGCGGGGTGTGGGAGTGCAGCGGCCAACATTCCTCCTCCGAGCAAATGCTTGTCCTAAACTGAGCACCGTAGAATAAAAATGGAAACATAAAAATAGCAGTTGGAAAGATAAAACAGCATTTATAGTACTAATAAAACCGTTGTGGCTTCCACAGGAAAACATGCTCTGTAACCTAATGCTTACCTGGGAAGACTGTCGAGTTTCGGAGAGTTATAGCTGTTTTTGTAAGAGAAGCACAGAGATTTGCTTCAGGGCTGAGTGATAGATTCTCCTGCCTGGAGCATCCCAGTGTGTTTATACATGGCTTGTATGGCAGCTTTCATAAGACATTTACCCCATGATTTGCGATGAGCTTATGTGTGAATAATTAATGGCAATTAATCCTTAATTACAGTAATTAGGCAAGTCACAGGAAATTAAGCTGCAGCTGGAGAAGACCATGCCTGGGAAGAGAGGATTGGGGGCTGTGTGAATGTGCCATTCACTGACAACATTACGAGGATGAGCAGCATTCAGCAGCTTTGGCATTTCTATTGGCAGCCTTGGGTAGGACAAGAACGCTCAACATTAGCAGCAATCTATAGTTGTCTACAAGAGTTTTTAGTTCAAGTGCCAAAATGTTATGTTGCATATGGTGATTATCTAAGTTTATTGGTTGCCATAATTCAAATGGGTGTAATTGTTTTTGGCTTGATGGTGACATTAGAAACTGAAGCTTTTATGTGTTCGTAGGTTCTGCTGGCATCAGCCATGGTTCAACTTCTAGAAACAATTCATCCAGGTTTCCAATTATGGAAACAGATTCTACAAATGGCTGGAAATTAACAGAGAAATTTCCAATGATTAAAAAAAAAGAAAACAGCAAAACTGGCAGCTTCTTAGTTGAGCAGCTAATTGCTTTATTATTAGCTGCCTTTCCCATTACAATGAGGTTTGCACAAGGTGCAGTGTGTGCAGAGGCTGCTGCCTGGTTTGGGCAGTGGGACCAAGAGGGAAGGAAATGGAAGTGCTGGTGGGTAAAAGTTCGCAGTGGAAAAGCCCATCTGAGGGATCTCCTGTGCTAATCCCAGCCACGCCATAGTACTGGAAAGCAGATCTGTGCTGGAAGCCTTTTGCCCTGGGCAACCCGCAGTGAGGCTGTTTGCAGCTTAAGAGCTGCAGCCTTCCCCATCATTAATGTGCAAAGTTTTTAAACCTCATGATTAAACATGTTTCTGTAATTTACTGGGTTTCCAAGTGGCGATGTTTGTGCCAGCAACAATCTGGGGCAGAGCCGTGGAGGGAAGCACACATTAGTATCAATGGAACCTACAAAAAGCAATCAGTAATTTATGAGCTTGTGGAAAAATGCCCACATGTTCTCATCAAATTATAGAGATCCTATAATTTACTCAGTGACTACAAGGTGCACGCTCCCAAACCTGCTGTGGGGTGTTAACTGAACCTCTGATTAGATTTAATCCAAACAACTAATCTGTTAGAGGGGCCTGAATAAATAGGCAATATGGCCAGAGCAGAGTGTTATTTCAGGCTAAGATGACAACTGATGAGGAGGTCAACCAGTTCTACCCTAGAAATGTACAGTGACCTGCTGCAGGTGGGGTGCAGCACCCAGCCAGAATCCTGTGTGTGCCCCTCCGCGTGCCTCGGCACTGTGAGCGCCGAGCAGGCAGGGCAGGAGGGAGATCTCTGCTCTTCCAGAAATAAAAGCCTGGAGCCAGATGTTTGCGAGCTCTGTACTTGTTTATAATATGGAAACGTGTAAAAACTTCAGCTCCTTGCATGGGGAATCTAGATCAATTTTTAATTTACTTGTACGCATGGATGACTCATTTGAAAAAGAAAATTGTGGCATCAAAAAAAAGACATTTCAGCGAGCATAGGTTGCTGCATTTATCTGTTTCTCGTGCACTCTGGAGTGGAAATAAGTCACAGTATCTTAATAATGGTCTTGATTTTATAAATGATTTTTCCCCTTGAAATAAGCAATCCATTCATTTTAATATGTAGAATTGGTTTGCTAGCAGGGCGACAGTTTAAAAAGACTTCCAACTGTGACACAAGTGCAACCATATTGCTTCCTATTACTCGCTAAGGTAGTTGTTTAGAAGAGAGAATGTTCTCCCTGGAAATGTTTAAAGTGCTGTAATTTTATTTAGGATAATGAGGATTTATAACAGTTTTACCATATGAAAACCTGCCTTTCGACAGAGCGAAATAGGCGGTTGCGGTTGCGGAGCTGGAGCGGCGGGGTCTGCGAGGGGAGGTGTCTGTGTCTGCTCGGGCAGCGAATCCGTCACCGGGCCCAGAACGTTCCCCGCAGCCGCGTGGGATAATTCATCACCAGCATGTATGGATTTCTCTGCTTTAATCGCTCTAGACGTTAATTAAAATCCTGTTTTATAGAATATTTTAATTTTGAGATTTGCCCAGCTGTACAGCCTCCGCTCTGTTGTCAGGGTTGAGCCGGATGATAACAAATAGCTGAATTTAAGCCTAGCCGGGAATTCGGGGGGAATTCCTGGTGGAGTCAGAGGAGTTTGGCCACGGCTGGATCAGGACTCGACGCTGTGCTGCCGCTCAACTCTGCTGGAAGGTTGTTCCTCTGCGCTTATTGTTGTTGTTAAACCTTTAAAAATTTTCCCTTCATTAAGAATGTTTCCCGTTTATTACCAGTCTTGCTTCCTGGGCAGGATCGGCGCGGGGCCGGGCGAGGGTGCTGAGCAGCACAGTTAATGCCCTGCTCATAAATAGAAAGGAGAAGGAATTGAACTGTTACAGATTTTATCAGGTTTTATCTCCTCACTGAAAATCTTAGCTCTCAAAACATTTCTAATTTCCCTTATTTGAAGGCTCAAACAGTTTCAAATTACTGCCCGTGGATTGTTCTTGACACGGAGAATGGTAAATTTGAGCTGTGGAAACGCTGGAATGTGTGGTGTGTGCTTTTCCTGAACAAGGGAATTCAACGGGTAAATTACAGTCATTTACTTGGAGTGTAATTTACTGAGAGCCTTTAGGCAAATGCAGGAGAAAGGACAGCAGGACAGGAAAAATAGCTAAAACAGGGGCTCCCCCTCCCTCCTCGCATGAAATCCAGTCTATATCCACGTGATGGGGATAATAAAAACTTTCTTATTTAAAATATATATAATTCTTATTATTTTTTCAATTCATAAGGCAGGCATTTTTAAGTATGACAGATTTATGTGAAGATAAGATTTTAAATCTTGCTAAATTATCCACACATCTTCTTAGGCTTGTGCATTTTGCACCTCAGGATCTGCATGCAATCATCCCATATTTGAGATTGATAAAACTGTTAATTTTGTGCCTAATAACAGGTCAAGCATCTGAAACTGTCATCAAGCTCAATGGAAATTGCTGTTTTCATCCTATGGAAATACTCAATATTTAATCAATTTTTTAAAAATAAAAATGTTTATCTAATGGAATCTGCAACGAAGAGATGCACTCAAGCTTTTATTTGAAATGAGAGCACAGAAATAAATACGGATGTGTTTTTTTCTTCATTTAAATGGTAGAAATATGGCAAAGAAGCAGCCAAGGTAATCTGCAGGTCTGTGGAGATGCAGGATGATGCTGAGGAAGTGTTGTGGCCTGGCTCCTGTGGGTGGGAATTGCAGAGCAGAGGCTGCGCTGGGAGTGGGTTTGTGCAGCACGTTGTAATCTGACACTGAAGTTGTGCCCTGCATTCCCCGTGTCATAATTGATGGCTAAGGAAAAGCACATGCTATGCTAATCCTTTGTTGGAATAGCTTGTTAAATTGCGGTTGCCAATTTAAAATAAACTATGGAATGCCTGTCTGTATTTGAAGGTTTGCAGTCTGCAGTTTTAAACAGTCATTTTAAAGCTGTTTTTCAACTTTATGTTGCATGCACACTGTCTGCCTGTGCGCACAAGGTCAGCGTGTTCGCTGCTTTAATAGCCGACCATCAAGAACAAAATCAATGAGCTGCGTGTTTCACACCAGTATCACAAGGGATTTTCCCATTTATAGCACATTTGTGTACTGATCCCGAGTTTAAATGACAATATTGATGCCCTATTAGAGCTGTGCCGAAACGGACTTTGTGCAGTTCATGCTCAAAGTTGTCTGAACTCGGTCCTTTCCCAGACTCTGGTCCCACTTTCTGTCCGGCTTCTGAACATAAATAAGCCCAGAGCACGTCGGAGCAGGGCTCAGCTCCCACCTCCCTGTTTGCAGGAGGGGGAATTCCTCAGCTGCAGATTTCAGATCAAGATCTTCCGTAGTTGATGCAAGGAGGGTTATGAGGCTGCGTCTAAATAATCATCTGCGTGCTGATTACGGAGAATAAAGTGGCATTATTGCTTATGGATGAGAGAAGGCAGCACTGCCCTGGGAAGACACAAGTGCCAGTTCTGTGGGAATTTTATGAGTCCTGGTGCGGTGTAATCAGCCGCCGGCGGCTCTGACGGAAGGATAGCTCATGGTCTGCGGGGGAATAGATCCTGTGCTGCCGAAAGGAAATGTTACTTGTGCAGAAGAAAATGATTTAATGTTGGTAGAAGGGTTATTCATTTATAAGGGATTAAAAATGACTTCAATATAATACCTTTAATTTGTAATAATGGTCTGCGGGGCTGTTTCCTGTCTAAAATAAACCGTTTGACTGGCATGTTCGTTTGATCCATTCGGTTCTATGGGATATTAGAGGGATAAAGGAATTATTTTCAGTTATTTTATATTCAATTACATCGGTGAGGGCCTCGGTGGCCGGGTAGCAGGGAGGTGTCAGGCTGTCCCCTGGCCCATGTCTGACCCTGGGGCAGCTGAATTCTGTGCCTGCCCCGGGAATCGAGTGGCTGCCCTGTGTGGGGGCAGGACTTGGGCACATGTGGCACAGTTGCTGCTGGAATTCCGTTCATGGGAGTAAAGCAAGGAGGAGAAGTCGAAGCTTGAGGTGTGCAGAATGCCTTTGACTTGGAGGGACTGCAGTCAGAAAAAAGAGAATGAAGGGAACCTTTGCACTTGAGCTCTGCTTGTGATCAGTCGAGTCATTCTGCAGAGCAGGGCTGTGTCCAGAGGTGGGTGACACAGCCCAGACCCATCACCAAGCTCACCCTCCTGCCATGGCAGCAGGTCCCACAGCCCGGAGCCTCCTCACAAATCCCCTTCACAGGGTCCCTTTGGGGTGGCCATGCTCATTTTGGGCACAGATCCCGGACCACGGGATGGTGGCTGTGCTGCATTCAGTCCAAAGCCATGTGGGAGACAGGACTTGCTCACCCTCACTGGAGCTGCCCACTGATCAGTTGTGTGTTCCCTGGCAGGGCTTGGTTTGTCTGTTCACTGGGAAGTAAACAAGCTTTCTCAGATTTGGCAGATGGGTGTCTCCAGTTTTTTGCATTTAATAACGTTTCAGTATTTTGATTCTTGTTTTGTTAAAGTTACGGGTTTCGGGAATCACCAGAAAATCTCCACTTCCTAGACAAAAAAGATTGCAAGTTTCCATTCTGTACAGACATCTTAAAAAGGTGACCCCGAATCTCCATCAAGGGAGAGCAGATAACCAGGGTCCATATTTATTGCTGCTAAAATCCTTGTGCTTTTTGAATTAGCACGATGTGGGGAGAAAGAGGGAGGAGTCTGATGGGTATTTTGGTGAACTGTGGTATTAGCAGCTGGGTAAAGGGCAGCAGCGTTCTCAGAAGGTCTGACAGTGCTGGTGTGCCTGGGAGCATGAGCTAGTAATGAAAGATGATGCAGAAACCCCCGAATTCCAGAAATAAAGATACCAAGAGGTGTGTTTTTCGGTGTAACTGCAGTCTTTCAGTGTAACTAAAGAATAAGCAGCAAAGCAAATAAACATATAGTGCTTGTGAATTTCCTTTTGTTCCAGATCAAAAATACAAGACAGAGTTCTGGTAGTGATATACAGGCAGGATTAATCTGAATAAACATTTCCAGCGTGGCTGTTGTGGAAAAAAGGCATGTTCTGCTTGCAAGGCTGGGTACAAAGTGTTGAGAATAGGGCTAGATCCTGCCTTGCTGCTTTAATTCGTGTGTATTTAGTGCAGAATTGCTGTCTGATTTACTGGGAAAGAAAAAAAAAACAACTAACAGAGCCAATTTTGATTGGAACAGGCAGGATTAAAATGCAGGATTATCCCTGCAAAGGCTATATTGGGTACGCAGCTCACTGACCTTTTTGAGGAGCGAGCATGTGTGGAGCTGTGCTGGGATAAATCCTTGTGCTGCGGCCTTGGAGAGCGGGGACAGGCACACAAAGCGTGACCGGGCGCAGTGCCCTCACCTGTGATCAGCACAGGTCCATGTGTGTACATGTAATTCCAGTTCTCAGCCCCAAACACTGTCTTTGTATAAATATGTGCTTGGAAATAACGTTTCTATAGGTTTGGGTGATATAAATAATGTATGTGGAGAAGCTCATAAATGTAAGCTCGAATTTTCCTCAGTAGTTTTTGTTCTCAATCACCTTGATGAAACAATCTTGAAGGCGCTCTCCTTTCCATGGCATTTGGAATGAGTCCCTGACAGGCTGATTTTCCACCCCTGTTGTGATGCTGCTTTCTCTAGTTAATATTCCTCTGTAAGTGTCGTACCAAAGTAAACCAAAGGAGCCTGGCTCATGACACTAAGGCTGCATTTGCATTAATTATGCAGTCAGGGCTGGTGAGAAAATGCTGTCACAGAGAGAGAGGCAGTAAATGAGAACCCTCCGAGTGCGCCTGAATGAAGAGCATTAAGTTCATTTACATGGGCGCAGGCCGCGAGGCTGGCAGGGAACAATGGCTTTGCTCTTGTCGCTCGCCGCCGTATTGTTCTGCGGCTTAATGACTCCCAGGCAGAGTGGGTGCGCTCACAAAGACACGGCCACGATCCCTTTGGTATTAATAACGGCAGTAATAATTAATAATATCCCACTAATCGGGAGGCTCATGGCGCCCCGAGACTGGGGATCGGCTGACAGCGCGCCCGGCCCGGCGCCGCCGTTGGCCCCGGGGGTGCCCCGCCGTGGCCCCTTATGCCTCGGCCCCGGGCCGGGACAGGCCCCGGCGTACTGACCCCGGAGCCACCAGAGAGCCACCACAGAGCCACACCCAACAGAGCCCCTCCTCGCCCCGGCGCCGCGGGACCAGGCCCCGCAGACTGACCGGAGCCACAAGCAGAGCACCACCGATATCCACCACTCAGAGCCCCCGCAACAGCACCCACTCCCTCGGATGAGGGCCGTGTGTCTGGGCAGCTGGCTGGGCGCCTGAGGGCCGGGCTGAGGGCCAGGGGCAGAGAGCCGGGGCAGGGCCGGGCGCGGCTACTCGGGGGGTCCGGAGCGCCCGTCGGGCCCTGGCTGGGCGGCCTCTGCGGCGCTGCCAGGGAAGAGCAGGAATATTTTAATTTGTATATTTTCCAGGGATTTTTTTTTGCCTGTTTCCAGCATCCCAGGCTTTAGTTCTGTAGCAAAATTACTCCTCTTGTTGCCAGGACAAGTGGTTGGAAATGGGTCGTTTCCCCTCAGGTATTTTGCCCAGGGCAGTGCCCGTGGGTGGGTCACCCTGTGAGCCTCCCCATGGCCACATGGCCCAAACCCACACTGAGATAGCAGATTTGTGTTAACATCACAAATCGGGATGGGAAACTGCATACGTGTGAAAATATTTACTGGACATGGTACTGAGTAAACCTGAGCTGAGGGTTTGATGAGAGTCCCATTGCCACCACTGATTGCATTGTGTTCACTTCACAGCTATCAAAGGCCTCTCCAGATCCTCCTTCTTCCTCTCTGTGCATGTGGGCATCGAGCTTGTTATAGAGCGAAAGCAAAATGTGTGACTCATACAGACATGACCATCTATAAAGATGAGGAGAAATATTAATACATATGTAAAAAATTAAAGGTGTACACCTTGGCTGTTTTATACATAAAGATTAATCTCCCAATATTATATTGTGATACTATAGTTTGGGACTATTTTCATTGAAATGTGGAGGTTCTCTTTAAAGTTCAAAACTTGTTGTCATTTCTATTTATCTTCAAGACTTCCAGACACTTTAAACTACAGTTTAAATTTAAAGTGACTATTTTTATTCATATGCTGACATAATTTCCCTTGGAATGATTTATATTTCAATAATAGCTTAAATTATGTTTTGCATTCTGTGCTTTGATGTCATGCCGGAGGTGTCATCACAAGATAAACTTTCACATCTGAGAGTCAATAAATTGTGCTTAGGTAGTCTAATGAAAATATTGTGAATGGCTATATGGAGTTATATGCAGTACAGCCAAGCAGCACAGATACATGTAGATATTTAACAAAGGGCTGTGTTTGATCTCACGATGTCATTGGCTTTGACACCATGGCACAGTACCAGTTTACAGTGATACGAATCCTATAATACTATATCATGCTTTTATCCACTAAATAAAAACCTGCCCTATGTTTTATTACAAAGTAGGTGGCCTGGAGGAAAAATATATGTATTCTTTCCTTTTGGAATAAAATATGCATTTGGGCTTCTCATTTCATCTCCAATCTGTGTTATTCCTTAAAAATGCAGAACTGCCTGAAGTCCTCTTTAATATTTAATTCAACAACTTTTTAATCTGTCATTATGCTGTGATGAAGTAAGCATCAAGTGTCGCTGAAAAAGATTAAATTATACTTGGAAATAGGAATTGAAATGATTTAGGGTTGGAGGCTGAATATTTGCTTTGCACAAGTAATAATAGTGGAGCTTGGGTGAGGCACGGGTTTGGATCTGGCTCTAATGCCTCTGCCGATCCCCTCTCCCTGGTGGCTGCCCCGTGATTTACTCTGGCACTGCCAAGCTTGATTTGATTTAAATGGAGGTAGGAAGTGGAAATTCCACACTACAATACATTAATTACTCTCTGCTACTCCTTGCACTGATTTTCTTTTTCTCTGTAAACATCATAAACACTGATGCAGCAACCCAAAGGACAGCCGCTCTGAGCTGCCCGGTAATTTCTTGTTAACAAGCTTATCTTAAAATGGAAAAGCAGGAATAATTAATATCTACCTCTGGAAGAATGGATGATATGAAAGAGCGAAACACTTGTTCCTGTCCGTTCATGAGGGATGCCCCCGTGTAATGAGGGGGCTTGTGCCAGCTTCATCCAACTGCTTAACTTGGGCTTTTGCTCTCCCTGTTCTGACATCACCTTTGAATTTCTCTGCCATGTTCTGGAGAGAAAGGGAAGAGCAGGATCGCTTTGCAGACCAATATCACATGGAAGAGCAATATCACATCACAGCCGTGGGCCTTGAGAGACCCAGGTTCAAAATCTGCCAAACCAGCAGTGCTCGTGGTCCTGCTCTGGTCGCTGTCGGTGCCTGTCAGAGGCCACGTGCAGGGTTTGGCTCAGCTGGGCACAGCTCCTGTCTGGGAGCACTCTGCACCCCACGGTGTGGGATGGGGGTGAGGATGGTGGGAGAGGTGCCTTGAGCAGGGCACCTGGTGACACTGGGCATCTCAGCCCCCTCCTACGTGACAGCTAGTTTCAGTCATAATAATAAAGATAATTTTGGAGTTTTGGCAAGTTTTCCAAGGAAGATTATCTTTGCAGCTCTAGTGGCATCACCTGACAGAAGAGAAGCTGTCTCTAAGCACAGCTTTCTCTCAGGTCTGAAGGAGAAAGTGCCAGGTTTTAGGAATACTGTGGAAATTCCTTTAGTGGCTACCTGTATGATAGGGAAGTGATGTCTCCACTACTGCTAGGTCTAGTCAGAGTTCAATAACACTCTGCAGTCCTGCTTGAGAAATGGCCCCACACTGTTTACTGTTCTGGCAGAACCTCTTTCTTCTTCAGCATATAGTAAAAAAAGCGTCTGTTCCCTCCTAGCCAATGCATTATTTATAATTATTCTCCCTTCCTTGTAGAAATGTGAATATCTATATAAATAATTGATTGCAATTATTAATTGGGGAACATGCAGTATTTTTACACAGCCCGTGTTATCTCGCAGAGTTCCGGGCGCGGTGCACGCCGGGTTCTGCTCCCTCTCTCCCACAGCAGACGCTCCATCCCCGAGCCCAGGAGGGTCTCCTCGGGGTGGTGGGGGCTGGAAGGGTGTGCCCACGGGGGGCACGGCTGGGTGTCCCCCTGTGCTGGCCCCGGGGCTGTGGCTGGCAGGGCTGCTGGGGCCGCGCTCGTGCCCCAGGGGCTGTCGGTGGCCGCTCTGGGCTTGTGCAAAGGTGAATTTTGTCTGACAGGGACAGAACTTTTTTCTAGTGTAGAGAGATGTATAACCTCTGTCAGAGGAGCAGCCTGCTCTGTGCTGCTGTAGAGCCAAGCACCTTTTAACCTCTTCAGACTGTAAATTCTGAGCGGTTGATATTTTAGTGTAATTCCTCTCCAACTGGCATTATTATTTGATTGCAATGAATTACCTTTTTTAAAAAAAATCATAAGTATAAATTCACTTGACTGATCCTGGAAATTATTTATGATGTAGTGTTTTGGTCTAGGATAACCTTTTAAAATAAATCAGTTTTTCAATAATAGTTCAATGTTTGCCCACCTAATGGTGTTCCCATTAAGATCTGCATTTGTCACGAACCTGCCTTTTCTGCCTGTGCAGGAGACAAGTCACCGCCCCTAAACCCACTCTGCTTGTAGGGTAAAGTAAATGCATGTCTTTGTAGGAGAATAAATAAAAAGAGCAAGCTGAGTCAATAAGCGGGTTCAATTCCTGCCTGCAGCCATGGCGGACAGCTCATTTGGTAGATGTGGGTGTTTTGTTTACATTTATAATGCAGCTTTATTTAATGCTGACAGATATAGCTTGTGGCAAATGATAGTCAGAATGTATGAGCAGTCATAATGCTTCTGTCTTCTTATAGTGTGCTGCTGAAAATAAGCAGTTCACCTCTGTTTTTATTGAGGAAAGGATATGAGACAGCTATAGCTTCGCGAGGCTATTTATTGAGTTGTTTTACTAGCTGTGAACATGCCGCTTTATAGCAGTTGTGAAAATGGACTTTGCTAGTGTGTGGGAAAGGAAATAACATTGCAGTATACAAGGGTAGTAAAAAAACCCTCTATAAATAATTTTTCAGACTGAAGAATATTCTCATTTAAACAGCTAGAGAGGCTGGTGATTTTTGCCAGCTGCCAGCTCTTCCCAGGATGGCGTCGGGTTAAAATCACTCTATCAAATGCTATTAATATTTTAACGTCACAATAATAAAATTTGGATAAGCCCTTTCGAGCCGAGTTGTTCAAGAGTTTTGTAGGGAAGTTTGGTGTTGTTGCCGAGTTCTGTATATTTACACACCTATCCAAATTTAATAGTGCGGTGTGGTTCTTAGATCTGCAGGACTGGGAGGAAAGACCTGTGTTTGGCAAAACTTGGCAATGCAGGTTCAGTCTGGAATCGGTGTGACTTTACACTTCCTGCTGTTGTGCTGCCACACGTGGCTCCTGTGTGGCTCCACGTGGCTCCACGTGCTCTGCGTGGGGCAGGTTTGCCTGCAGGTGAGGCTCTGTGTGCCAGTCGTGCTGTAGGAAACTGGGAATGTGGCTCCAAGTCCAGGTGACTCTTTGGGAACGGGGTTTATCCCCAGGAATGTGAGGCGAGGCCGTGCTGCTGAGCTGCTGTGCCAGAGCAGAGGGATCCCGTGGGACGGGCGCTGCTGGTGCCCTGGGCTGTCTGTGTTCACCTGGGCAGGGGTCACTGGCCCTGTGCTGCTGCTGCCGGGCCCTGAGCCTGTGCTGGTGTGGATCTTAAACATGGAACCTGCGCTCTTATGGATGAGGCAGGACTTGAGGAGTTCAGTGCCTTTTCTGGTTTTATTCCTGTGTTCAGTGGCAGCACTGAGGGGCACAAATCATTTTCATGTATGCAAAAATAATTTCGAAAATGGTATTAGTCTCAGCAGGTGAGGCCTTTTGTTTCTTCCATGTTTATGTACAAATTCCTAGGGAACACTAAATATTAAATTGAAATAACCCTCCCTTATTATTACACAGCCATGGATTCAATTTAATTCTCTTCAGATAGGGTTTTTCTGGACACATATTTGCAATTGCCTGTCCTGTAAATACAGTTCAGACTGCAGCCAGGAGCTCCTTCCCACCTTCCTCTTGTGCAGGAAAGACACCGTATTTCTGTGCTTTTGGATTTTTTGGATGCAGACACCTTCCTTCTCACTCTCATTATGTTTATGGATGACAGGAGTGCTGTAAGATGTCCCCCTTTCCCCCTTAACTGGACAGAGAAATAGGTTAATCTCTCCACAGAGCCATTCCTCTACTTCACCACCTGTTTCCAAATCCCAGTTGTCAAAGGAAGAAAAATCCAGAGCCTGGTGTGAGCCTGAGGACTGGGGGGATGGCGAAGCCCTGGCACCCACTGCACCCAGGGGTAACACAAGGGAGGATCTGCTCTGTGTGTTTGGTCAGAGCTGGCAATGTGGCAGCTCTGGGAAGGGCATTGCTGTGGCTCAGAGTCTTTTGCTGCCCAGGTTCCACCCTCCAGAGCTGGCCCAGGAGCCTTCTCCTGGAGAGCACGAGGGCATTCAAACCTGTGCTCTCCTCCTCTGCCAAGATACCCTGGAGGTTGTTCAGGGGTGAGACCATAATCAGCCAAAATTTTACATTTTATTACTTACACTATGGAATTAATCTCATTTTTATGAAAATAAATATATGGTCTAGCTCTCCTAATAAGACTATCTCCATGGTGTTTAAGTAATAATCATTTATTGTTTAAATACAGTAGAGGCTGTAACAAAATGCTGTCAAGAGCCATCACACTCATTAACCTGCCAGCTAATTAGCCTCCTCCTGCCTGATTACTGACAAGTTCTTCAATATGAACCTATCGCTGTTGTGTCAGTGCTGAAGCACCAAGTGAAGTGGAGGAGGGCTCCATTAGATGTTTGCGAACAAAGTCTGTGCATTAAAGGTTTGTTTTCTGCACTCCAACAAATGTTACAGCATTAATATTCTCAGCTATAATTAAATTGGCAACTCTTAATTATGGTAATTAGCACATTAACCATGTCTTGCCCAGCGTCGCTCGCAGGCGAGGCTCAGGGACGGAAGAGGAAAGCCAAGACGTTGCCCATTTCCCAGCAGAGCTGCTGTGCCAGAGGGCACGGCCTGTGCCCCCCGAGGCTCCAGTGTCTGCAGGACAGAGCAGGGGGAGAGGAGCAGGAAAAGCTGGGATGTGTTGGCACCGAAGATCTTGTACTTAGTGTTAAGGAAACACCTATGGACACAGAATGAATGCCAGTGTCCCAACCTGAGCTACCAGAGTGTCAGTGTTTGCCTGGGGTAGTAACACTTTGGAAGGGCAGAGCACATTGTCCTTCCTGCCCTCCCCCAGGCTCAGTAATCAGTTGCCCAAATTTTTTCGACTGGAGAATTCAGGAAATGAGGTTTTTTTGGTCCCAGTTGGCTGTCTTTGAACTAATGTTCACATGACAAAACGAACCCGTGAACTGCCATAATTTGTGTTAGTGCCCCGGAGTTTGGAGAGCCTCAGCAGCAGCTGGCATCTGGCTGCACGTCCCTGGTGCCACCAAGAGTCACCTGAAGGACCAGGAGGATGAAGGTGCTTGTTCAGAAGATCCCCAGTCCGTATCCATTGCCTCGCAGCACTGTGCTTGGAGGGGACACAGCTTGCTTTTGGTGTGGGGGATGAGGACTGGCTGCACTGATGCCACGGGGTTGATGGAATATAGGTGCCAAGGTATTTTCAAGGCCTTTGTTCCTAGTGCTCTAAATTTATCCAAGACTCCTCAGGACTCTGTGGAATGACCTGAGTGCCACAGTCTTACCTTCTGAAGAAACTGAGGCATGAGGAGAAATAAGTGGTTTGTCTGAAATCCCACAGCAGTTTTGGGATCAGGTCAGGGCAGAGACCTTGGTGCACAGCCCAGCCCACTGCCCAGCTCCTGCTGCAGCTCTCTGCTCCTTTGTCTGGTCTCCCAATACGGTTTGGATGTCACCTGATGTGAGCCTGGATGATTCCTGTTCTGCTATTCTGGCCATGGTGGGAATGTTTGGAAATCACAGCAAGGTCAGTGCTAAATGCTAAACAGCCAGTGAGTAAAGGGCTGGTGCTCGTCTGAGCCAAACTGGAGACATAAATAAACACAGGAGCAGCTCCCAGCACTGAGGGCAGATCCCCCAGCACGTGTCGGGAGGGTCTGACGTGCCCGGTGCCCCTGCAGACGGTGCTGCAGTTCCTGCAGCCGGGCCGGAGCAAACGGCTCTGCTGGAGTCGTGCCCAGAGCATCCTTCCAATCAGTCCTCAACCTGTCTGCCAGCTTCTCTCCTGATTTAGGGAGAAGGGAAGTTCTGTCTGATGTCTCTGTGTAAGGCAGCAGCTATTCGGGGGCAGCAATTCTTGCTACTTTCAAACCGGGAAAAAGTGTTACCTTGATATGAGTTTTTTTTTTCCCCCAGTGCATTATAATTCTGTATGTATATAGGAAAAAGGGAGATAACCCAAGGCGAATTTAATTTCAGATTGGGTTTTTACTTAATGTATTATTCATAGTATTATTTATATCATCACTTAGACATATCCCTGGCAATAAACTGAAAACTTAACTTTAACAATATCGGGCACCTCTGTTTTGGGGGCAGTGGTGGGTTGGGAGCCTTTGGCTGCCCTTCATCACACTGAGAGGGTTTAATAAAGGATGCAGGGTGGGGGAGGGTGTTTAATGAGGGGCTTGGAGGGGGGTTGTTTGGCAGCTTTTTTTTTCCCCCCAACATTTTTGCTGCATGACCTGGTTTTGCATTTTTCTGCATCTCTGTTCATCTAATTAGGATGTTCTAAAAAGACCTGGACCACTTATTGTACAGAACTGTAGCCTGTGGGTATTTAATAAGGAGCTTTCAGTGGTACATTTGCATCTTTTGCTCGGGGTCTGAATAGCGAATTACCTTAAAGATCATTAGAAGCGCTGCTGCATTGTTAAAACCAGGCCACGGTATTCTAATGACAGTTTAAAACTTGAGGCGTTCCCTCTGCCACAGCTCACCCCGGCATAATTGTGTGTTGCACGGGTGACCCTGCTGGAAACCGCTGATATTCCCGGCGTGTCCCCCGGCGCGTTGCTGCGGGCAGGTAGGCTCCCACCAAACCCCGGCACCTCCGGAGTGCGGCGGCGACAGCGGTAACAACGAGCCTCTGCTTGTTTGTGCGCTCGAGTGTGCGGCTGCCACACGGCCCTGGAGCCTCGCAGGGAGGGCAATGCTGTGTGGAGCCGAGGGCAATGGGTTTTAGGGTATCCCTTCCCATGCTGGTTTTAGGGCATCCCTCCCTGTGCTGGTTTTAGGGCATCCCTTCCTGTGCTGGTTTTAGGGCATCCCTCCCCATGCTGGTTTTAGGGCATCCCTCCCCATGCTGGTTTTAGGGCATCCCTCCCCATGCATCCCTCCCCGTGCTGGCCGCTCCAGTGGCCGAGCTCTGTGCTGAGCCGGACACACCAGCTGGCACCATGGCCTTGGGTGTGTGCTGGGTGTCCCCAGGGTTTGCACTGTGCCGTAAGGAGTGTTTCCAAAGCCCTTCCACTGAGGAGTCATGCGGGTTTTGGGAAGGAGCAGGAGAAGGCAAGCTCAGGGACAGCCCTGGGGGAACTGGGAGCTATGTGGGCGGCTCAAGCCAAGGGCCTGAGCCCCTTGTGCAACCTTGGGTTTGGGTGCCCTGGCTGCCCCCAGCTTTGCCCAGATCCTCCTTCCCAAATGTATTCCTCTTTCTGTCAGCTCCCTGTGGTTCGTGTTTCCACTTTCCATGACACATTTGGTGGAGCTGATGGGCTTTGTGGCTGCCCAGATCTTACGACACAACTTGGAGAGGTTTCCCATGGAGACTTCCACATTCCATGTGCCAACTGAGTGACAATGCCAGTGGAGCTCTGAGTGCTTCTCCTGCTCTTTGTCCCAGCCTGTGTAAGTGTTGATACTGTGTCCACCGGGGAGAAATGTGTGTGTGCTGTGTTCCGCATTTCCAGACTTTCTGGTTATTCTTTCCTGGCTGCGGAAGTGTTGCCAAGCCCCAAATCCAGCTGGGTGCTCCCGGGACCCTCCTCCAGGACCCGGGGGGGCCTGTGCAAATGAAGGAGTTGTCTTCTCTTCATCTTCCCTGAGTGCTGCCAGGTCAGGCAATCCAGAAACTCCTCTTTGTACCAAGAGAGCTGCTTTTCCTGGAGCTGAGAGGGGCACTGAGCCAAGCCTGAGCACTTTTTCCCAAGTAAATCAATGCTAGTGGGGGCAGCTAGGCTTTGATGGAGTCTTGTGCTGAGGAATTGCATGGAGAAATGAGGGACCTTCAGGTGAATCCAGTGCTTGGGCAGGTGAATGGTTTTAGATGGTTAAAACTGCCAGGAATACGCTGATCATTTGGCAGAGGAGCTGTTTGTGCAGGGAAGAATTTCTCTTTAAAAAATTCAGTGTAACCAGCATTATTTTTTTCCTCTGGGATCCCAGACAATGAATGCACAGGCCTGTTCATTAATATCAGTTGTCTTCTGCAGGGAGTATCCAGATTTGTCGTGCCAGGTTTTAAATTTTTAATGTATTACCAGTTCTTAGGCAGAGCAGGCCTTTTCTTTGTTCTTTTTTACAGTAATACTGTTTTGTATTCAGCCTCGCGCTCGCCTGATACATCTCTCGGTGTCCCTTGTAAAAGCTCTCCCCTTATCAGCCCTGTTAGGTCTGACAAAGTCTGTCTTTGTGAGTTCCTGCAAATGTTCATGTCCAATTTTCTTTTCAGAAGAGCCGGGGGGGTTGAGCAGTAATTGCTACATGCAAATCTGCGGCAGTTTTGGCGACGCCGGTGCTGCGGTTTCGTGGTGCTCAGGTCACTGCACAGGCTGAGGGAGCCTCATCCCTCAGGGACCTGTGGTGCCTCCGAGCTGGAGGGTGGCCGGGGACCACCAGGGCTGTCACCTCCTCCACTCTGCCATCAGTTTGCCTGCAAAGGAAGTCACACCAGGAGTTTTCCCAATATCTGTGCTCACGAGAAACTCCTGTTTCAGCCTCTTTCCCCTCTGGCCACGGTGCCGCTGGGTGAGAGGTGGCTCATGCCAGGCACAGGCCGTGCCAGGGCGGGGGCTCTGTGCCCGGCAGTGCCGTGGTAATCACTGCACGTGTTGTGCAGAGCCCTCAGGCGCGTTCTGGGCTGAGATGTGTCGAGTCGAACCAGACCAAGCGATTTGCATGACAGACTGTAACTCTTAAAAATCATGCTCGTAAACATAAATAATTAATCACATTATAGTTTTTATCATCTTTTTCCTTCCTAGCAGTATTAATAAGTAGCTCATCTTCTAGCAGCACCTGTTAAACCCAAAGCTGTCAGTCTTTATTTTCCCCAGAGACCCAAGGAAAAATTTGTTATGCAATAATTTCTCTTTTACTTTGTGCTGTGATTTCAGTGTGTTTTGTGTTGATCTGTGTGTACACAATGTGTGAGATTTGTCTCCTTTATTTGCTTGCCCTGTGCACACACTCCCCTGCTGGGGTGCCGCTGGGGGTACTGGTGGTGCTCCTCAGGGTCACACCCCTCTCTGTGTGCTGGCCACGGGAATGGTCACTCGGGAGGCACTAACGAGGGGTAGTGCTGGGTTTGGGTGCACGCCCTCACAGTGCCTGGCCACACTCCTGCACCCTGACCCAGTGATGCAGTGGTGGTCAGTCCCTCTGGGATAGGTAAAGGGCCCATTGGAACGTCGGGCTCATGCTGCAGGTTGTGATTTCCTGTAGTTTAGGGAGTAACTAAAAGAATAGGTGGAGATGCCGTGTGGCCTGTGCAGGGACAGGCCACTCTCCAGCTCTGCTGTCACTGTGTCTGTTGGACATGTCTGGATGGTGATGAGTGTGGCTGGACAGGGGGTCCCTGTCTCAGCTCAGGGCTGGAGAGGTGGGGACAGGCCAAGCGACAGCCCCCAGTGGCTCCTCTGGGGAAGGGCACCAGCATTTGAAGAACCTTTATTTCTACTTGATTTCCCTCCTACAAGGGGTGTGTGCTACACAGTGCCTCCTCCCAGAGAGACTCCTTTGGGGCCACCCAGCTGGAGGGGGTTGGTCAGGACAAACTTCTCCCCATCCCCTCAGCCCCAGCACTCTGCTCCCTGTGCCAAGGGACCTGTCCTGGGGCAGCTGCACCCTGTACCCTCTCCAGCAGCACAAGATCTCATTTCCTTGTGGCCCTGGCTCATGATTAAGGGCCACGAGGACTCTCTGAGTGCTTTGCACTGGCAAAGGGGTGTGAGGGGCTGGAGGGGGCTGTGTCAGGCAGCCCAGCAATGCCTGGCAGTGGGGCCTGTGGCTGCTCCCAGGGCTCTCCAGCTCCAGCTCCAGCTCCAGCACTGGGCTCCCTGGGAGTGGATGCTCACACACTCCTGCACATCCATCCCCTTGACACCAGTAATGCAGCTCACACCTGTCACCTCCCTGGGCTGTCCTTTTGGGGTCAGGTCTCTCACAGAATCAGAATCACAGAATGTGCTGAGTTGGAAGGACCCACAAGGATCAGTGAGTCCAACTCCTGGTCCTGCACAGGACCATCCCCAAGAGTCTCACCATGTACCTGAGGGTATTATCCAGACACTTCTTGAACTCTGTCAGGCTCTTGGCTCAGGCAGCTCTGCTGCTGTCTGCCCATCACTCCCCGCGCCGGCGGTGCCCGCAGTGCCCGTGCCACGGGGAAGGGGCTGCAAGGGGCCTTGCTCTGTCTGTGCTGGCTTCCCTCTCCTCTTCCTCAATTTACAGCCCTGGAATCCCAATTTAATACTCATGCAAAGAGGGCTGCCATAAATCTTGTAGTCAGCATTAAATATTGTTTGTTTTAGCTGCCTTGCACTTCGTGTTTCCCCTTTTAAGGCAGAGCCATTCCAAAAGGTTAGATTCACAGTTAGTGGCGCTTTAGCTCTCCCTTTTGAATCAGTGAGGTTGCCGTTTTATTGCTCTCTGACTTGCACTTCAGTGATGAGAGTAAACTAGCATCAGATTAAAGGTCAGCAAATCCCATCAAAGAGAGGAATATTAGGGGCACAGATAGTTGGAGAGGCAGCACACCACTGGGTATTGACAGGGTGATTCCAGGGTATCACTCAGCAGAATTATAGCTGCCCAGAGAGTCAGTACTGCTTTAATGAGCCTGTGTGAAGAGGAAGAGGGTGGATTTATGTAGTTCCTCATAATTTTCTGTAGAGACTGTTATTGCAGACATTCTGTGGAGTGTTCTGGTCTTTCATTTAATTCAAAGGTCCTGGAGCTTTTCCATCCAAAGATTCTTTTCTGTTAGCTCAAATCAAAGCTGACATCTCTGCCTCTGCCACCTGGAGCACCCACTCTGTGAAGGGCTGTTCCTGGCAGATTCCAGGTCCTCTGTGCAGGTAATCCAATCTGCAGGGCTGAGCAGGGGCCTTGCTGGTGTGTGTTTTGCTGCCGGACAGGCAGCTAAAATAGTCATTTCTGTGTCATTCTGAAACAAAAAAGGTGAGTTTACAGTGTGTTCATCTGTGGTGTCTGCTCTGGGAATCCCACATAATTTCTGTTCCTGTCAGGTAAGTATTGCCTTCAGTGCATGATTTGCATGTGCTTTTTTTCTTTTGTTGAAATACAAGTAAATAAAATATAGAGAGCACAGAGATATGCCTTGGCCAGCCCATCAAACTGTGGGTATGCTGGGTCGTGTAAACCCCTGCAAGGAGGAGAGCACCACGGGGGGCCACAAAGTCACAGCATTTACTCCTGCTCCCTCCTGTCCTGTTGTTGCCAGTGTATCGAGCTGGAGATGGAATGTTTATGCTGGGCAATAACAAAAGATTTCAAACATTGCCCAAACCCTGTGCCTTCTCCCTGCAGGCAGCAGCTGGAGCACTCTGTGTGCCATGTCCCTCCTAAGGCTCACTTGGTGCTTATGCAGCTTTTGTTTACAGCTTGCTAAAAACAGCAATTTATGAGCAACTTTACCGATCAGTTTTAGAATCTGTTCAGTTTTATTACCCGGTGTAGATATCCATTTGTGTGATTTATTGGTAGGAAATTCTACATGTATAAAACTTTGAGCATGTTTTTACATAAGCGTGCGCTTTCGCAATGTTAAAGCAGAGACCTCGTCCACTTGAGGTACTGTCCTGCTCCCTGGGCACCTGGACAGCCCCCAGCTTTTGGGGACACTGGGTACATGGCATGGCCATGTCACCTGAAGGCTTTGCAAGGTGTCAGGGCTTTACTCAACCATCTGGAGCAACCTGGTCTGGTGGAAGGTCTTGTGGAAGGCGTCCTTGCCTGTGGAGGGGGTTGGAACTGGATGATC